>NW_027671453.1:0-324973 GCF_964165515.1 Mesoplodon bidens
AGAAAAAGACTTGCAACAGGAAATAAATTACCATCCACATGTTGCTCTCTTTGTCACAAACGTCGTCATCTGTCATGTAGAATTGTGGTGTCCAAGGGCAGCAGCCATGTTGGGATGGACGTGGGAAAGGAAAGGGAAGATTCAGAGTTGGGATGTGACCTTGAGACCCCTGTGTTCTCATCTCCACGACCTCCCAGGGCCTCAATTGTACCACCTCTGCAATGAAGAAGTGGGTCTCTGACCTCCAACATAAGATTGCCGCCCTCAACTTTCCTACTCCCCTGTGCACAATACCCTAGATATGCTAACCAGAAAATAAACTTCCATATTAGGCAGTGACAAGCGCAAGAAAGAGCAGCTCATGTGGAAAAGATCATTTTTGATGAGCAAATCAAGAAAAGGTGATTATAGAGCACAGTCACGTCTAAGGACACAATTTCTCTCTATTGTATCATTAAAATAAGAAAAAAACAAGCCAGAACTCTACACATATTTTATTCTTCTTTCTGATTTCATATCCACCTTCCTCAGTCTCCAAAGCAGGAGATATAACCCTAAAGTTCCAGGAACCCTCTGCCATTAGATCCTACCTAAGTGTTGTTCCTACCTGTATCCTTTTCCTTATCACGGCCACAAATGCTATCCAAAGTCGATTCTGTAGAAACACGAACATGAATTTACAAGACTTATGGATACACTTAAAATGTGACTAATGTGATGGACTAATTGGATATTTTATTGGTTTTCTTTTAATACACTGAGTTAATCATTGATTGAATTAAATAAATTATAACAGGCACATCTAGCTAGTGGCTACCACACAGTAATACACATCTCTCTCTCTCTCTCTCTCTCTCTCTCTCTCTCTCTCCATATATATGTGTATATATATATATATAAAGTATATGGAGGATGTTACCACCGCTCCCCTGGTTATTCCCCTCTCTATGGTCTACCCATTCAAGATGGCTGTTTGCTGATGGTTTACCAAAGGAAAAACCTCTGCCCCGTGAAGGTACTTAGCCCAAGGGGTAAGAGGGATGCGTCCCTCTGCTGGTTTCCCTGGTAACCGATGAGCCCATCTGCTGTCAACTCCCCCTTTAACTGGTAGCCTGCCTATTCCGCCCAGAGAGAAGCATGCTGCTACTGCTGCTGCTGCGTTCTGCCTGCCATCGGCTATCTACAGTGGGATGTCTCTCCAGGACCACTTTGCTTCTGACGTGAAAGATCTCCCATCTATTAAACCATGAATGTCTCTGTCCCTGACTTCGGGCTCTTTCCTTAGCCCTGAGGCTGAGCAAGTACAGGGCTTGCAGGCGTGAGAGGTGCAGCCCAACACCTTCTGCAGGGCAGTTTGCTGGCCAGATTTGATGATTCATTTGTAGGTGTTTCCTAGGCTCATGCACACTTGCCAGGCACTCATGAGACCTTGGGGACACTGAAACAGTAATGTCAACACCCAGATCCTAGAGGAATTCCCGACAGGTGTTCCACTTGAGGGGAGAGGTAATGAGCATGTCCCAGTGCACCTGTGCTAGACATAATCGGTGAGCAGGTGCAGAAGGGAGGGAGGGACATTCACTCACTTCATGAGGCCATCCTTCACACCACTGCCTCTGAAAAATCCAGGGAAGGAAGGGACAAAATGCCCTTAGAAGGTAAATGGCCTGTACACTGAAAACTACAAACCACTGCTGAGAGAATTAAACAAGGAACAGATAATTGAAATGACATAGCATATTCATAGACTGGACACTTATTATTGTTGACATTTCTACACTACCCAAAGGTAAGTATAAATTCATTGTAATACCTATCAAAATCCCAATGTCATTTTCAAAGAAATAGAAAAAAAATGATCCTAAACTACATATGGAACGACTAAGAACTCCAAACAGACAAAACAATCCTGAGAACAAAGAACATAGATGGAGGCTTCTCACTTCCTGACTTCAAAACACATTACAAAGCCACAGGAATCAAAACTGTATGGTACTGACATAGAAACAGATACATAGGCCTAAAGACCAGAATAAATAATCCCCAAGAAAACTCATAGATACATGGCCAAATAAAATTCACCAAGCTTCTAAGACAACAAATAGGGAAAGTATAGTTTTTTCAACAGTCAATAGGATGAAAATATAACTTACAGAAAGATTACAAACATATATCAGAAAAGGAGCTAATGTCCAAAACATATAAGAAAAACACTACAACTCAAATGCAAAGTAAGATAAAAAATTAAAAAGGGTAAATAGCTGGGTTCACAATTGTGCAAAGACTTAAATAAGACATTTCCTGAAAAAGACATACAAATGGTTAACAAATATAGGAAAAGGTTCTCAACCTCACTAATCATCAGGGCAATGCAAATCAACACCTCATACCTGTGAGGCTGAGTATTATAAAGAAAAAAATTAGCAGTTTAAGGCCAAGATGTGGGGAATTGGAAACATTGTACACTGCCTGTGGGAATGTAAAATGGTGCAGCGCTTATGAATAAGAGTATGGGGGTTCCTTATAAAATTATAAACAGAAATATCATATGATTCAGCAATCACAGTTCTGGGTATATATCCAAAGGAAATTAAATCAGTATCACAATGAGTTGAACTTAGGTTCATTGCCGCATTCTCCAAAATAGCCTAGATATGCAACCCACTTCACGAAACAAGTAAGTGTCCTGTGACTGAGCTAACCTTAGGTACTTCAAAACAACTCCGTAAGTCTCTTAGCCCCTTAGAGAGGATGAAAGCAATATTACAGTTAAAAGTAACTTGTCGCAATTCCCTTAGTCTGCAACACAGAAACAAAAGATATACAGCAGGGGAAGCCTCATAAACACACAGCACCTGCCAGGGTTTACTCCAGCCTTGGAAGAACTGGGAAGGATAAGACCAAGGCAGGCCTGAGGAAAGGTGAGAGGACTGGAGCAGGACTGCAGGGTGGGGAGCAGGGGCAGGGCTGTCTGGATGGAGCAGTGTGTTGTAAGAAGAGCAGTGACCCTGGGTCCTGCTGCCCTGAGTCTTTGTTCTGGGCCTGGTGAATTCCAGGAGACCAGGTTAGCAGGGCTGTGAGAGCCAGTGTGTGAAGCGAGCCCAGCAGCCCCTTCATACAGTCCTCTAGAATTCCTGCCGGCCATGAAGGGTCTTTAGGGGCAGCTAGACGTGGAGCCCTCTCAAATGGAAGCATGTCGGCACATCAGCCTTGGGAGGTGCTGAGGCTGAAATGAGGAGACTGAGCACATGCAGTGATCCCAAAGCATGTGTTCTCTGACTCATCCACCTCTGAGAGTGCACTTTCTATGAGGAATAAACAGTGAGGACAAACCTAAGGTGAAGCAACAAGTCAGGAAAGTGTAGAGGGAGAGAGTTCAAGTCTCATCCACCACCTGACACTCACTATAAGAACTTGTTCTCCAGTGTAAAATGATTATGAGTGTTTTGTTCCCACTAGGATATGGCCATCATACGTGAATGTAAAAAGGAAACCAAAATCCCTGGTGCAAAATACCCTCCAGATACCAAACAGAAATGAAGCTTTCATCTTTGGCAATGAAAAAGCAATGAAAGTGCAGTCGTGTGAGAAAGAAAATTTCTGAATGGCAAAGCAAGAAAAGATGACTATAAGCACAGTACAGTCAAAGGACATGGACACAATAACTCTATTATATCACTAAAATTTGGAAAGAACAAATCAGAATTCTACACATATTTCCTTCTTCTTCCTGATTTCATATTCACGTTCCTTAGTTTCTAAAGAACCGGGTGGAACCCAAGTGTTCTAGGAATGGTCTCGCTTTAGATCCTACCTGAGAGTTGTTCCCTACGTGAATCGTCATCAGCATCGCTGTTATGTATGCTCTCCACCATGCATTCTGTACAAACACAACCATGAGCATAAAGTTATTATACAAGTTGACCCACCCATTTCTCCTACTCGACTTGCTGGCTCACACAGCATCCCCCTGGTCTTCCCTCCAGGTTCTCAGACCTCCCCTGTGCTCTGTGCAGACAGAGTCCTTCAATAAGATATTGATCACAGTTGAAAATTTCAAATGAGGGAGAGATGCTGAGAAAATCACCTTTTGACCCCTCACTTCTATAGACCCATTGATAGCTTTCACCGTCAACCTTACAAACCTGAAATTCCAGATGTTACAGACACACTTGAAACATGGCTAGTGTGACCAAGCAATTGTGTGTTTTTTGCATTTTTTAATAGAATGAGTTAATTATTGTTTGAACTAAATTAATTATAAATAGACACATTTGGTTAGTGGCTACCACACTGGAAAGCTCAGCTGTAAGAAATCCAAAGATGAGAAAGAGGCAACCAGCCACCCCTCCCCTGGTTTTTCTTTACTGCAGAAAATTTGATGACCTGATCTGATCATTCGTATGTAGGTATATCTTGGGTTCTTGGACCCACGCCACGCATTGGGAGAGTCCTTTTGGACACTGAAATAGTACAGTCAACACTCAGATCCAAGAGGAATTCCCAGCAAGGGGCCCACTTGTAGACAGAGGTGAAGGGCATGGCCCAGTACACCTGTATTAGACATAATCAGAGAGCAGGTGCAGAGGGGAGGGAGGGATTTCACTCTCTCCATGAGTCCATCCTTCTCACCCCTGACTCTAGAAGACCTGAGGAAGGCAGTAGAAAAGGCCCCATAGGAAGTGAAAAATTTGTATACTGAAAACTACAGGACATTGCAGAAAGAAATTAAAGAAGAGACAAGTAATTGGAATGACATACCATGTTCATAGACTGGATTATTAAGTACTGTTGGCATTTCTATACTACATAAAGTGATGTACACATATATCGCAACAACCCACAAAATTCCATGTCATTATTATAGAAGTGGACAGAATCGTAAAATACATATGGAACCCCCAAGTAGATAAAACAATCTTGAGAGCAAAGAGCAATGATGGAGATGAACACTTCCTGAACTCAAAACACATAACAATGCCACAGTAGTCAAAACAGTCTGCTACTGGCATCAAGACAGTGAGATAGACCAATGAAATATAATAGAGAGATGCCAAATAAATGCACATATATACGGCGAACTGTTCTTGGCCAAGGTTCTAAGATTACCAAGTGAAGAAAGGATAGTCTCTTCAACAATCAACAGAATGAAAAGGCAACCTATAGGATGGGAGGAAATATGTGTAAACCTTGTATCTGAATAAGGGACCAATATCCAGAATATAAAAGAAACTACAACAAGGCAATTTCAGAAAAACAGCGGGCAAATAACTGAGATTAAAAATGGGTAAAAAGGGGCCTCCCTGGTGGCGCAGTGGTTGAGAGTCCGCCTGCCGATGCAGGGGATACGGGTTCGTGCCCCGGTCTGAGAGGATCCCATATGCCGCGGAGCGGCTGGGCCCGTGAGCCATGGCCGCTGGGCCTGCGCATCCGGAGCCTGTGCTCCGCAACGGGAGAGGCCACAACAGTGAGAGGCCCGCATACCGCAAAAAGAAAAAAAAAAAATGGGTAAAAAGCTTCACTAGACATTTCTCCATAAAAACATACAAGTGGTCAATCTACATATGAAAATTTGCTCAACATCGCTAAGGATCAGGGAAATGGAAATCAAGCCACAAGGAGATATCACTCACACCTGTTAGGATGTGCATTATAAAAAGACAATTAGGGCTTCCCTGGTGGCACAGTGGTTGAGAGTCCGCCTGCCGATGCAGGGGACACATGCTCGTGCCCCGGTTTAAGAGGATCCCACATGCCGCTGAGCGGCTTGGCCCATGAACCATGGCCGCTGAGCCTGTGCGTTTGGAGCCTGTGCTCCGCAACGGGAGACCTCACAACAATGAGAGGCCCTTGTACAGCAAAAAAAAAAAAAAAAGAAGAAGAAGAAAAGAAAGAAAATTACTGGATGCTTGGAAAGATGTAAAGAAGTGGAACTTCTCTACCCTGTTTTGTACCCTGTAGTAATGTAAAATGGTGTAGCCATTATGGAAAACAGAATGGAGGTCCCCCAAAAATTATTAAGAGAACTCTCATAAAATCCTCCAGTCACTCATTTTGCTTTGTATACAAAAGAGATAAAACAAGAATGTCCAAGAGATATCTACAATCTCATGTCCATTGCAGCATTATACACAATACACAACATAGGAAAACTGCCTAGTGACCATGGGAAGATGAATTAAATAAAGCAAATGTGGTGTACACATACAGTGGAATGTCATTCAGTCTTTGAAAAAGAAGGAAATCCTGCCATTTGCAGCAACACGGAAGAACTTGGAGGACATTTGTAAGAGTGAAATAAGCCAGTCACAGAAGGTCAAAAACTGAAAGAAAACTCCGAGAAGCAGAGAGTAGAAGGGTGGTTCCGAGAGCTGGCAGGAGGTTGACATGGGAAGTCTCTGTTCAATGGTTAGAATGTGTTATTTCAAAATGGAAAAGTTCTAAACACATGCTGTACAACAAGGTGCATGTAGTCAACAGGACTGACAGGACATTTCAAAACTTGTTAAGACGTTGGATTTCATCGTATGTGTACTTTTACAACAATAAAATATACATATATAAAATAAATACAAAGTGGAAAAAGGGGAAAAAAGAAGAAAAATAAGGAAAGGGAGTCAAGAGAGGGAAAGAAGAAAGGAGGAAGGGTCTCGAATGTACACAGGTATCAGGAGATAATGGGAGAGAAGCTCCTCTCCCCAGGCTTTAAAGAAGACATCTCTCCAGAGTTCACACCAGCAAGAGGGGGATGTCCTTTCTCTTCCCCATTCAACCAGAAGCGCCAATAGCATCCTAAGTGTGGCCCAGGCTGTGCTCAGGTGTACACTTTTCCTTGATCTCTAAACCAGCCACCCCTGACTCCCCATGGCTCAGGTGCCCTTCCTGTATCTCCTTCCACTTCTCTAAAGCATTTCCCTCTTCAAGTCCAGCTTGAGGCTCCAATTCCGTCCTCACACGTGGGGTCCATGGAGCGGGTCTCTGAGTTCTTAAGAGCCTCCCTGTGAGTAGCACACCAGGGTTCCCCTCAGCACCATCAGGAAACTACGACCTAGGGATTGAGGATTTCTAGAACAACATTACTCATAGACAGTCTCTTGGGTAAACAAGTGACATTTTACAATCAAGTATTTTCAGTTTTTTCTTTGGTGGGGAATATATTGACACATATAAGGCCCTCATATTCTATTAAAGTATGTATTTCTCAAAGGACTCACTATCGAAAAAAAATGTTTAAGTATAAATTTCCATGTTTTAATTGACTTTACTCCCAGACTTGTTTGCTTGCAAAAGCCTTCAGAAAATACCAAGAACCTACTTCATCTGGCAGTTTGCACAGCAACATGAGTGGAGATGCTCTTGTCACACTGCTTGGTTTCTCTGTCCCACCTTGCAAAGCACAACCTCCTCTCCGCCCTCCTGGGAAGGGAGTCAGCGCCCACCTTGAGCTCAATCCCTGGGGTAGATCTCTTGGTTCTGTCTTCACTGTATGCAGTGTTTCTTGCCCAGCACACAGAAACAGGGCCGGCACAAGTGATGGAAGACAGACTTTCCACAGGAGAAGGACATTTCGTTTCCTTAGCACAGAATCCGATAGTGAATATTAGCCTCAAAGGAAAAAGGTGGAGTGAATTTCCTCCATCTACTCCTGGAGGCTCCTTCTTTCTCGAACTCCTCCAGAACTGGGTGTGGCATGTGAGTACAACCATGGGCTCACTGCAAAAAGAAGGAGGCCTGCCTAGCACTAGGTGCTTCAGGTAAGGGGGGAGGACTCATCCCGAGGCTCTAATAGGAAACAGTTAGAATGAGGGAAGTGGCAGAGAGATGTATCATAACCATTCAGAATGCTATGAGACCTACTAAGAGATGAGATTTCTTATTAAATGAAGTTGTAATTGACCCAGTAGTAGGCATGCTGAAAACCCAGTTTTGTTCACTAAGAATCCACCCGTGGAGCAACTAAGCCCGTGCACCACAACTACTAAACCTGTGCTCTAGAGCCCACAAGTCAAGGCCAAGATGTGGGGTATTGGACAATTTGTACACTGCCTGTGGGAATGTAAAATGGTGCAGCTATTATGAAAAAGAGTATGGGGATTCCTTATAAAATTATAAACAGAAATATCATATGATTCAGCAATCATAGTTCTGGGTATATATCCAAAGGAAATTAAATCAGTATCACAATGAGTTGAAATTAGGTTCATTGCCGCATTCTCCACAATAGCCTAGATTTGCAACCAACTTCACAAAACAAGTAAGTGTCCTGTGCCTGAGCTAACCTTAGGTACTTCAAAACAACTCCGTAAGTGTCTTAGCCCCTTAGAGAGGATGAAAGCAATATTAGAGTTAAAAGTAACTTGTCGCAATTCCCTTAGTCTGGAATACTGAAACAAAAGTTCTACAGCAGGGGAAGCCTCATAAACACACAGAACCTGCCAGGGTTTGCCCCAGCCTTGGAAGAACTGGGAAGGATAAGACCAAGGCAGGCCTGAGGAAAGGTCAGAGTGTAGGCAGGACGGGAGTGTGGGGAGCAAGGGCAGGGCTGTCTGGATGGAGCAATGGGTTGTAAGAAGAGCAGTGACCCTGGGTCCTGCTGCCCTGAGTCTTTGTCCTGTGCCTGGTGAATTCCAGGAGACCAGGTTAGCAGGGCTGTGAGATCCAGTGTGTGAAGCGAGCCCAGCAGCCCCTTCACACAGTCCTCTAGAATTCCTGCTGGCCATAAAGTGTCTTTAGGGGCAGCTGGACGTGGAGCCCTCTCAAATGGAAGCATGTCAGCACATCAGCCTTGGGAGGTGCTGAGGCTGAAATGAGGAGACTGAGCACATGCAGTGATCCCAAAGCATGTGTTCTCTGACGCATCCACCTCTGGGAGCGCCCTTTCCATGAGGAATAAACAGTGAGGACAAACCTAAGGTGAAGCTACAAGTCTTGAAAGTGTAGAGGGAGAGAGTTCAAGTCTCATCCACCACCTGACACTCACTATAAGAACTTGTTCTCCAGTGTCAAGTGATTATGAGAGTTTTGTTCCCCCTAGGATATGGCCATCATACGTGAATGTAAAAAGGAAACCAAAATCCGGGTGCAAAATACCCTCCCGGTATCAAACAGAAATGAACCTTTCATCTTTGGCAGTGAAAAAGCAATGAAAGAGTAGTCTTGTGAGAAAGCAAATTTCTGAATGGCAAAGCAAGAAAAGATGACTATAAGCACAGTACAGTCAAAGGACATGGACACCATAGCTCTATTATATCATTAAATTTTGGAAAGAACAAATCAGAATTCTACACATATTTCCTTCTTCTTCCTGATTTCATATTCACATTCCTTAGTTTCTAAAGAACCGGGTGGAACCCAAGTGTTCTAGGAATGGTCTCGCTTTAGATCCTACCTGAGAGTTGTTCGCTATGTGAATCGTCATCAACACCGCTGTTATGTATGCTCTCCACGATGCATTCTGTACAAACACAACCATGAGCATAAAGTTATTATACAAGTTGACCCACCCATTTCTCCTACTCGACTTGCTGGCTCACACAGCATCCCCCTGGTCTTCCCTCCAGGTTCTCAGACCTCCCCTGTGCTCTGTGCAGACAGAGTCCTTCAATAAGATCTTGATCACAGTTGAAAATTTCAAATGAGGGAGAGATGCTGAGAAAATCACCTTTCGACCCCTCCCTTCTATAGACCCATTTATAGCTTTCACCGTCAATCTTACCAACCTGAAATTGCAGATGTTTCAGAGACACTTCAAACATGGCTAGTGTGACCAAGCAATTGTGTGTTTTTTGCGCTTTTTAATAGAATGAGTTAAGTATTGTTTGAACTAAATTAATTATAAATAGACACATTTGGTTAGTGGCTACCACACTGGAAAGCTCAGCTCTAAGAAATCCAAAGATGAGAAAGAGGCAAACAGCCACCCCTCCCCTGGTTGTTCTTTACTGCAGAAAATTTGATGGCCTGATCTGATCATTCGTATGTAGGTATATCTTGGGCTCTTGGACCCACGCTAGGCATTGCGAGAGTCCTTGTGGACACTGAAATAGTACAGTCAATGCTCAGATCCAAGAGGAATTCCCAGCAAGGGGCCCACTTGTAGACAGAGGTGAAGGGCATGGCCCAGTACACCTGTATTAGACATAATCAGAGAGTAGGTGCAGAGGGGAGGGAGGGATTTCACTCTCTCCATGATCCCATCCTTCTCACCCCTGACTCTAGAAGACCTGAGGAAGGCAGTGGAAAAGGCCCCGTAGCAGGTGAAAAATTTGTATACTGAAAACTACAGGACATTGCGGAAAGAAATTAAAGAAGAGACAAGTAATTGGAATGACATACCATGTTCATAGACTGGATTATTAAATACTGTTGGCATTTCTATACTACATAAAGTGATGTACACATATATCACAACAACCCACAAAATTCCATGTCATTATTATAGAAGTGGACAGAATCCTAAAATACATGTGGAACCACCTGAAGTAGATAAAACTGTCTTGAGAGCAAAGAGCAATGATGGAGATTATCACTTCCTGAACTCAAAACACATAACAATGCCACAGTAGTCAAAATAGTCTGCTACTGGCATCAAGACAGTGAGATAGACCAATGAAATATAGTAGAGAGACCCCACATAAACGCACATATATATGGCCAACTGATGTTTGCCAAGGTTCTAAGATTACCAAGTGAAGAAAGGATAGTCTCTTCAACAATCAACAGAATGAAAAGGCAACCTATAGGATGAGAGGAAATATGTGTAAAACTTGCATCTGAATAAGGGACCAATATCCAGAATATAAAAGAAACTACTACAAGGCAATTTCAGAAAAACAGCGGGTAAATAATTGAGTTTAAAAATGGGTAAAAATCTTCACTAGATATTTCTCCATAAAGACATACAAGTGGTCAATCTACATATGAAAATTTGCTCAACATTGCTAAGCATCAGGGAAATGGAAATCAAGCCACAAGGAGATATCACTCACACCTGTTAGGATGTGTATTATAAAAAGACAATTAGGGCTTCCCTGGTGGCCCAGTGGTTGAGAGTCCGCCTGCCGATGCAGGGGACACATGTTCGTGCCCCGGTCTGGGAGGATCCCACATGCCGCTGAGCGGCTTGACCCATGATCCATGGCCGCTGAGCCTGTGCGTTTGGAGCCTGTGCTCCACAACGGGAGACCTCACAACAATGAGAGGCCCTTGTACTGCAAAAAAAAAAAAAAAAAAAGAAGAAGAAAAGAAAGAAAATAAATGGATGCTGGAAAAGATGTGAAGAAGTGGAACTTCTCTACCCTGTTTTGTACCCTTTAGTAATGTAAAATGGTGTAGCCATTATGGAAAACAGAATGGATGTCCCCCAAAAATTATTAAGAGAACTCTCATAAAATCCACCAGTCACTCATTTAGGTTTATATACAAAGGAGATAAAACAAGAATGTCCAAGAGATATCTACAATCTCATGTCCATTGCAGCATGATACACAATACACAACAAAGGAAAACTGCCTAGTGTCCATGGGAAGATGTATTAATAAAGAAAATGTGGTGTATACATACAGTGGAATGTCATTCAGTCTTTGAAAAAGAAGGAAATCCTGCCATTTGCAGCAACACGAAAGAACTTGGAGGACATTTGTAAGAGTGACATAAGCCAGTCACAGAAGGTCAAAAACTGAAAGAAAACTCTGAGAAGCAGAGAGTAGAAGGGTGGTTCCAAGAGCTGGCCGGAGGTTGACATGGGAAGTCTCTGTTCAATGGTTAGAATGTGTTATTTGCAAAATGGAAAAGTTCTAGACACATGCTGTACAATAAGGTGCATGTAGTCAACAGGACTGACAGGACATTTCAAAACTTGTTAAGATGTTGGATTTCATTGTATGTGTACATTTACAACAATAAAATATACATATGTAAAATAAATACAAAGTGGAAAAGGGGAAAAAAGAAGAAAAATAAGGAAAGGGAGTCAACAAAGGGAAATAAGAAAGGAGGAAGGGTCTCGAATATACACAGGTATCAGGAGATAATGGGAGAGAAGCTCCTCTCCCCAGGCTTTAAAGAAGACATCTCTCCAGAGTTCACTCCAGCAAGAGGGGGATGTCCTTTCTCTTCCCCAGTCAACCAGAAGCGCCAATAGCATCCTAAGTGTGGCCCAGGCTGTGCTCAGGTGTACACTTTTCCTTGATCTCTAAACCAGCCACCCCTGACTCCCCATGGCTCAGGTGCCCGTCCTGTATCTCCTTCCACTTCTCTAAAGCATTTCCCTCTTCAAGTCCAGCTCGAGGCTCCAATCATGTCCTCACACGTGGGGTCCACTGGGCGGGTCTCTAGGTTCTTAAGAGCCTCCCTGTGAGTAGCAGGCACTGAATCGCACACCAGGGTTCCCCTTAGCACCATCAGGAAACTACGACCTAGGGATTGAGGATTTCTAGAACAACTTTACTCATAGACAGTCTCTTGGGTAAACAAGTGATATTTTACAATCAAGCATATTCAGTGATTTCTTTGGTGGGGAAAATATTGACACATAGAAGGCACTCATATTCTATTAAAGTATGTATTTCTCAAAGGACTCACTATCGAAAAAATATTTTTAAGTATAACTTTCCATGTTTTAATTGACTTTACTCCCAGACTTGTTTGCTTGCAGAAGCCTCCATAAAGTACCAAGAACCTACTTCACCTGGCAGTTTGCACAGCAACATGAGTGGAGATGCTCTTGTCACCCTGCTTGGTTTCTCGATCCCACCTTGCAAAGCACAACCTCCTCTCCGCCCTCCTGGGAAGGGAGCCAGTGCTCACTCTGAGCTCAATCCCTGGGGTAGATCTCTTGGTTCTGTCTTCACTGCATGCAGTGTTTCTTGCCCAGCACACAGAAACAGGGCCAGCATAAGTGATGGAAGACAGACTTTCCACAGAAGAAGGACATTTCATTTCCTTAGCAGAGAATCTGATAGTGAATATTAGCCTCAAATGTGAAAGGTGGGGTGAATATCCTCCATCTATTCCTGGAGGCTCCTTATTTTTTGGACTCCTCCAGAACTGGGTGTGGCATGTGGGTACAAGCAAGGGATCCCTGCAAAAAGAGGGAGGCCTGCCTAGCACTAGGTGCTTTAGGTAAGGGGGGAGGACTCATCCCGAGGCTCTAATAGGAAACAGTTAGAATGAGGGAAGTGTCAGAGAGATGTATCATAACCATTCAGAATGCTACCAGACCTACTAAGAGATGAGATTTCTTATTAAATGAAGTTGTAATTGACCCAGTAGTAGGCATGCTGAAAACCAGTTTTGTTCACTAAGTATCCAGCCATGGAGCAACTAAGCCCGTGCACCACAACTACTAAACCTGTGCTCTAGAGCCCGCAAGTCAAGGCCAAGATGTGGGGAATTGGAAACATTGTACACTGCCTGTGGGAATGTAAAATGGTGTAGCTATTATGAAAAAGAGTATGGGGGTTCCTTATAAAATTATAAACAGAAATATCATATGATTCAGCAATCACAGTTCTGGGTATATATCCAAAGGAAATTAAATCAGTATCACAATGAGATGAACATAGGTTCATTGCAGCATTCTCCAAAATAGCCTAGATATGCAAACAACTTCACAAAAGAAGAAAGTGTCCTGTGCCTGAGCTAACCTTATGTACTTCAAGACAACTCTGTAAGTCTTTTAGCCCCTTGGAGAGGATGAAAGCAATATTACAGTTAAAAGTAACTTGAACCAATTCCCTTACTCTGGAATACTGAAACAAAAGTTCTACAGCAGGGGAAGCCTCCTAAACCCACAGCACCTGCCAGAGTTTACCCCAGCCTTGGAAGAACTGGGAAGGATAAGACCAAGGTAGGCCTGAGGAAAGGTCAGAGGGTAGGCAGGACTGGAGTGTGGGGAGCAGGGCCAGGGCAGTCCGGATGGAGCAGTGGGTTGTAAGAAGAGCAGTGACCCTGGGTCCTGCTGCCCTGAGTCTCTGTCCTGAGCCCTGTGATTTCCAGGAGACCAGGTCAGCAGGGCTGTGAGAGCCAGTGTGTGAAGTGAGACCAGCAGCCCCTTCACACAGTCCTCTAGAATTCCTGCCCCCCATGGAGGGTCTTTAGGGGCAACTGGACGTGGAGCCCTCTCAAATGGAAGCATGTCCGCACATCAGCCTTGGGAGGTGCTGAGGCTGAAATGAGGAGACTGAGCACATGCAGTGATCCCAAAGCATGTGTTCTGTGACTCATCCACCTCTGGGAGCGCCCTTTCCATGAGGAATAAACAGTGAGGGCAAAAGTAAGATGAAGCTACAAGTCCTGAAATGTAGAGGGAGAGTGTTCATGTCTCATCCACCACCTGACACTAAATATAAGGACTTGTTCTCCAGTGTCAACTGACTATGAGAGTTTTGTTCCCACTAGGATATGGCCATCATACGTGAATGTAAAAAGGAAACCAAAATCCCTGGTGCAAAATACCCTCCAGATACCAAAGAGAAACGAACCTTTCATCTTTGGCAGTGAAAAAGCAATGAAAGAGTAGTCTTGTGAGAAAGAAAATTTCTGAATGGCAAAGCAAGAAAAGATGACTAAAAGCACAGTACAGTCAAAGGACATGGACACCATAACTCTATTATATCATTAAAATTTGGAAAGAACAAATCAGAATTCTACACATATTTCCTTCTTCTTCCTGATTTCATATTCACCTTCCTTAGTTTCTAAAGAACCGGGTGGAACCCAAGTGTTCTAGGAATTGTCTCGCTTTAGATCCTACCTGAGAGTTGTTCCCTACGTGAATCGTCATCAGCATCACTGCTATGTATGCTCTCCACGATCCATTCTGTACAAACACAACCATGAGCATAAAGTTATTATACAAGTTGACCCACCCATTTCTCCTACTCGACTTGCTGGCTCACACAGCATCCCCTTGGTCTTCCCTCCAGGTTCTCAGACCTCCCCTGTGCTCTGTGCAGACAGAGTCCTTCAATAAGATATTGAACAAGTTGAAAATTTCAAATGAGGGAGAGATGCTGAGAAAATCACCTTTCGACCCCTCACTTCTATAGACCCATTTATAGCTTTCACCGTCAACCTTACCAACCTGAAATTCCAGATGGTACAGACACACTTGAAACATGGCTAGTGTGACCAAGCAATTGTGTGTTTTTTGCATTTTTTAATAGAATGAGTTAAATATTGTTTGAACTAAATTAATTATAAATAGACACATTTGGTTCGTGGCTACCACACTGGAAAGCTCAGCTCTAAGAAATCCAAAGATGAGAAAGAGGCAAACAGCCACCCCTCCCCTGGTTGTTCTTTACTGCAGAAAATTTGATGGCCTGATCTGATCATTCGTATGTAGGTATATCTTGGGCTCTTGGACCCACGCTAGGCATTGCGAGAGTCCTTGTGGACACTGAAATAGTACAGTCAACACTCAGATCCAAGAGGAATTCCCAGCAAGGGGCCCACTTGTAGACAGAGGTGAAGGGCATGGCCCAGTACACCTGTATTAGACATAATCAGAGTGTAGGTGCAGAGGGGAGGGAGGGATTTCACTCTCTGCATGAGTCCATCCTTCTCACCCCTGACTCTAGAAGACCTGAGGAAGGCAGTGGAAAAGGCCCCGTAGGAGGTGAAAAATTTGTATACTGAAAACTACAGGCCATTGCGGAAAGAAATTAAAGAAGAGACAAGTAATTGGAATGACATACCATGTTCGTAGACTCGATTATTAAATACTGTTGGCATTTCTATACTACATAAAGTGATGTACACATATATTGCAACAAACCACAAAATTCCATGTGATTATAGAAGTGGTCAGAATCCTAAAATACATATGGAACCCCACCCAAGTACATAAAATAATCTTGAGAGCAAAGAGCAATGATGGAGATTAACACTTCCTGAACTGAAAACACAAAATAATGCCACAGTAGTCAAAACAGTCTGCTACTGGCATCAAGACAGTGAGATAGACCAATGAAATATAATAGAGAGACCCCAAATAAACGCACATATATATGGCCAACTGACCTTGGCCAAGGTTCTAAGATTAACAAGTGAAGAAAGGATAGTATCTTCAACAATCAAGAGAATGAAAAGGCAACCTAAAGGATGGGAGGAAATATGTGGAAACCTTGTATCTGAATAAGGGACCAATATCCAGAATATATAAGAAACTACTACAAGTCAATTTCAAAAAAACAGCGGGCAAATAACTGAGTTTCAAACTGAGTTTCAAAATGGGTAAAAAGCTTCACTAGTCATTTCTCCATAAAGACATACAAGTGGTCAATCTACATATGAAAATTTGCTCAACATCGCTAAGCATCAGGGAAATAGAAATCAAGCCACAAGGAGATATCACTCACACCTGTTAGAATGTGTATTATAAAAAGACAATTAGGGCTTCCCTTAGAGGACATTTGTAAGAGTGAAATAAGCCAGTCACAGAAGGTGAGAAACTGAAAGAAAACTCCGAGAAGCAGAGAGTAGAAGGGTGGTTCCAAGAGCTGGCAGGAGGTTGACATGGGAAGTCTGTGTTCAATGGTTAGCATGTGTTATTTGCAAAATGGAAAAGTTGTAGGCACATGCTGTACAACAAGGTGCATGTAGTCAACAGGACTGCCTGGACATTTCAAAACTTGTTTAGACGTTGGATTTCATTGTATGTGTACTTTACAACAATAAAATATACATATGTAAAATAAATACAAAGTGGAAAAAGGGCAAAAAAGAAGAAAAATAAGGAAAGGGAGTCAAGAGAGGGAAAGAAGAAAGGAGGAAGGGTCTCGAATGTACACAGGTATCAGGAGATAATGGGAGACAAGCTCCTCTCCCAGGCTTTAAAGAAGACATCTCTCCAGAGTTCACTCCAGCAAGAGGGGGATGTCCTTTCTCTTCCCCATTCAACCAGAAGTGCCAATAGCATCCTAAGTGTGGCCCAGGCTGTGCTCAGGTGTACACTTTTCCTTGATCTCTAAACCAACCACCCCTGACTCCCCATGGCTCAGGTGTCCTTAATGTATCTCCTTCCAATTCTCTAAAGCATTTCCCTCTTCAAGTCCAGCCCGAGTCTCCAATTCTGTCCTCACAGGTGGGGTCCTCGGAGCGGGTCTCTAGGTTCTTAAGAGCCTCACTGTGAGTAGCAGGCACTGAATCGCACACCAGGGTTCCCCTCAGCACCATCAGGAAACTACGACCTATGGTTTGAGCATTTCTAGAACAACTTTACTTATACGCAGTCTCTTGGGTAAACAAGTGACATTTTACAATCAAGCATTTTCAGTTTCTTCTTTGGTGGGGAAAATATTGACACATATAAGGTAATCATATTCTATTAAAGTATGTATTTCTCAAAGGACTCACTATCGAAAAAAATTTTTAAGTATAACTTTCCATGTTTTAATTGACTTTACTCCCAGACTTGTTTGCTTGCAAAAGCCTTCAGAAAATACCAAGAACCTACTTCATCTGGCAGTTTGCACAGCAGCATGAGTGGAGATGCTCGTGTCACCCTGCTTGGTTTCTCTGTCCCACCTTGCAAAGCACAACCTCCTCTCCGCCATCCTGGGAAGGTTGCCAGTGCCCACCCTGAGCTCAATCCCTGGGGTAGATCTCTTGGTTCTGTCTTCATTGTATGCAGTGTTCCTTGCCCAGCACACAGAAACACGGCCAGCACATATGATGGAAGACAGATTTTCCACATGAGAAGGACATTTCGTTTACTTAGCACAGAATCCGATAGTGAATATTAGCCTCAAAGGAGAAAGGTGGAGTGAATTTCCTCCATCTACTCCTGGAGTCCCCTTCTTTCTCGGACTCCTCCAGACCTGGGTGTGGCATGTGGGTACAAGCATGGGCTCCCTGCAAAAGGAAGGAGGCCTGCCTAGCACTAGGTGCTTCAGGTAAGGGGGGAGCACTCATCCCGAGGCTCTAATAGGAAACAGTTAGAATGAGGGAAGTGGCAGAGAGATGTATCATAACCATTCAGAATGCTATGAGACCTACTAAGAGATGAGATTTCTTATTAAATGAAGTTGTGATTGACCCAGTAGTAGGAATTCTTAAACCCAGTTTGTTCACTAAGAATCCAGCCATGTAGCAACTAAGTCCGTGCACCACAACTACTAAGCCTGTGCTCTAGAGCCCACAAGTCACAACTACTGAGTCCACGTGCCACAGCTATTGAAGCCCATGCACCAAGAGCCCGTGCTCTGGAACAACAGAAGGCACCGAAATGAGAAGCTCGCGCACTGCAACGAAGACCCAACAGAGCCAAAAAAAAAAAAAAAAGAATCCAGTAAACATTTGCCTGGGTTGTGATAGGATTTGTTTTCCAGGTTAAATGAGGCTCACTTGTTATAAAATCAATGCACACACTGAAAGTGTACAGTTTATTTAGTTTTATATCCATACCCATTCATGATGCAGTGGTAATGGGAATATTTTTTAGAAAGTTGGCACCAGTAACAGTGATGTTTAGGGGAACATAAATCAAGGGAAACACAACACAAAAAGTTCACATACACACACAGAATCATCCCACTCATTTCACATACAGACACACCCAGTCTCATGCACACAAACCTACACCACCTAACCGTAATACAGCTTCTTCCTGGGACTATAGTAATTGGTCACATTACTTGTAAATCTCTTTCTATCACCAGGACCCCTACTCTCATTCCCAGCACTAATTTGGAATCAGTTTGCTTTCTACACTAAAACCAGCAAGAATGTCCCACTTTCTCATCTTCAAAGTTCTTTGTCCCCAAGTGACTAACTCCAGAATACATACTGTTTTCACGTTCTGTGAAGGCCACCTGCAAATACAGAAGAGAAAACACTATGAGGATAAGATCACAGTGATGCTCAGGTCTTTTGTTCATTTGCTGACAGTAGAAAACCTGATAAGAAACAGTGGTCCAGGGAACCCAGCAAGGGTTATCAGCAAACCTACTCAGGCTGAAAGGCAAGAACTTTGCTGGGAGGATGGAACTTCCAAGTCCATTTAGGTTGGAAATTACAGAATTCTTTTCCTAGATGAAAAATCGCTGCAGGACAGAGAGCTCCGTACTCTACAGGCTGTAATGGATGCTGTCAATTTTAATGTCCTGTGGAATCAGGCACCATGAGTTGGTAATAGACTCTCACTCCACATTCTCCCAACCAAGGGAATTGTATGTATCTGGAAGGAATACCCTCAAATATACATAACTCAATTCTATTGAAAGAGAAATAAAGCAATATTTCTATCTCAGGCCAGAAAAAATCCAGCTTACCTTGATTTTCCACGGAGGCTTTTCTTCTGTCCTATCACGGTGCAGGTCATCCGCCACATGCCCAGGGAGAGCTGGTGGGACACAGAGTAACTGTCAGGACACTGGTGATGTGGCTCAGGAATTACTCAGGGGCTTTCTTCTCGATGTGGACATGGGGTGGGGTGTATGGATGTGGGAGGTCAGTAAGTGTGGGCTGAGCTGGTGTTGGGCCATCCTCTTTGGGGGATGAAGGAAGGCAAAGGACAAGAGGAAGGAATTGAAAACAGAGCTTTGGCTTTCTAGCTAAGGGGAGCCTAATCAGAAGGGAAGGGTCGATCTAAAAAATGGTAAACACTAAAATGCATGCTCTGTTTCAATGACACAGACCCATGACCCATCCTGCCTCTTTTGAGTTTCTGCTAAATTGCCACTGTCTCTTGATTTTTCCCAGATCACTCTTTCCCCAGCATCCGCAATGTCAGCTACTGCATTTGTCATGTCCTCTATTGTACAATATTTTATACTTGATTAACAGCAACCTCTATTAAAGGACTGAATTCAGTCCTAGACAAAATATGCTGTATTTATTCACTAATCACTTGTCTTAAAGAAAATCAAATACACAAGATTTGACAAAACTGAAATCCTACCATTTAGATACAGCCACTATCAATCGTATCATATTTTTCTCCCAGTCTTTGTTTTCTATACAATGTACGTATGCCCACTGAGTCAGGGGCTGCCCATACTCTAGGGAGCTCTTCCATAAGTGGGACACTTCGTTATGAAGAGGGAGCCCAGACTGAGCACAGCCTGTCTCTCACCCAGCTGTGCAGGAGAAGTGTACAGGCTAACAGTCAGGTTCCACTTTGAGTCCTTGGGTGTGGGCTACAGGAATTGACCAATGCTAAGGCTTATGGTAATGTTATCCAATACAATAAAATAGCTCCCTGATTCTTATCTGCTTTTGGCCTCGTTTAAGCAATGACACCAGCACTGACAGATATGACCTCTACTGTATACATGGGGTCTCACACCTCTCAGAATCTGGGAGCTGACCAGGAGAATGCAGGTCCTGAGGTGAATTTCACATTAATGACTGTGCCAAAGTCAACTGATAAGTCCACCCATAGCTGCCCTGGATTCTGTGACCACTAAGGCCACCTGATGGGCAAGGTCTGGACCTTTGGAGATGCTAGGACTTCCAGCCAAGGATACGGATGCAGGGACTCCCTTGCTCCATGACTGAGGATCCCTTGGCTGAGTGGTAAGTGCAGGTAAGGGATCCAGAGCACCCACATTGGCACCCACCCCTGGGTTCTCAGTTTGGCTTTTCCACTTAGGAGGTCAAGAGCTGAGAACATTTATCTCTGCACCATCTCCTTCTGAGGAAAAGGAATATTAAACAAATCTGGACAACAGCTGTGTTGAGGGAAGAACATGCAAACAACTTCACAAAACAAGTAAGAGTCCTGTGCCTGCGCTAACCTAAGGTACTTCAAAACAACTCCATAAGTCTCTTAGCCCCTTAGAGAGGATGAAAGCATTATTAGCGTTAAAAGTAACTTGTCCCAATTCCCTTATTCTGGAATCCTGAAACAAAATTCTACAGCAGAAGAAGCCTCATAAACACACAGCACCTGCCAGAGTTTACCCCAGCCTTGGAAGAACTGGGAAGGATAAGACCAAGGCAGGCCTGAGGAAAGGTCAGAGCGTAGGCAAGACTGAGGTGTGGGGAGCATGGGCAGGGCTGTCCGGATGGAGCAGGGTGTTGTAAGAAGAGCAGAAACCCTGGGTCCTGCAGTCCTGAGTCTCTGTCCTGGGCCTGGTCAACCCCAGGAGACCAGGTCAGCAGGGCTGTGAAAGCAAGTGTGTGAAGCGAGCCCAGCAGCCCATTCACACAGTCCTCTAGAATTCCTGCCAGCCATGAAGGGTCTTTAGGGGCAGGTGGAAGTGGACCCCTCTCAAATGGAAGATGAGAACACATCAGCCTTGGCGAAGTTCAGAGTCTGAGATGAGCACAAGGAGACTGAACACATGCAGTGATCCCAGAGCATGTGTTCTGTGACTCATCCATCTCTGGGACTGTCCTTTACAAGAGGAACAAACAGTGAGGACAAAACATGAGGTGAAGCCACAAGTCCTGAAAGTGCAGAGGGAGACAGTTCACTTCTCATCCACCACCTCACCCTTTCTAGAAGAACTTGGTCTCAAGTTTCAAGGGCCCATGAGAGTTTTGACCCACAGGTTCTGTCCATCATAGGTCAATATGCAAAAGAAAACAAATTCTCCTGTGCACAATACCCTAGATGTGCTAACCAGAAAACAAACTTCCATATTAGGCAGTGACAAGCTCAAGAAAGAGCAGCTCATGTGCAAAAGATCATTTTTCATGAGCAAATCAAGAAAAGGTGATTATAGAGCACAGTCACGTCTAAGGGCATAATTTCTCTCTATTGTATCATTAAAATATGAAACAACAAGCCAGAACACTACACATATTTTATTCTTCTTTCTGATTTCATATCCACCTTCCTCAGTCTCCAAAGCAGGAGATATAACCCTAAAGTTCCAGGAACCCTCTGCCATTAGATCCTATCTAAGTGTTGTTCTTACCTGTATCCTTTTCCTTATCACGGCCACAAATGCTATCCAGAGTCGATACTGTAGAAACACGAACATGAATTTACAAGTCTTATGGATACAGTAAAATGTGACTAATGTGACTGAGTAATTGGATATTTTATTGGTTTTCTTTTAATACACTGAGTTAATCATTGATTGAATTAAATAAATTATAACAGGCACATCTAGCTAGTGGCTACCACACTGTAATACACATCCCTCTCTCTCTCTCTCTCTCTCTCTCTCTCTCCATATATATATATATATATATATATATATATATATATAATATATGGAGGATGTTACCACCGCTCCCCTGGTTATTCCCCTCTGTATGGTCTACCCATTCAAGATGGCTGTTTGCTGATGGTTTACCAAAGGAAAAACCTCTGCCCCGTGAAGTACTTAGCCCAAGGGGTAAGAGGGATGCGTCCCTCTGCTGGTTTGCCTGGTAACCGATGAGCCCATCTGCTGTCAATGCCCCCTTTAACTGGTAGCCTGCCTATTCCGCCCAGAGAGAAGCATGCTGCTACTGCTGCTGCTGCGTTCTGCCTGCCATCGGCTATCTACAGTGGGATGTCTCTCCAGGACGACTTTGCTTAAGACGTGAAAGATCTCCCATCTATTAAACCATGAATGTCTCTGTCCCTGACTCCGGGCTCTTTCTTTAGCCCTGAGGCTGAGCAAGTACAGGGCTTGCATGCGTGAGAGGTGCGGCCCAACATCTTCTGCAGGGAAGTTTGCTGGCCAGATTTGATGATTCATTTGTAGGTGTTTCCTAGGCTCATGCACACTTCCCAGGCACTCATGAGACCTTGGGGACACTGAAACAGTAATGTCAACACCCAGATCCTAGAGGAATTCCCGACAGGTGTTCCACTTGAGGGGAGAGGTAATGAGCATGGCCCAGTGCACCTGTGCTAGACATAATCAGCGAGCAGGTGCAGAAGGGAGGGAGGGACATTCACTCACTTCATGAGGCCATCCTTCTCACCACTGCCTCTGAAAAATCCAGGGAAGGAAGGGACAAAATGCCCTTAGAAGGTAAATGGCCTGTACACTGAAAACTACAAACCACTGCTGAAAGAATTAAACAAGGAACAAATCATTGAAATGACATATCATATTCATAGACTGGAGACTTATTATTGTTGACATTTCTACACTACCCAAAGGTAAGTATAAATTCATTGTAATACCTATCAAAATCCCAATGTCATTTTCAAAGAAATAGAAAAAAAAAAGGTCCTAAAATACATATGGAACCACTAAGGACTCCAAACAGACAACACAATCCTGAGAACAAAGAACATAGATGGAGGCTTCTCACTTCCTGACTTCAAAACACATTACAAAGCCACAGGAATCAAAACTGTACGGTACTGACATAGAAACAGATACATAGGCCTAAAGACCAGAATAAATAAACCCCAAGAAAACTCATAGATACATGGCCAAATGAAATTCACCAAGCTTCTAAGACAACAAATAGGGAAAGTATAGTTTTTTCAACAGTCAATAGGATGAAAATATAACTTACAGAAAGATTACAAACATATATCAGAAAAGGAGACAATATACAAAACATCAAAGAAAAACACTACAACTCAAATGCAAACTAAGTTAAAAACTTAAAAAGGGCAAATAACTGGGTTCAGAAATGTGAAAAGACTTAAATAAGACATTTCCTGAAAAAGACATACAAATGGCTAACAAATATAGGAAAAGGTTCTCAACCTCACTAATCATCAGGATCATGCAAATCAACACCTCATACCAGTTAGGCTGTGTATTATAAAGAAAATAATTAACAGTTTAAGGCCAAGATGTGGGGAATTGGAAACTTTGTACACTGCTGGTGGGAATGTAAAATGGTGCCGCTATTATGAAAAAGAGTATGGGGGTTCCTTATAAAATTATAAACAGAAATATCATATGATTCAGCAATCACAGTTCTGGGTATATATCCAAAGGAAATTAAATCAGTATCACAATGAGATGAACATAGGTTCATTGCAGCATTCTACACAATAGCCTAGATATGCAACCCACTTCACAAAAGAAGTAAGTGTCCTGTGCCTGAGCTAACCTTAGGTACTTCAAAACAACTCTGTAAGTCTCTTAGCCCCTTAGAGAGGATGAAAGCAATATTAGAGTTAAAAGTAACTTGTCCCAATTCCCTTAGTCTAGAATGCTGAAACAAATGTTCTACAGCAGAGGAAGCCTCATAAACACACAACTCCTGCCAGGGTTTACCCCAGCCTTGGAAGAACTGGGAAGGATAAGACCAAGGCAGGCCTGAGGAAAGGTGAGAGGACTGAAGCAGGACTGGAGTGTGGGGAGCAGGGGCAGGGATGTCCGGATGGAGCAGTGGGTTTTAAGAAGAGCAGTGACCCTGGGTCCTGCTGCCCTGAGTCTCTGTCCTGAGCCTGGTGAATTCCAGGAGACCAGGTTAGCAGGGCTGTGAGAGCCAGTGTGTGAAGCGAGCCCAGCAGCTCCTTCACACAGCCCACTAGAATTCCTTCCGGGCATGAAGGGTCTTTAGGGGCAGCTGGACGTGGAGCCCTCTCAAATGGAAGCATGTCAGCACATCAGCCTTGAGAGGTGCTGAGGCTGAAATGAGGAGACTGAGCACATGCAGTGATCCCAAAGCACGTGTTCTGTGACTCATCCACCTCTGGGAGCGCCCTTTCCATGAGGAATAAACAGTGAGGTCAAAAGTAAGGTGAAGCTACAAGTCCTGAAAGTGTAGAGGGAGAGAGTTCAACTCTCATCCACCACCTGACACTCACTATAAGGACTTGTTCTCCAGTGTCAAGTGACTATCAGAGTTTTGTTCCCACTAGGATATGGCCATCATACGTGAATGTAAAAAGGAAACCAAAATCCTGGTGCAAAATACCCTCCCGGTATCAAACAGAAATGAACCTTTCATCTTTGGCAGTGACAAAGCAATGAAAGAGTTGTCTTGTGAGAAAGAAAATTTCTGAATGGCAAAGCAAGAAAAGATGACTATAAGCACAGTACAGTCAAAGGACATGGACACCATAACTCTATTATATCATTATAATTTGGAAAGAACAAATCAGAATTCTACACATATTTCCTTCTTCTTCCTGATTTCATATTCACCTTCCTTAGTTTCTGAAGAAGTGGGAGGAAACCAAGTGTTCTAGGAATTGTCTCGCTTTAGATCCTACCTGAGAGTTGTTCCCTACCTGAATCGTCATCAGCATCGCTGCTATGTATGCTCTCCACGATCCATTCTGTACAAACACAACCATGAGCATAAAGTTATTATACAAGTTGACCCACCCATTTCTCCTGCTCAACTTGCTGGCTCACACAGCATCCTCCTGGTCTTCCCTCCAGGTTCTCAGACCTCCCCTGTGCTCTGTGCAGACAGAGTCCTTAAATAAGATATTGATCACAGTTGAAAATTTCAAATGAGGGAGAGATGCTGAGAAAATCACCTTTCGACCCCTCACTTCTATAGACCCATTTATAGCTTTCACCGTCAACCTTACCAACCTGAAATTCCAGATGGTACAGACACACTTGAAACATGGCTAGTGTGACCAAGCAATTGTGTGGTTTTTGCATTTTTTAATAGAATGAGTTAATTATTGTTTGAACTAAATTAATTATAAATAGACACATTTGGTTCGTGGCTACCACACTGGAAAGCTCAGCTGTAAGAAATCCAAAGATGAGAAAGAGGCAACCAGCCACCCCTCCCCTGGTTGTTCTTTACTGCAGAAAATTTGATGGCCTGATCTGATCATTCGTGTGTAGGTATATCTTGGGCTCTTGGACCCACACCAGGCATTGCGAGAGTCCTTGTGGACACTGAAATAGTACAGTCAACACTCAGATCCAAGAGGAATTCCCAGCAAGGGGCACACTTGTAGACAGAGGTGAAGGGCATAGCCCAGTACACCTGTATTAGACATAATCAGAGAGTAGGTGCAGAGGGGAGGGAGGGATTTCACTCTCTCCATGAGTCCATCCTTCTCACCCCTGACTCTAGAAGACCTGAGGAAGGCAGTAGAAAAGGCCACATAGGAGGTGAAAAATTTGTATACTGAAAACTACAGGACATTGCGGAAAGAAATTAAAGAAGAGACAAGTAATTGGAATGACATACCATGTTCATAGACTGGATTATTAAATACTGTTGGCATTTCTGTACTACATAAAGTGATGTACACATATATCGCAACAACCCACAAAATTCCATATCATTATTATAGAAGTGGACAGAATCCTAAAATACATGTGGAACCCCCCCAAGTAAATAAAACAATCTTGAGAGCAAAGAGCAATGATGGAGATTAACACTTCCTGAACTCAAAACACCTAACAATGTCATAGTAGTCAAAACAGTCTGCTACTGGCATCAAGACAGTGAGATAGACCAATGAAATATAATAGAGAGACCCCAAATAAACAAACATATATATGGCCAACTGATCTTTGCCAAGGTTCTAAGATTACCAAGTGAAGAAAGGATAGTCTCTTCAACAATCAACAGAATGAAAAGGCAACCTATAGGATGGGTGGAAATATGTATAAACCTTGTATCTGAATAAGGGACCAACATCCAGAATATATAAGAGACTAATACAAGTCAATTTCAGAAAAACAGCAGGCAAATAACTGAGTTTAAACATGGGTAAAAAATTGCTTCCCTGGTGGCGCAGTGGTTGGGAGTCCGCCTGCCGATGCAGAGTACGTGTGTTCGTCCCCAGGCCCGGGAGGATCCCGCATGCCGCGGAGCGGCTGGGCCCGTGAGCCATGGCCGATGGGCCTGCACGTCCGGAGCCTTTTCTCCGCAATGGGAGAGACCACAACAGTGAAGGCCCGCGTACCACCAAAAAAAAAAAAAAAATGGGTAACAAGCTTCACTAGGCATTTCTCCATAAAGACATACAAGTGGTCAATCTACATATGAAAATTTGCTCAACATTGCTAAGCATCAGGGAAATGGAAATCAAGCCACAAGGAGATATCACTCACACCTCTTAGGATGTGTATTATAAAAAGACAATTAGGGCTTCCCTGGTGGCACAGTGGTTGAGAGTCCGCCTGCCGATGTAAGGGACACATGTTCGTGCCCCAGTCTGGGAGGATCCCACATGCCGCTGCACGGCTGGGCCCATGAGCCATGGCCGCTGAGCCTGTGCGTTTGGAGCCTGTGCTCCACAAGGGGAGAGCCCACAACAATGAGAGGCCCGTGTACTGCAAAAAAAAAAAAAGAAGAAAAGAAAAGAAAAGAAAGAAAATTAATGGATGCTGGCAAAGATGTTGAGAAGTGGAACTTCTGTACCCTGTTTTGTACCCTGCAGTCATGTAAAATGGTGTAGCCATTATGGAAAACAGAATGGAGGTCCCCCAAAAATTATTAAGAGAACTCTCATAAAATCCAGCAATGACTCATTTAGGTTTATATACAAAGGAGATAAAACAAGAATGTCCAAGAGATATCTACAATCTCATGTCCATTGCAGCATTATACACAATACACAACATAGGAAAACTGCCTAGTGTCCATGGGAAGATGAATTAATAAAGAAAATGTGGTGTATACATACAGTGGAATGTCATTCAGTCTTTGAAAAAGAAGGAAATCCTGCCATTTGCAGCAACAAGAAAGAACTTGGAGGACATTTGTAAGAGTGACATAAGCCAGTCACAGAAGGTCAAAAACTGAAAGAAAACTCCGAGAAGCAGAGAGTAGAAGGGTGGTTCCAAGAGCTGGCAGGAGGTTGACATGGGAAGTCTCTGTTCAATGGTTAGAATGTGTTATTTGCAAAATGGAAAAGTTCTAGACACATGCTGTACAACAAGGTGCATGTAGTCAACAGGACTGACTGGACATTTCAAAACTTGTTAGGACGTTGGATTTCATTGTATGAGTACTTTTACAACAATAAAATATACATATGTAAAATAAATACAAAGTGGAAAAAGGGGAAAAAAGAAGAAAAATAAGGAAAGGGAGTCAACAGAGGGAAAGAAGAAGAGAGGAAGGGTCTCGAATGTACACAGGTATCAAGAGATAATGGGAGTGAATATCCTCTCCCAAGGCTTTAAACAAGACATCTCTCCAGAGTTCACACCAGCAAGAGGGGGATGTCCTTTCTCTTCCCCATTCAACCAGAAGCACCAATAGCATCCTAAGTGTGGCCCAGGCTGTGCTCAGGTGTACACTTTTCCTTGATCTCTAAACCAGCCACCCCTGACTCCCCATGGCTCAGGTGCCCGTCCTGTATCTCCTTCCACTTCTCTAAAGCATTTCCCTCTTCAAGTCCAGCCCAAGGCTCCAATCTTGTCCTCAAACGTGGGTCCACTGGGCGGGTCTCTGAGTTCTTAAGAGGCTCCCTGTGAGTAGCAGGCACTGAATCGCACACCAGGGATCCCCTCAGCACCATCAGGAAACTACGACCTAGGGATTGAGGATTTCTAGAACAACTTTACTCATACACAGTCTCTTGGGTAAACAAGGGACATTTTACAATCAAGCATGTTCAGTGTTTTCTTTGGTGGGGAAAATAGTGACACATATAAGGCACTCGTATTCTATTAAAGTATGTATTTCTCAAAGGACTCACTATCGAAAAAATATTTTTAAGTATAACTTTCCATGTTTTAATTGACTTTACTCCCAGACTTGTTTGCTTGCAAAAGCCTTCAGAAAATACCAAGAACCTACTTCACCTGGCAGTTTGCCCAGCAACATGAGTGGAGATGCTCTTGTCATACTGCTTGGTTTCTCTGTCCCACCTTGCAAAGCACAACCTCCTCTCCGCCCTCCTGGAAAGGGAGCCAGTTCCCACCCTGAGCTCAATACCTGGGGTAGATCTCTCGGTTCTGTCTTCACTGTATGCAGTGTTTCTAGCCCAGCACACAGAAACACGGCCGACACAAGTGATGGAAGACAGACTTTCCACAGGAGAAGGACATTTCGTTTCCTTAGCACAGAATCCGATAGTGAATATTAGCCTCAAAGGAGAAAGGTGGAGTGAATTTCCTCCATTTACTCCCGGAGGGGCCTTCTTTCTTGGACTCCTCCAGAACTGGGTGTGGCATGTGGGTACAAGCATGGGCTCACTGCAGAAAGAAGGAGGCCTGCCTAGCACTAGGTGCTTCAGGTAAGGGGGGAGGACTCATCCCGAGGCTCTAATAGGAAACAGTTAGAATGAGGGAAGTGGCAGAGAGATGTATCATAACCATTCAGAATGCTATGAGACCTACTAAGAGATGAGATTTCTTATTAAATGAAGTTGTAATTGACCCAGTAGTAGGGATACTGAAACCCAGTTTTGTTCACTAAGAATCCAGCCATGGAACAACTAAGCCCGTGCACCACAACTACTAAGCCTGTGCTCTAGAGCCCACAAGTCACAACTACTGAGCCCACGTGCCACAACTATTGAAGCCCATGCACCTAGAGCCCGTGCTCTGGAACAACAGAAGCCACCGAAATGAGAAGCCCGCGCACTGCAAAGAAGACCCAACACAGCCAAAAAAAAAAAAAAAGAATCCAGTAAATATTTGCCTCGGAGGTGATAGGATTTGTTTTCCAGGTTAAATGAGGCTCACTTGGTATAAAATCAATGCACACACTGAAAGTGTACAGTTTATTTACTTTTATATCCATACCCATCCATGATGCAGTGGTGATGGGAGTATTTTTTAGAAAGTTGGCACCAGTAACAGTGATGTTTAGGTGAACATAAATCAAGGGAAACACAACACAAAAAGTTCACATACACACACAGCATCATACCACTCATTTCACATACAGACACACCCAGTCTCATGCACACAAACCTAAACCACCTAACAGTAATACAGCTTCTTCCTGGGACTATAGTAATTGGTCACATTACTTGTAAATCACTTTCTATCACCAGGAACCCTACTCTCATTCCCAGCACAAATTTGGAATCAGTTTGCCCTCTACACTAAAACCGGCAAGAATGTCCCACTTTCTCATCTTCAAAGTTCTTTCTCCCCAAGTGACTGATTCCACAATACATACCGTTTTCACGTTCTGGGAAGGCCACCTGCAATTACAGAAGAGAAAACACTATGAGGATAAGATCACAGTGATGCTCAGGTCTTTTGTTCATTTGCTGACAGTAGAAAACCTCATAAGAAACAGTGGTCCAGGGAACCCAGCAAGGGTTATCAGAGCAAACCTACTCAGGCTGAAAGGCAAGAACTTTGCTGGGAGGATGGAACTTCCAAGTCCATTTAGGTTGGAAATTACAGAATTCTTTTCCTAGACGAAAAATCGCTGCAGGACAGAGAGCTCCGTACTCTACAGGCTGTAATGGATGCTGTCAATTTTAATGTCCTGTGGAATCAGGCACCATGAGTTGGTAATAGACTCTCACTCCACATTCTCCCAACCAAGGGAATTGTATGTATCTGGAAGGAATACCCTCAAATATTCATAACCCAATTCTATTGAAAGAGAAATAAAGCAATATTTCTATCTCAGACCAGAAAAAATCCAGCTTGCCTTGATTTTCCACGGAGGCTTTTCTTCTGTCCTATCACCGTGCAGGTCATCCGCCACATCCTCAGGGAGAGCTGGAGGGACACAGAGTAACTGTCAGGACACTGGTGATGCGGCTCAGGAATTACTCAGGGGCTTTCTTCTCGATGAGGACATGGGGTGGTGTGTATGGATGTGGGAGGTTAGTAAGTGTGGGCTGAGCTGGTGTTGGGCCATCCTCTTTGGGGGATGAAGGAAAGCAAAGGACAAGAGGAAGGAAATGAAAACAGAGCTTTGGCTTTCTAGCTAAGGGGAGCCTCATCAGAAGGGAAGGGTCGATCTAAAAAATGGTAAACACTAAAATGCATGCTCTGTTTCAATGACACAGACCCATGACCCATCCTGCCTCTTTTGAGCTTCTGCTAAATTGCCACTGTCGCTTGATTTTTCCCAGATCACTCTTTCCCCAGCATCCACAATGCCAGCTACTGCATTTGTCATGTCTTCTATTGTATAATATTTTATATTTGATTAACAGCAACCTCTATTAAAGGACTGAATTCAATCCTAGACAAAATATGCTATATTTATTCACTAATCACTTGTCTTAAAGAAAATCAAATACACAAGATTTGACAAAACTGAAATCCTACCATTTAGATACAGCCACTATCAATCGTATCATATTTTTCTCCCAGTCTTTGTTTTCTATACAATGTACGTATGCCCACTGAGTCAGGGGCTGCCCATACTCTAGGGAGCTCTTCCATAAGTGGAACACTTCGTTATGAAGGGGAGCCCGGACTGAGCACAGCCTGTCTCTCACCCAGCTGTGCAGGAGAAGTGTACAGGCTAACAGTCAGGTTCCACTTTGAGTCCTTCGGTGTGGGCTACAGGAATTGACCAATGCTAAGGCTTATGGTAATGTTATCCAATACAATAAAATAGCTCCCTGATTCTTATCTGCTTTTGGCCTCGTTTAAGCAATGACACCAGCACTGACAGATATGACCTCTACTGTATACATGGGGTCTCACACCTCTCAGAATCTGGGAGCTGACCAGGAGAATGCAGGTCCTGAGGTGAATTTCACATTAATGACTGTGCCAAAGTCAACTGATAAGTCCACCCATAGCTGCCCTGGATTCTGTGACCACTAAGGCCACCTGATGGGCAAGGTCTGGACCTTTGGAGATGCTAGGACTTCCAGCCAAGGATACGGATGCAGGGACTCCCTTGCTCCATGACTGAGGATCCCTTGGCTGAGTGGTAAGTGCAGGTCAGGGATCCAGAGCACCCACATTGGGACCCACCCCTGGGTTCTCAGTTTGGCTTTTCCACTTAGGAGGTCAAGAGCTGAGAACATTTATCTCTGCACCATCTCCTTCTGAGGAAAAGGAATATTAACCAAATCTGGGCAACAGCTGTGTTGAGGGAAGAACAAGGTAGTGTACAGACAGTGTGCAGTGGTGATGATCTTTGTTGACAGGTGAATTGTGCTGTGTAAGAGGGAAATATCTCCTGAGGAAACACACACATGCTCACGCATGCAGGTTCACAATCACACCACATAGGCTCACACATGGACCCCACCCCAACCCTGATACACACAAACCCACATCATTTAAATGATGCAGTTACTTCCAGGACCATAGAACTTGGGCATGGCTCTTTACTGGGATATCACTCTCTAGCTCTACACCCCCAGCCCTCATCCCTGTAGGGACCCTGAATCAGGGTGTCTCTCCAAGCAAAGCCAGCAAGAGAGTCCCACCTTCTTCATCATCTAGATTGTTCCTCAGCACAGGGGTGACCTCTGAATGCATACCGTTTTTGTTTGCTGTCCAATCCACCTGTGATTAGAGAATAGAAAACAGTGTAAGGACCTCAGCATCCTGTGCTCTGTGGACACAGGTATTTCATCTCTTTTTTTGTCCTCAGAAAACCAAATGGGAAACTGTTGTTGAGCCAATGGCCCCAAAAGAAACCAGAGAAGACAGCTGTGAGAAAGGCTGGAGCTTTGCCTGGAAGGTCTCTCAGGTCCACTTTCAGGAGCAAATACAAAAGTCTATTTCAAGGGGGGAAACTTTCTGCTGAGGAAAGTGTGTCTGACTATACAGTTTCTAACTGATGTTGCCATTTTTTAAATGGCCTTTTGAATGGGAAAGACCTTCAATCAGCATTCATCCAACCAAGCAAAATTGTATACATCAGCTGTCTTGAACATTGTAGATCTTCATATCTGAAATCACTTGGAAAAGAAAGAAATGAAGCAAACTTTTAATCTCTGATAAATAAGGGGAGCTTACCCTGGAGGTAGCAGGAGCCACTTTAATTGTCCTCACATGGGGCAGTTTCTCCAACAGGTCCTCAGGGGGCTCTAGGAGGACACAGAGTAAGTGTCAGGACACTGGTGATGCTGCTCAGGAATTACTCAGAGAGCCTCGTTAATGTGGACACAGGGTGGGAGTGTATGGATGCAGGTGGTTACTGAGTGTGGACTGAGGTGCTGTTGGACAAACCTCCCTGGTGGGTGGAGGAAGGCAAAGGGGAGGAACATTTCAGAAATGAGGAAGAGAACCTTTAGCTTTCTAGCTGTAGGGAACCTAATCAATTTGAAAGTGTCAGTCTGAAAAAGCTTGAACACTAACATTGCACTATGTTTCAGTATAGAGTCCCACGGCCCCTCTGCCCATTTGAAAGTCCCTCCAAATCCCCCTTCTTCTTGAAATGTTACAAGACTCTTTCAGCTTCCTTCTAATCAAATATGTTGCTCCTTCATTCATTATCCATTCTGTTGGATTTTTGCCTTATTTTATTGTGTTGAAATATACATAATATGTATGCTTTTCATAATTTTGAAGTATACAGTTCACTAGCATTTCTTACTTTCACAATGCTGTGTACCCATCAACACAGTCTACATCTTAATCTTTTTCATCATTTCAACGTAACCTCTGTACCCATTAAATCATAATCCACTTTACTCCTGCCTCCTGACCTTGGTCATTTCTACTTCCGGTTTCTGTGAGTTTGCCTACACTAGGTACCTCATACAAGTGGAATCATATAATATTTGTCTTTCTGCGCCTGCCTTATTTCACTAACAATAATATATTTTTTATATTATTTGGATCATTCATTTTGTAGCATAAGTCAATCTTTAATTCCTTTTTATGGTTGAAAATTATTCCATTCTGTGTATATATCACATTTTATTTATCCATTCATCACCTCATGGACTTTGGATTGTTTCTATCTTTGGGCTACTAAGAATAATGCGACTATGAACATTAGTGTACACATTTCTGTATGGCACCATAATGGTGACAAATAATATTGTACATATTTCAAATATCATTGAATATAACAACACAAGGTGTGACTCTTAGGTGAACTATGGACTTTTCATTAATAAAAATATACTTACAATTTTTCACTAACTGTTCCAAATGTACCTTACCTATGTTATATATTATTAATAGCTGAAACTGGAGTGATAGGATACAGGAATTTTCTGTATTGCCTGTACAACTTTTATGTCAATATAAACCTGTTTTAAATAATGTCTAATAATTTAAAGAAATCTCAAAACATGGTTTCAGGGAGGGATGTGTTGTTGCTAACGTTCAAAAATCAGCTGATGTCTAAACCATAACTAGAGACCATCTTCCCTCTTAAACATGAACCAAATGTTGAATTTTAAATGCATGTTTACTTCCATGGTTAAAACAGTACCAGCTGGCTTAGTGAGTTTCAATTTGAACACATGAAATAAAAGAAGAATACTGCTTAATATTTCATAGCTTTTTCTTCAATATGAGGCACTGAACAAACTAGAATAATTATTCTTGAGTGAACCTAATGAGAAATTTTCCACAGTACCTTCAGCTGGGTCATTTTTAGGGTCCTCTCTAAAACGTGGCCAGATGTGGATCCTTCTCATCCAGCCTGGGATTGGTATCCTTGACCTCCAATGAGTGATTCTTCTTCTCGCATTCTGGAAGGAGCCTCCTGGGAAATGCATTACAATAGAGACAACTATTGACATCTTGCTGGCAGAAGACCATGGGGAAATTAGCAATAATTTATTCACAGTTCAATCCTTTGGTCCCTTTCCTCACCAGATGCCCAGAAGAGCCTCCTGAATCAAAGTGGGACTTAGGAAGATCTTGCAGTTTGGTGTGAAACAAACTGAAAACACCCAACAGACAGGTTTTGTGGGCAAATATCTTTATTTAATTGTGAACGTCTAGAAACTCAGCAAACCATTGGGAGCATGACTGATGGACTGGATTCAAATCCCGTTTAGAAGAAGCATGTACTTGGGAAAGATATGTAGATCCCTCTTTGCCTCAGTTCCCTGTTCTGAGATGTAGAAATGTTAATATGGTCTACTTTTAGCATTATGTCATGTGGCCAAAAATGATTGAATACAGATAAAATGTTGGAAAAATAAAGGACCGGTGCTTCACAAATGCTCTATAAGTGTTCAATCCTGAATGATGGCAAGAATAAGCTGGACATTTGGTAGCTGTTGAAAGCAGAGAAGGGATTTGACGGCTCCAAGTAAAATTGATCTGAGCACCCATTCGAGCAGCCTGGACCAAGAGCTTGCTAAGAATGGGCAAGCATTCAAGTCTTTCCTCACTAAAATTCTGGCTCTATAAACTCATCATTCTCTAGACCCTGTAGTGGAAGGCGTTCTTTATGAAAGTCATCTCCATACTCAGAGGCTGGAGACCCCACCCCAGGATGCTCCTTGAGAATCACCAGACAGACCCTCCTTCCCTCAGTGACCAAATGTTCATTCCACTAATGTGATGGCACTGGCCCTTCTCACCAAACTCCCTGGCAGCCGCCAAACAGCCAGTGATCTTGTCCACAGCAACCCATGGAAATCCAACCAGTGAATCCCAGGTTCTTTCCTTTATAAAACTTTCTGGATTTAGACCTTGAATATTTGGTTTCTGATTTTTTTGTGTGTGGTACACGGGCCTCTCACTGTTGTGGCCTCTCCCGTTGAGGAGCACGGGCTCCGGACGCGCAGGCTCAACGGCCATGGCTCACGGGTGCAGCCGCTCCACGGCATGTGGGATCTTCCCAGACCGGGGCACGAACCCCCGTCCCCTGCATCGGCCGGCGGACTCTCAACCACTCTGCCACCAGGGAAGCCCTGGTTTCAGATTTTGACAGTTACATTTAGAAAGGCTGAGCTGTAATTCCCTTTTCCTCCTATAATGACCATTGCTGAGGAGATATGAAAATTCTCCTGCTTCAGTAAAAGCATAATGACTGAGTTCCCTTTATCTGTTCTCTGGTAGAGTGTGTACAAAATTGGCATTTGGAGATAGTATGTTTTCCTAAATTTAGGAAAATATTTAAGGCAGCTGGCTTGACAGAAGAATCAAAAATATAAATTAAGTAATACAACAAACTATAAAATATATTTATAACTGTAGATAAATGTGGTAGAAATGAGAAAAGAAAAAAAATGAGGAACATATATCAGTAAAAGTTAACCAGCCCATTTGAAGGAACAGCCTTCAGAGGATGAATATGAACCTACCTCCAGAACAATTCAGATTGCCCATTTTCAAACTCGCAAGGAGTGAGAGTGAGAGCTTCTCACCTGCCACTGTATGTGAACGTTTCAGTTAACAGTGGCAGTTGGCAGTTGGCAGTTGGCACGGAATGCCAAGATGGCCGTCATCATATTACCATAGTGACAGGTCACCATACTGGACTCTGCACAGGATGGGTCCAACTGCTGCTGTATAGAAAGTGTGTTTCCAAGGACAAGTTTGGCTCTTCAGAGTAAACAGTTTATTTCCAAAATTGAATCCCAGGCGCACAATTTACTCTCTCATTAAGAAAATAATTTATATGGAAGAAAATGATCAGCCCCCCAAATACAGTTGATAGTGTACATTTCAGGGTGAAGTTGGACAAAGGTAACACGTTGAGAATAAAAAGAGGTTCTATTCTTGACGGAAATATCATCCTGTTGCTGAACGCAAGTCCATGTGCCTGACAAACAGTGAGGCCAAACAATACCAACATGTCGAGTTTGGAGCATTGGATCAGAGAAAGGTTTACTGCAGGGCCAGGTGAGGAGACGGGCGGCTCATGCCTTAGAAAACCCTGAACTCCCCAAAAGCTTTCAGCAAAGCCCTTTCATGGGAAAGGTAAGAGAGAGGTGTGGTTAGTTGCTTCAAACTTCTAAGGTCAGATCCTCTTTTCTTGAGGTCAGGTCATGGTCAGGTCACGATGTTCCTGTAAGCCTCCATCAAAACAAATGTTACTCTCTGTACTGACAAGAAAGGGCAAGGTCCCAAGGCTCAACTCTTGCTCTCCAGGGTCCAGGTCCTGGCCAAGAGGAAGGGGTCTGTGTGCCGGCTAGTTACCCTGCCCGGGAGTGTCCGTCCATCAACCAGTCTGGGTCCGCCCACCAGTGCCCAGGCCTGCTTGAAGAAGCAGATCTCAGGTGGTGGTGCCTTCCAGGCCAGGTCCCCAGACCCTGCCCAGCCTTCATCACTGAGGGAGCCAGGCGCCCAGGACCCTGCCGGCCCTCAGGCTTTTCCTTTAAACTGGAGAGAATCATTTGTGGCAAATACCAGTCAGGTGAATTCCCAGCTGCCAACGACTGCCCTTTTTCGAGAACAGACCAACCACAGAGGCAGACCTGAAGTAATGATGTGCAAAGTCCTTGCAACTGAACCCTGAACTCTGGCCTCCTCCTGGGGTGGACAACTGATCAAAGCTGGACCAAGGTTTTGGGGTTATTTTTGCATTTTTTTTATTTTTTTATTTTTATTAGTTTCTGCTTTATAACAAACTGAATCAGTCATATATATACAGCTGTTCCCACATCCCTTCCCTCTTGCGTTTCCCTCCCTCCCACCCTCCCCATCCCATGCCCCCAGGCGGTCACAAAGCACCGAGCTGATTTCCCTGTGCTCTGCGGCTGCTTCCCACTATCTATCTACCCTAAGTTTGGTAGTGTATATATGTCCATGCCTCTCTTTCGTTTTGTCACAGCTTACCCTTCCCCCTCCCAATATCCTCAAGTCCGTTCTCAAGTAGGTCTGTGTCTTTATTCCCCTTTTACCCCTAGGTTCCTCATGACATTTTTTTTACGTTCCATATATATGTGTTAGCATACCGTATTTGTCTTTCTCTTTCTGACTTACTTCACTCTGTATGACAGACTCTAGGTCTATCCACCTCATTAGAAATAGCTCAGTTTTGTTTCTTTTTATGGCTGAGTAATATTCCACTGTATATATGTGCAACATCTTCTTTATTCATTCATCCGATGATGGACACTTAGGTTGTTTCCATCTCCAGGCTATTGTAAATAGAGCTGCAATGAACATTTTGGTACATGTCTCTTTTTGAATTATGGTTTTCTCAGGGTATATGCCTAGTAGTGGGATTGCTGGCTCATATGGTAGTTCTATTTTTAGTTTTTTAAGGAACCTCCATACTGTTCTCCATAGTGGCTGTACCAATTCACATTCTCACCATCAGTGCAAGAGTGTTCCCTTTTCTCCACACCCTCTCCAGCATTTATTGTTTCTAGATTTCTTGATGATGGCCATTCTGACTGGTGTGAGATGATATCTCATTGTAGTTTTGATTTGCATTTCTCTAATGATTAATGATCTTGAGCATTCTTTCTGCTGTTTGTTGGCAGTCTGTATATCTTCTTTGGAGAAATGCCTATTTAAGTCTTCTGCCCATTTTTGGATTGGGTTGTTTGTTTTTTTGCTATTGAGCTGCATGAGGTGCTTATAAATTTTGGAGATTAATCCTTTGTCAGTTGCTTCATTTGCAAATATCTTCTCCCATTCTGAGGGCTGTCATTTGGTCTTGTTTATGGTTTCCTTAGCTTTGCAAAAGCTCTGAAGTTTCATTAGGTCCCATTTGTTTATTTTTTATTTATTTTTTTTATTTATTTTATTTTTTTCTTAGTTTCTGCTCTATAACAAAGTGAATCAGTCATACATATACATCTGTTCCCACATCCCTTCCCTCATGCATCTCCCTCACTCCCACCCTCCCCATCCCACCTCTCCAGGCGGTCACAAAGCACCGAGCTGAATTCCCTGTACTCTGCGGCTGCTTCCCACTATCTATCTACCTTACGTTTGGTAGTGTATATATGTCCATGCCTCTCTTTCACTTTGTCACAACTTACCCTTCCCCGTCTCCATATCCTCAAGTCCATTCTCACGTAGGTCTGTGTCTTTTTTTTTTTAGTTTCTGCTTTATAACAAAGTGAATCAGTCATACATATACATCTGTTCCCACATCCTTTCCCTCATACATCTCCCTCCCTCCCACCCTCCCCATCCCACCCCTCCAGGCGGTCACAAAGCACCAAGCTGATCTCCCTTTGCTCTGCGGCTGCTTCCCACTAGCTATGTACCTTATGTTTGGTACTGTATATATGTCCATGCCTCTCTTTCACTTTGTCACAACTTACCCTTCCCCCTCCCCATATCCTCAAGTCCGTTCTCAAGTAGGTCTGTGTCTTTATTCCCGTTTTACCCCTAGGTCCTTCATGACATTTTTTTTAAAATTCCATATATATGTGTTAGCATACAGTATTTGTCTTTCTCTTTCTGACTTACTTCACTCTGTATGACAGACTCTAGGTCTATCCACCTCATTATAAATAGCTCAGTTTCGTTTCTTTTTATGGCTGAGTAATATTCCACTGTATATATGTGCCACATATTCTTTATCCATTCATCCGATGATGGACACTTAGGTTGTTTCCATCTCTGGGCTATTGTGAATAGAGCTGCAATGAACATTTTGGTACATGTCTCTTTTTGAATTATGGTTTTCTCAGGGTATATGCCTAGTAGTGGGATTGCTGGCTCATATGGTAGTTCTATTTTTAGTTTTTTAAGGAACCTCCATACTGTTCTCCATAGTGGCTGTACCAATTCACATTCCCACCAGCAGTGCAAGAGTGTTCCCTTTTCTCCACACCCTCTCCAGCATTTATTGTTTCTAGATTTCTTGATGATGGCCATTCTGACTGGTGTGAGATGTTATCTCATTGTAGTTTTGATTTGTATTTCTCTAATGATTAATGATGTTGAGCATTCTTTCACGTGTTTGTTGGCAGTCTGTATATCTTCTTTGGAGAAATGCCTATTGAAGTCTTCTGCCCATTTTTGGATTGAGTTGTTTGTTTTTTTGCTATTGAGCTGCATGAGGTGCTTATAAATTTTGGAGATTAATCCTTTGTCAGTTGCTTCATTTGCAAATATCTTCTCCCATTCTGAGGGTTGTCTTTTGGTCTTGTTTATGGTTTCCTTTGCTGCGCAAAAGTTTTAAGTTTCATTAGGTCCCATTTGTTTATCTTTGTTTTTATTTCCATTTCTCTATGAGGTGGGTCCAAAGTGATCTTGCTGTGATTTATGTCATAGAGTGTTCTGCCTATGTTTTCCTCTAAGAGTTTGATAGTTTCTGGCCTTACATTTAGGTCTTTAATCCATTTGGAGCTTATTTTTGTGTATGTTGTTAGGGAATGATCTAATCTCATACTTTTACATGTCCCTGTCCAGTTTTCCCAGCACCATTTATTGAGGAGGCTGTCCTTTCTCCACTGTACATTCCTGCCTCCTTTATCAAAGATAAGTTGACCATATGTGCATGGGTTTATATCTGGGCTTCCTATCCTGTTCCATTGATGTATCTTTCTGTTTTTGTGCCAGTACCACACTGTCTTGATTACTGTAGCTTTGTAGTATAGTCTGAAGTCAGGGAGCCTGATTCCTCCAGCTCCGTTTTTCGTTCTCAAGATTGCTTTGGCTATTCGGGCTCTTTTGTTTCTCCAAACAAATTTTGAAATTTTTTGTTCTAGTTCTGTGAAAAATGCCAGTGGTAGTTTGATAGGGATTGCATTGAATCTGTAGATTGCTTTGGGTAGTAGAGTCATTTTCACAATATTGATTCTTCCAATCCAGGAGCATGGTATATCTCTCCATCTATTTGTATCATCTTTAATTTCTTTCATCAGTGTCTTATAATTTTCTGCATACAGGTCTTTTGTCTCCTTAGGTAGGTTTATTCCTAGATATTTTATTCTTTTTGTTGCAATGGTAAATGGGAGTGTTTTCTTGATTTCACTTTCAGATTTTTCATCATTAGTGTACAGGAATGCCAGAGATTTCTGTGCATTAATTTTGTATCCTGCTACTTTACCAAATTCATTGATTAGCTCTAGTAGTTTTCTGGTAGCATCTTTAGGCTTCTCTATGTATTGTATCATGTCATCTGCAAACAGTGACAGCTTTACTTCTTCTTTTCCAATTTGGATTCCTTTTATTTCCTTTTCTTCTCTGATTGCTCTGGCTAAAACTTCCAAAACTAAGTTGAGTAAGAGTGGTGAGAGTGGGCAGCCTTGTCTTGTTCCTGATCTTAGTGGAAATGCTTTCAGTTTTTCACCATTGAGGACAATGTTGGCTGTGGGTTTGTCATATATGGCCTTTATTATGTTGAGGAAAGTTCCCTCTATGCTTACTTTCTGCAGGGTTTTTATCATAAATGGGTGTTGAATTTTGTCGAACGCTTTCTCTGCATCTATTGAGATGATCATATGGTTTTTCTTCTTCAATTTGTTAATAGGGTGTATCACGTTGATTGATTTGCGTATATTGAAGAATCCTTGCATTCCTGGAATAAACCCCACTTGATCATGGTGTATAATCCTTTTAATGTGCTGTTGGATTCTGTTTGCTAGTATTTTGTTGAGGATTTTTGCATCTATGTTCATCAGTGAGATTGGCCTGTAGTTTTGTTTCTTTGTGACATCCTTGCCTGGTTTTGGTATCAAGGTGATGGTGGCCTCGTAGAATGAGTTTGGGAGTGTTCCTCCCTCTGCTATATTTTGGAAGAGTTTGAGAAGGATAGGTGTTAGCTCTTCTCTAAATGTTTGATAGAATTTGCCTGTGAAGCCATCTGGTCCTGTGCTTTTGTTTGTTGGAAGATTTTAATCACAGTTTCAATTTCAGTGCTTGTGATTGGTCTATTCATATTTTCTATTTCTTCCTGATTCAGTCTTGGCAGGTTGTGCATTTCTAAGAATTTGTCCATGTTGGCCCAAGTTTTGAAACTTGAGCAGAGAGTCTGAAGCCGGTTGAAGCTCTTACCTGGATGACAGTGTCCGTGTGCTCCAGGTGCTGAGGCCTCTTTGCACCACGACCCATGGGGACCGCTGCTGCCATTAGGTCACCGAGGCAGGGACAGGGGTAGGTTCACGCCTGCCCCGCCCCTATTACAATCTCCACCCATTTCTACTCTTCCTCCCCACACTTTTCTAGATAAAATAATTTAAAATGTAGGATTTAATCTTATTATAAACAAAGTTAAGTTTTCATGTCTAATGTCCAGTTGTATTCTTAGTGTCCTATAAATTCGGTTTTTCTCCTCACAGAAATTAATATTTTTGCCATGTATTGCAAGTATATTTCCAATTTGTCACTGTCTTTTTATCAGTTACTTTTACTTATATCATGAAGACATTTATTTTGTTTTCAGAAATCAGTAATTCAAATATTTTTATTTGTTATTTTTGGCTGTGAGAAAGGTACGGAGGAAGAATATTATGACTAATATTCATATTAAGGGCTAAATACTCCTTTAAGAAAATATTCTACTAATTAAGAAAATAACTACAGGTGCTTCAAGACAAAACTTTTCTATTGAACACTTTTGAATATTTCTAAAGGTATATGTCAAAATGGGCTAATTAATTTTTTAGGATAATGATACAACTTTTTCCCCAGAAATAATACATAGTCATAATTATCCTGATATATTCATAAAGTGAGCTGAGTGTTTTGTAAAACACATGTGGTAATTTATATCTCAAATAAAAAGCTCAGAACATTTTGGAAGTGATAATGATGGTACAGCAATGATTCATTCATTTGAACAGATTAGATTCAGGATGTGTCTATTTATCCAATAATGAACTTGTAGGTGTTTGCTGAGAAAAAGGGGGCATATTCAATAAACGTTAGTTAAAGAGCATTAAATGAAGTTGTGATTAAAATAAATTTGTAATGTCCTATTCATGATTTCAATGGTGGAAAGTTAACTGAGTTTTAACATAGCTCCAATGTGCTAAGTAGATTTGTATTTCTTTGACCAAGCAACATATCGGTTTTTTGAAATTTTTCCTATAGCGGATTCAACAACTGTTTATAAAAGTTGGCGAATATTTATAAATATTAAATACATGTAAAAACAGTGAAATAATGTATTAAGCTTACATTACATACAATGTAATTTCAATCTCTAAAGTGTTAAGTGATTGACTTAATTGCTATGTTTATTTTATATCTTCTTTCTGTTTCCTCTAGAATGTAAGCTTCATAAGGTATAAGATTTTCCTCTCTTTAGTTCACTAATGTATTCCCAAAGCATGGAAAAATATAGCATACATAGTAGGCACCCAGTAATATTTTTCTTGAATGAATAATTGAGGAAAAACATTTAAAGAATATCACAATAAGTTAAAGATGCTGAGATCCTAAATCATATGAAAATGAATTGTAACTTTCAGCTCAAGGTGACACGTCAAAACTTCTTGTGCTTTTATTATTTTAATATCTGTTCTGTGCTAGCTAAAGGCTCAAACTTCATTTATAGGACCACAGAATTGGCAATAATTTATAGATATGCTGCTATATTCTTCTGTTTATCAGGCAGGATAATAGCTTTCTATTTACATAAGTTCTCAATGAGTCTCCACAAACATCTATCCCCTTGGGTAGGGACAGAATTGCCAGGGACTGAGTTTCTGCATCAAGGTTGATCTTAAAACTACTGCAGGGCCTCCCTGGTGGCGCAGTGGTTGAGAGTCTGCCTGCCGATGCAGGGGACACGGGTTCGTGCCCCGGTCTGGGAGGATCCCACGCGCCGCGGAGCGGCTGGGCCCGTGAGCCTTGGCCGCTGAGCCTGTGCGTCCGGAGCCTGTGCTCCGCAACGGGAGAGGCCACAACAGTGAGAGGCCCGCGTAACGCAAAGAAAAAAAAAAAAAAACTACTGCAGAGCCTGTCAGGTAATCCCCTAAAGAGGTAGAAACTCACATTGAATGGATGTAAAGAAATTTTAAAAAGTTTGAACATTTTCCAAATAAGATGGATAACACATGGAGAGAGGCAAATTTCTTTTGCAGACTACTTATTTAAGATCTTCCCTTATCTATTTTTTTAACATCTTTATTGGAGTATAATTGCTTTACAATGGTGTGTTAGTTTCTGCTTTATAACAAAGTGAATCAGCTATACATATAGAGAGGAATTTCCTATTTCCTTAGGCAGAGAGGCTGAAATAGTGAAAGAGCAAACCACTTCACATTTTTTAAAATTTATTTTTTGAAGTATAGGTGTTTTACAATGTTGCGTTAATTTCTGCTGTATAGCAAAGTGATTCGGTTATACATATATATGCAGTTTTTTCATATTCTTTTCCATTATGGTTTATCACAGGATACTGAATATAGTTCCCTGTGCTATACAGTAGGATCTTGTTGTTTATCCATTCTATATATACTAGTTTGCATCTGCTAACCCCAAACTCCCAATCCATCACTCCCCCAACCCCCTCCCCCTTGTCAATCACAAGTCTGTTTTCTATGTCTGTGAGTCTGCTTTTGTTTTGTAAATAAGTTGATTTGTATTATTTTTTAGATTCCACATATAAGTGATATCATATGATATTTGTCTGAAAGAGTAAATCACTTTAGATAAAAACAATTTGCACTATGTTACAAAATGTGAAGCTTTACAAAAGAAATTCAGAGTGAGCCTGGGAAGGCCCATGCTCTAAAGTGAAGTAGAGTGGAATAAGCACTAGCAATCTTCAGAAAAGCAAGAATCAGTGCAGGATGCTGAGGCTACAGAACTTCAGTGATTGTCAAGTGGTAGACAAGCAACCCAGGGAACATGCTAGTGAAAGAGAACGTCCCAACCATTTGAATACTGAGGCCAGACAACAGGCAACTTTCAATATCTTTAGCTAATATCCATACTTCCTTGATTGCCTTTTCCAGTGTTATTGAAAACTAATCTTTCCATCTGATTCCAAAGTGCTTTGGTTTTGTCATCTGTGACACATTTTTCCCTTGTGTGCTTTAGATATGCATTTCAACAATAAGTAGGAATAAAGGGAATTTGTGTTCTACTTTTTTTTTAAAGGAGATGTATTTATTCAAATTAGAATTAACATTGTTAACAGGTTTTGAATATTCTTTTAAGAAGATGTGAGAAATTTATCACACAATTCTATTTCCAAAAGGTGTGTTTTAACTTACATATGTAGAATTTAATGATTAAAAAAGGTATCCTCAGGGAATGTTATGGATCACAGAATCCCAGAAGTAATAAACCACAGAACACTAGTAGTAAAAGAGGGGGGGGGAAAGACTTAAAATGTGAAAAGACTTTAGTTCCAACTAATTTAAGAAATTTAAATAACCAGCCAGAAATAAAAGAAACTTGGAGACAAGTCCACAATAGATAATACGATATCTAACTAATTATACAACACTAAAGACTAAAGAAATGGCAAGGTGGCATGTGGCATGATCATGGGAGAAATGTCCATTTGAAACAAATTATTTTAAGTATAATTGTACAGAATATTAATTCTACAAAGCATAATTACCAGATCATTGGTACAATCTAGAATTTGGGTAGGAAAGAAAAATAATAATTCAGATAAAGTGTTAATAAATCTGATGGATTTTATGCATTTGTTTTTACAACTAAAGGATGGTAAGTGTTTTATTTAGTATCATATGCTAAACTGCATTCATTCAGGGGTGCAGTCATTGAGTGAGGCTCCATAAATATAAACATGAGTGAAAACAATCCCTGTCCTAAGCTGCTCAGGGTTTTGTAGAAGAAAGGTACATGGATTGACCAACATCAGAATAAAATTCAAATTAAGAAAATCATGTTGACACATTGTTTTGGTCTTAGCTGTTTTATATAGTCGTGGTTGATTTTGCTAATTCTCAAAATTTTTTTGTTTTTTTAAACTTCCTTTATGTTAAAAAATAATCCTGTCCCACAAGGATGAGTGTTCTGCAAAAAGGCATCATTCCACGCATAGGAATCAACCTATGGAAAGAAAAGCACAGGTGGAAATAGGGTTCAGAAGAAATTATTGCAGTAATCCAGGAAGGCAGTGAAGAGAACACAAAGTTGTATGTAGAAGCAATGAATCAATAGAAGTATTAAAGGAAGGATCACCAACCCTATCATATAATGAAGTATGTCTGAGCAGGGTCTATTTTGGTTCCAAGTACTGCGTGTGATACAGGATTCGTATGTTTGGAATGCAGAGTGGTAGGTGAATCTTAAACAAAATCCATATCTTTCAGGGTAAAATATGGACACGGAAGAGGGAAGACCCAGCTGCAGTCCAGAGAAGACCAGTTTTGAGATGTGGGGCATAGTACCCCCAGAATACAGGAGCAGGTAATAGGTTGCACACCAGGCAATGTGTGATAGCAAAATTCACTAAGGAATTACAGTGACATATCCTATCAGACCTGTGAAATACTGTGATGAAGTGTCTTGAAATAATGAATACATAAGGGTTTGAATTCAGCTAATAAAGAATATTAGAATAGATCATTAGTTAGAAAAAAACAATGAGTTATATTGAACTACAGTCATGAGATTAAGGATTGCCACTTCTCCCAAAAAAAGAATAAAAACAATAAGCCAGGAACTTGGTTACTGGGGGGTAAATCAAGGACCTACTTGAAAGAATTTGGATATAAGATATAGACCCAGTCAGAGGAATAATGTTGAATTTTCCACCTTGGTCAAAGAGTGTCCAAGGATTTTTCTAATGATACATAAAAATAGTCATTAGCCATGGACTTCTTACATTTCCACAAATTAGGTCTATCACTAGTCTCTATATTTTGATAGGCAGGCGATATCTGGACCAAATTATTGGAGCAGTTGTTTTTTTAAATTTTTATTATGCATAAGTAAGTACCACCAGAATGTTTATTTAAAATTCAGATTCCTGGCTCCATTTTTCAGAGCTCTAATTCACTACATTTGGAATAGGCTCCAGGAAATATCATTCTGGGCAAAAATTACAGGTGACTCTGATAAATGTTATCAAGGTGGACACACCTTGAGAAACAATTAGATTAAAGAAGAGTCAAGAAATAAAACTAATATTAGATTGTCTTGGTTTCCAGGACTGGAAAATTTCCAGGAGTGCACTACTTGGGAATATACAATATATTGGTGACCAACATCTGCTGATGTGCTTTTTTCTCCCAGTGACCAGATGGGGCGGCTTTCAAAGTTCATCCATGTAACCTAACCCACCATTTCCCCTCCTGGACCCACCTCTCTCTTTCCCCACTGAGCCCAGATATTGTCTGAGACGTGATCTATGTAGCCCCTACATGTCAGTCTCAGCAGCTAAAATGATTGTTGTTCTAATACTAGATGATAAAATGGATCTCTACTCTGTTGGTAGGGGAAATAATGAATCAAATTGAATCACCACTTTACTTTTGCATAATTCTTTTTAATCACAGACTCAAGTGTCCAGTAAATTATCTAGTCTAAATATGATTGTTAAAATGCTTTGAAACCACTTGACAACCACACGGATGAATGACATGACCAATAACCACACCGTGTCATTTGCCGATCTACCAAGTAATGCAGGCCAGAGTTGCCATGGAATTTCATGCTTACAAGTGATATGAAATAATACTATGTTCTTAGTAAGTAATTTGGTGGTAAAAAATTGCATTTCTAATATTTCAGAGTTCTGAAGAAATCTTCAAGTGACCCTAAGAAATAGAAATAATAATTATGATACTCTACTACAGTCACAGTTAATAAATAATACACAATTTCAAACTTCTATACACAGTGGGGATCTAGGTAGACACATGAGATGCAAGGAAAATTTTATACTTGAAAAGGTAATTTTAAACATAGCAATTTGCTTTCAAGAGGTACACCTTTAATACCATTGATATTTTTAAACACAAATCAGATGCAAGTACTTTAAAGCTCATTTTTCTTAAATCATCATCTACCAAAAAAGCATGTGAAGTAAATGACAAGGAAAGGAATATGAAGTCAATGTCTAATTTGTATCCAAGACAATGAAGAAAGTAAAATCAAGTAATGATTCATACTTCAGAATAAGTATTACTTTCAGTACAATTATCCTTGAGCTGTTTTAGAGAATTAAATAAGAGATTTACATTCGATGTTTCTTTAGGGTTGCATACGAATGGGTTTCATCAGTGAGGATTAGTACAATACAGACAGGCATACCTCAGAGATATTGCAGATTTGGTTCCAGATCACCACAACAGCAAATATCAAAATAAGGTGAGTCACATTGTTTTTTTTGTTTTCACAGTGCATATAAAAATTATGTTTACCCCATACTGTAGTCTATTAAGTGTGCAACAGTATTATGTCTAAAAAATATGTGCATGCCTTAATTTTAAAATACTCTATTGCTAAAAACACTAACCATCACTGTAGTCTTCAGTGAGTAGTAATCTTTTTTGCTGTTGGAGGGTTTGCTTCCATGTTGATGGCTGCTGACTGGTCAGGGAGGTGACTGCTGAAGACTGGGATGGCCGTGGCAGTTTCTTAAAATAAGACTACAATGAGGTTTGTCATATCGATTAACTCTTTGCTTTGTGAACAATTTCTCTGTAGTCGGCTGTGTTGTTTGATAGCATTTTATCCACAGTAGTACTTCTTTCAAAATTGGAATCAATCCTCTCAAACCCTGCTGCTGCTTTATCAACCAAGTATATGTAATATTCTAAATCCTTTGTTGTTATTTCAACAATCTTTATAGCATTTTCACTTACATTTTCACAGTAGATTCCATCTCAAGAAACCACTTTCTTTGCTCGTTATAAGAAGAAACTCCTCATCCTTCAAGTTTTCTCATGAGATGGCAGCAATTCAGTCACATCTTCAGGCTCCACTTCCAAGTCTAGGTCTCTTGCTATTTCTACCACACCTGCAGTTTCTTCCTTCACTGAAGTCTTGAACACTTCAAAGACATCCATGAGGGCTGGAATCAACTTCTTCCAAACTCCTATTAATATTTTGACCACTTCCTCTGAATAACAGATATTCTTATTGTTCTTAATGGCATAGAGAATATTGAATCCTTTTCAGAAGGTTTCCAATTGACTTTGCCCAGATCCATCAGAGGAATCACTATCTGTGACAGCTATGGCCTTATGAAATGTAGTTCTTAAATGATAAGACCTGAAAGTCAAAATTAAAATTAATCCTTGATCCATGGACTGCAGAATAGATGTAGTGTTTGCAGAAATGAAGATAACATGAATCTCATTGTCCATCTCCATAGACTGGATGTGACCAGGTACATTGTCAATGAGCAGTAATATTTTGAAAGGAATCTTTTTTCTGAGCAGTAAGTCTCAGCAATGGACTTAGAATAGTAAACAATGTTATAAACAGATGTGCTGTCATCCAGGCTTTTGCTCTTCCATTTATAGAGTAGATTTAGCATACTTCTTAAGGGCCCTAGGATTTCCAGAATGATAAATGAGAACTGGCTTCAACTTAAAGTCACCAACTACATTAGCCCCTAAGGGGAGAGTTGGCCTGTCCTTTAAGGCTTTGAAGCCAGGCACTGACTTCTCCCTTTTAGCTATGAAAGCTATGGCATCTTCTTTCAATATAAGCCTGTTTTGACTACAATGAAAAATGCTGTTTAGTGCAGCCACCTTCATTAATTATCTTAGCTAGATCCTCTGGATAAAACTTTGCAGCTTCTACATCAGCCCTTGCTGTTTCACCTTGCACTTTTATGTTGTGGGGAGAGCTTCTTTCCTTAAACCTCATGACCCACCTCTGCTGACTTCAAACTCTTCTTCTGCACCTTCCTCACCTCTATCAGCCTTCATAGAATTAAAGAGAGGTAGAGCCTTACTCTGGATGAAATTTTGACTTAAGGGAATGTTGTAGCTGCTTTGAGGTTCTATACAGACCTCTAAGACATTCTCCATATCAGTAATAAAGCTGTTTCAATTTGTTATCATTCCTTTCCTTCAAGAATTTTTCTTTTGTAATCACAACCTGGTTAACTGTTCGGTGCTAGAGGCCTATGTTTTGGCCTATTTCAGCTTCCGACATGCCTTCCTCACTAAGCTTAATCACGTCTAGTTTTTGATTTAAAGTGAGAGACATGTGAATCTTCTTTTTACTTGAACACTTATAGGTCATTGTAGGGTTATTAACTGGCCTAATTTCAATATTCTTGTGTCTCAGGGAATAGGAAGGCCCAAAGAGAGGGAGAGAGACAGGGGAATGAGTGGTCAGTGGAGCAATCAAAACACACAGAACACCTTTTGATTATGTTCACCATCTGATATGCCTGTGGTACTTTGTGGCACCCCACAACAATTACAGCAGTAACTTCAAAGGTCACTGATCACAGATCACCATAACAAATATAATAATAATGAAAAATTTGAAATCTTACAAGAATTACCAAAATATGACCCAGAGACATGAAATGAGCAAATGCTGTTGGAAAAATGGGGCCAATAGACTTTCTTGATGCAGGGTTGCCATGAAATTTCAATTTGTAAAAAAATGCAATATCTGCAAAGCACAGTAAATCAAGCACAATAAAATGAGCTAGCCTATAGATGAATGTTTCTGGCAACTCAAAATTTCACTGCCCTCGTATCTTAATATGCAGCCACAATCTAAATCCAGATGGGCCAAAGTATGCAATTTTTTTAAAGAGCTTGTGGGAAGTTTATAAAAGGCCTTGAATCTATCTAAAACATATTTACTCACATACCTGTTTCTGGCACAGGATTTTTTTCACATAACCATGCTTAATGTAAAATGGGTGCCTAATTTATATTTGGATGTTGCTGTCTTCACCAAAAGAAGACAGATTCCCATCATTTTAGTTCGTTTTATTTCTATATCTCAGGCAAATAAAAAAATAATAATGTTGAAGTCTATAAGAAGTCAGATGCAGTCTGAAGAGTCAGAGGCTGCACTTCATCTGATAGAGAGTAAATGCTTCCAGAACAAATGATATCCTCTAATGAAATTGGAGTTAATTTTTTAAACATGAATTTTTAAAATACTATTTAGGAGATGTCTTATTTAAATAATATTTATGCCTCATAAAAAATTGGTATTTAAGTTGAGACATTATCAGGCTGACCCATCACATTCTACAGCTTTTGGAAGAGTAGCTGGATAGAAGGTCCTAGTGAAAAAATAAAGAATGCAATTAGATAATGAGATTTAAAAGTCAACAAAGATCATAAAAAGTATTGTCCCAAAAATGAGTGTTGCAGAGTTTCTTCTGCTAGTCAGATCTGAAGACCATGCATGTTTCACCTCATGCACTAAGAAAAACCATGGCATCTGGCTGAGCATTATTGTGTAATGCAGATTAAATCAACTTGGATTTTTTAAACCACATTAAGCCAAAAAGCCATAAGTCGTAAGATGAAGATCCATAGCCTGCCGTGTTGCTTAAAGGAAATATACTAAGAAGATTTCAGTTTACAGCAATGAAAAGCTATATAGCAGAGGAATCCTTCCTCAGCCTCAAATTTCCCTAATGAGAAATTGCAATATACATGCATTTGCCCATGTATATATTTTCACAAATGAAAGAGTTTCTAATCAAGAACCTATTGGTTGCTACTTATTCTGAATCCTTCTAAGAGTGATTCTGAAATAAATATTTTTAAAACTTCAACATTAAAAATTAATTCAGAATTAAAACACCCTAGAAAAGAAAACATAAAAGAAGTTTAGCTGAATTGAAATGAGATGAAGTTCCTAAAGATTACATAGTCAAAATGAGACTATGGGGGCTTCCCTGGTGGTGCAGTGGTTGAGAGTCTGCCTGCCGATGCAGGGGACACGGGTTCGTGCCCCAGTCCGGGAAGATCCCACATGCTGCGGAGCGGCTGGGCCCGTGCGCCATGGCCGCTGAGCCTGCACGTCCGGAGCCTGTGCTCCGCAACGGGAGAGGCCACAACAGTGAGAGGCCCGCGTACCGCAAAAAAAAAAAAAAATTAGACTATGACAAATGAAAAATAATGGTATATTTCCACGAACTCTAATTCATAAGCCATAAACACAACTAATTATGCTTTTATTTGATATGTGATTTCATGGGTATATTTGATAAGCATTAAAAAGTTACTAAGGATTTTCATAGGTTTGCACTCATACTTAACCCCCCAATAGATTATCCACCATAATTATTTAATTACTTAATGTATTTTTCTAAAAAGAGGAACTTTAGTAAATGCAATCTTCCTATTAGCCGCCTCAAACCCTCTTTAGAGCCCAATGGGTTACAAGGAAATATTTAATGGCAGAAAAAAAGAATACCAGGAAGAAAGAAAGGAGGGAAGGAGGAAAAAGAAGAGGGAAGGAGAAAAAGAGGAAAAAGTCTCAAGATTGAGGAAGTTAAAACCTTATGTAATACGGTACAGAGGAAATCTCAGAAAATGAGGAAAATCACCAAAAACCAAACTTCATACTTCACATTTTAATTAAGGAATAACCTTGACTATATATATCATTCTAGATACACATACATTTTCTCTGTATGTTGGTATTTTCTATATTTTACATTTTTCCTGTGTGTATATTTTCATTTTTTAAACATAATTTTAGGTGCAATAGTTAATTTTCTATTTATGTCACCGCATAAAAAGATAAAGATTCATAATGTTGGGGTAGAAATGCTTATACATTATAGACATTAATTAATAATAACTGATGGGATGAGTAATCATATTTCTGAAATGAGGTTGGAAGTGGCAAAATGAGAATTAGTTAAATAAATCATTCACTAATAAAATAAACTGATTCTCCCAACACATCACAGTTTGGACCCCAACTAATAAAGTATGTAGGAAGTAAAAATGAAAATTAGCATTTTAATGATAAGCATAAGAAAAACTGAATGAGTTCAAACCAAGAGCAGTCTACAAATATTTGAAAAATTATAAAATATATTAAGTAGGACTTTATATTGCAGTTCACAGATTATCCAAATTATAGCTATATTTATTCCATTGTTCCCATCCTTAGATCCTTTTGGCAGTTCTACTTCTCTGGGGATATTATCTACATATTTAAATATATGTCTTAAATACAATTTATAAAGTCATTTAGGAATACCAGTTGCAAACCTATTATTAACATTAAATATGTTTTAATGTGATCCATTGCCAAAGCTCATGTGCCATATGTCAAGTTATGAGTTATTAATATAACAGGAAAACTATCACTCCTTATTTCTCTCTTCAGAGCAATTATTCTTACAAAGTTGCCTTTATCTGTTGAAATAAGCTGAAAATATTAGATACAAAAAAGAAACTAATCCAAGCAAAATGGCAAGACACACTTATTAATTATAAATAAAATTGAAAGCTATTCTGTTTCATATTAAGAAATATCAGGCAAGACAGCATGACATTTATGTGGGGAGATAATGTTTGTAGAGAAAATAATTTATATGTATATTTATGTCAAGACAGAGAGTACGTTTTATTCACCAGAACTCCTCTTAGAAAAAGCACTGTATTATTGGAAGAAAGAGTGTGATAAGCTGCAATGATAAAGTTAGTGAGAAATTCATCACCAAGGGCCTACTATTAAAATGTTACATAAAACAAAAAGAGGAATTATTATCTTTCTCCTGTGAGAAGGGAAGGGAAGGGAGGAGGCTGATGGGGGAAGCAGCCCAAATTACTGATACTAAATTTTTCATTGACCTTGAAACAAATTCAAGCTATGTTGAATTTAAGAAAATAAATAAATATAATATTTCTAGGACATGGAGAGTCATGAACCTGACCATGCTTCTTATATTTATATAAGAAACTTTAGGTGATTCATTGCTTCTTTTCATTAATTATAAAAATGGTAAATGCCACTGTCTTTTCTATTTATTGTTTATTCATTCATTCATTTATATTCATCCTCTCAAGGACTTTTCTCTTAAAAAAATCAAGTATACTATAAAAATACTGCTTAATGTTAAATATAAAGGAACCTTATTAAAAATATGTGTATGGAAACACTAGAAGACAAATACCATACTTACATTATCTCATAATATCGCTGAGCAATATTACAAAGAAGAAGACTTCAAATTCATTGACAACGCTCCCATTCAAAGGCAGGGTCTGTATGCATTGCTTTGATTCTGAGAAGACTGAAGAGCTTCAACCTAGAGCGTACAGAGGAAAGAAAGCTATGTGCCTTGTAAAGCTAGATCATAAAAACCACACAGCTTCCACGTGGTTCTCCTGGAAAATTTGCTCTTTGGAACTCCCACCCCCCAATTTGTACACTCCTACTTAGAACCCAGATGACATGTTCAGAGAAACCCAAACTACGTGGAGAGGTCAGAGGCAGATACTCATATCAATACACTCAAGTGAGCCAGTCCATCAGCCCAGCCCAGAGACTTGTGAGTAAAGAAGCTATCTTGGAAGTCTTTCCAGCCAAGGACCCAGATACTGTGGAGCAAAAAAGAGCCATCCTCCCTATGTCATATCCTGACCATGACTCACAGACTCTATGAGCAAATAAATTGATTCTTTTTTAAACCTTAATTCTGCAGTGGTATATAACATAGCAGCATTCACTACTAAGGATAGGAATAAAAGAAATGGAACCAGTTCAAACCAAGAACAGGCTACAGATATTTGCAAAATAATAAAATATACTGATAGGCTTTTATATTGTAATTCATAAATTATCCAAATTATAGCCATATTTACCCCACTGTTCCCATATTCATCAACTGGGTAAACCCAGAGAGGCATGGAAATAAGGGCTACAAGTGAGAGCAAATTGAACAGCCCCTGTAAAATTGAAAAACAGACAGTGTTTAGGGACCTTTCTTGTGACACGGTTCCAACATCATTTACGTTGCACCACATACAGTAATTCAATGAGCCTTTCCACCATCTGTACCTACTATCAGATATCAAACATGTATACAGAAAGACTTCAAAAATAGCACAATGTCTTAAGAATCTACATATTTAAACACCCATTTACTTAATACACTCAGGGTCATCTATAGATCAGTAAATCAGCAATTTATTTTCCCATTTTTCATACAGGTAACTCACTAGCAATACAAGCTGAACCAATTATATTTAAAAGTTATTCTGAATTTGGACTAAAAACATTTAGATTGTAAACCAAACATTAAAATGGACTTTACAAATAAAACTGGAAATGAAATAGATTCTAGCTACCTTCTCAGTAAAGTGGATCGATACAAGTTTAGTCTCTAAAAGTATCTTTTTAAAAATTATTCTTCTTTGTTATTCTTAATCTATTTACATAAACTCTGTCAATGGACATTTATGATTTAATTGAAATCAAATTTTTTCAGCATATTTACATAAAACATATTTTTTCAACTGCTTCAACTGCATCTTAGAAACAAAAAATACAAAATATTTGTTCAATAATAATTTAACATCATTAACATCTAATAAGAGACTGCCTGGTTGTTTTCAAATGATAAGTCATTTGCACTTAATTGATTTTTCCATCATGGATTATGATTTCTTATATATACCACATTCAGAGATATAACACAGATACTTTGAAATATTGAGTTTCAAATTAGGAACTCTCAATACTTTCCTTAAAATACAATTTAATGTGGAATAAAAGTTTTAAAATTAAAACGTTATTAAATCATTAATAGTTATGCTTTTTCCCAGTGCCTCTGTCCTCAAAAATACCCTCCAATTATTTGTAGTTCTGTGATTGATGAAAGAAACAATGGGAAAGCAAGGTGAAAACTTTATAAGTTCTCTAAATGAAGTCATTATTCAACCATGAGGAACAGTAAATCTTGGTAAAGAGATCAATTACAAGTAGCTCTGTATGTTCACACAGAATTGTATGTTTCCAGTAATGAACTCATATCACCATTAGAAAGGTTGGATATAAATCACTGAGATTTGATCAAATAAAATCCAAGGAACACATTATTATTATTATTAATTTGCTTTAGGTGTGCAAATAATGATTTCAATTTGTTCCAAGACACAATCATGAGTTTAAAGGAAGTTACTTTTTTGCTCATTTTTACCTTTAAATTTGGAGGCTTTTCTAGAAGCAGTAGACAATACAGTCCCATACAAATGGCACTATATTCTCTGACAAGTGAATCTAAATGTCTATCAATGTTCATTTCCATCAGGATGAAAGTACCCACCTTTCACAAAGAAGCCATCTAATATTTTAATCTAATTATTCTGTTTTATTCGATTATATGAAGATAAAACACTATGTGCTAAAGAAATATATTCAATCTGATATTTCTGCAAGTTAATTTCCCCCACCAAGGTTAGTGAATCGCCTCCCATTGACTTTCAATAACCTATACTCAGGCAATCTCCTGCAGAAATCTTCTTAACTCACAAGCCTTGGATTCATGGAGTCAAGTCATGTCAAATCATTGAGGGCATTGTGATTGGAGCCTTATAGAATACTGCTTTCCTTCAAAAAATAAGCAATCTACTTTTTTCTTTTTCTTTCTTTTTTTACTTCAATCCAAAATATCTTTTTATAGGAAAGCTTAGAATATTTTCAGGGGATTGCATGATACAATAGCTTGGCAGTGAGAAAACAGCTTAGAGAACAGGACATAAGAGTGTGATATTTTTTATCTAGTGACCAATTGGGGAATTGATGGGGAACAGTACAGTGAGCTGATATCCATATAGTATGTTCACAATACTTTTTGTTGGATGTACAGTGTATAGCTAAGCACTGCTCTGCTTATATACATTTATAATATGGTCATGCACTTATTTTTAAGCCTACTGGATTTGGGTTTAGCCACTGCATAAATATTGGGCAATACAAGCCATAGTTTATTCAAATTACTTATTAAAAAGGAAAATGAAAGTGATGAAATATTACATGTTCTAACAATGATCCACAAAACTTTTGTTATCTTCTTAAATATTTAAAGTAGCCTACTATGAGAATCTATACTGAATTTTTCTCGGTTATGTTAAAATCTTGTAAATTCAGATATATTAGTTATGTTAATGTATAAAATTCATCCCCCTCTCAAATTAGCATATTACAATGACTCAAGGTATGCTTCTGATGGAGCAATGGTCTTCTTATAGTCATCCTTGAAATGGATTTTTGCTGTAACCTATTTATCTTAAAAGTGAAAGAAAAACTAAAAACAAAACATTGCTTCTCAGCCACTATAATTTCATTTTTACAAGTCACATCATTCTCATTTTTTCTGTTTTTCTTTTGCAAATTATTGGGAATAATTGTTGGGCTTCAGTGATTGTGGCACACGGGCTCAGTAGTTTTGGCACACGGGCTCAGTAGTTGTGACTCACGGGCTGTAGAGCATAGGCTCAGTAGTTGTGGCACACGGGCTTAGTTGCCCGTGGGATCTTAGTGGGATCTTCCCGGACCAGGGCTCGGACCCGTTTCCCCTGCATTGGCAGGCAGATTCTTAACCATTGCACCACCAGGGAAGCCCAAATTTGGCATACATTTTTTAAAACTAAAAATACTATTTTTAGTTTTAGAGATCACTTTTAATAGATTTAAATGAATTAGAGACAGTACAATAGTATTTAACAATGTTGCAGAAAATTGTTGCATTAAACTGCATTCGGATTCATTGATTAGGACAAGACTCTCAGTGTGACTCTAACAAGGGTCTTAGGAAAAGGAAAGGAATAGAGGTTGTTCCTTTTTCTCATTTCACTTCAGTTCACCTTCCTTCAGGGGAAGATACTGACGCAGTTTTCAAAAATGAAGGTCCATGTCATATATTACATTAATGAAATAAACAACATTTAAAAGTGGACAGACTCTCCCATTATCAGAGTCACTGACAGGTATTGAAATATTGTAGTAAACGTCATTCACTTGGAGAAAAAGCATAATGTAAACCAGCCTGTGTTTGCCTTCAGCATTTGTTAGATCAAACTGGAATAATGTCTTAGAAAATTTAAAATCTTTTAATGCATAGAAATGACCACAGAGGAACTATTTTTCTTGCCATGAAAGCTAAGCTGTCTGTTGCCTTGAGGCAAAGAAAATAATGAATTTGGAAAGTGACATTCATATTTTAAATATTGCCAGACTTGGTGATTTGTTTTTTTTTTATTTGCTATGTTCTAGTGTAACTTGGAAGAAACTGGAAATGAATACTGATTAGAAATTTAATCAAAGAGTAATGAAGGCTTTTTTTTTTTTTTTTTTTTTTTTTTTCTTTTTGCGGTATGCGGGCCTCTCACTGTTGTGGCCCCTCCCGTTGCGGAGCACAGGCTCCGGACGCGCAGGCCCAGCGGCCACGGCTCACGGGCCCAGCCGCTCCGCGGCATATGGGATCCTCCCAGACCGGGGCACGAACCCGTATCCCCTGCATCGGCAGGCGGACTCTCAACCACTGCGCCACCAGGGAGGCCCAATGAAGGCTTTTTTGCTCTTTTTAAACCAATGTTATTACATTTTTTCCCAAAGTCCATGCCTCCTAACAAAAAAGTAATGAAATTAGGACTGCAATGCAAATTCACAAATGGCTATGGATTTGTAAATGTGCCTAAAATGTGCCAAGAGACTCTAATAAGATCACACTTCAAAATATATTTAGATTGTAAAATAGTTTGCAACCCAGAAGATTAAATGGTGAGCAAAAGTCAGTGATGTAATTCTAAGACCCAATGATTGAATTCATAGTTTTCTGTCTCTTCAACCTTCCCACTCTCCCTAACATTCAGCCTAGCGGCAGGCAGACAACAGACTAGTCACAATAGTATGTGTATTGACTATGATGAGAATGTTTCAGATGTTATAAGAACCATATAAGATGCACACTGAACCAACCCTTGTGGTTCACGGCAGTTATCCTAGAGAAAATTACATTTACGTCAGAGCCGTAACTTCTAACCTTAAATTCTTCCCCAAGGAAACCAGTCATCATTTGACTCTTTCTAATGTATAATCACATTTATTAAAATGAAACTTTGGTGTGTCAGAGTCTCAATAAATGCTTGGCAATGACGACGTTTCTTTTCTTCCAACAAATTTCAACGTATTTTATGCTGCTTTAGAAAACATTGCTTTTGTCAACTTAACACATTTACATAGTTTTAAAATCATGAATTATCACCATATGTACAATGAAAACTCTACCCCAAATACAAATAGCACTCTGCAAAAGCAATCACCTTAAATATTTTAGCCATTTCTTCACTTACCTATAAATTCTCAACATTACTTTTATCCTGCTCTGTCTTGATTATTCAGCTTCAGACACTATTGCTTTTTCTCCACAGAAGTTGAAAATTCAACACTCTTTACAACACTCACTTGACCACGAACATTCACATGTAAACAAAACACACTCTCCCACACAAACACACATATTCACAAAAGCATTTTCTTCCCTTATTTCCTTGGTATGGTTATATCACAATGTTGTCACTATTTATATTACAATGACAGAGATAAACTCTATACTAAAATTGCATTATTCACTGTATTATCATTTGTTACTCAGGATAATTTATTAAATATTAAGATTTGATTATTTGTTAATGTATCCATTACTAGTTCTTCCCAAACCAACCATTATATAAAACCTCTTTCAATATTATCACATACTTCTGGTAATCTCTCCAATTTTCATTTGTGGCTTTCAGAGACCTATGCCCCCTGGACTTTTGCCTTGGTACCATCTGCTCCACCATCACCCGAGATATTCCTCCATCTTTCTCAAGTGTTGACTACCTCTTGATGTTATCTCTTGTTTGGAGCTCACTTTCCAGGAACTTTTTGAGAAAGAATGAATAAAACGTACTTATTTTGATAACTTACATGTCGAAATATGTCTTTACTGTATATTCACATTAGTTAAAATCTTTCTGAGTTTATCACTCAAAGTTGCCAAGTGTTTTTCCTCAAGATTCCAAAGGCAGATCTTGTGTCCTACAATCTAATGTAGTGGCTTCAAAGCCATTCTGATTTCTGACCACTAGTATGTGACTAGCTTTTTCTCTCTGGAAACTCTTCTGAAATAGCATGTTCTCTGGTTGTTTCTTTTCATAGCTTCCTGTCCCTGTTTACGGAGGTAGCATTTTCTCTTGTCTCTGAAGGATATTAATTTTACCTTGATTCTCCTGCTCCTTTCATGACTTGTTCCCTTTAAATTGCTTTTCTTTCTCTTTGTTTGTTTCAGGATCCTCTTTCGTGTTGAAGACTCTGTTTTAACAAAATATGAAGATCTCTGGCTCTTATTAGATATTTTAGAATAGAGAAAAGATGAGTAGATGTTCTGTATTTATGGGCAGGAAACAGAGACCTTGGACTTAAGAGTAAAATGATCTAGCAAGGACCAGTTAATTGCATTGTTAACCCCTGTAGTAAATGATGCCTCATTCACCTGTGCAGGCGTCAAAGGCAGTGGTAGGAAGAGCAGAAGCCTGGCTCCCAGAGTCCTGAGATTGGCGTACAGGACAGAGGTCGTAACTCTGGCCATTCTATGTGTAGACATTGTTATTCCCTTCCTGTTTTCAGTATAACTTCTAAACTCTATTCTCAACTGTGCTCAATATCCTGGAGCCCCTCTGTCAATTTCTGCATAGAATTATCCTTCTGTCTCCCTACTGTAAATACCAGGGGGAGGTAGGGGAGTGGGGTCTAACTGACCCTAAATGTGTTTAAGCACCAAATTCTCAGTCCCACTCCTAACTTCTGGAATCCCTGACCTTTCCAGATTTCTACAATATGAATTAACTTGCTTTTTGTCAATTTGTTAATCTTCAGGGACCTAGGGTTTAGTTTTCACTATTCTGATAAGTATCCATCAAGTGTTCATTTAACCAATTTTTTCTTTTTTTTTTTTTTTAGCATTTCTCTTCCGCTGTTGCCTTCCCTCCATTTCTCTTTGCCTCCATAAGGTTGGATTCTTTTTCAACTTTATTACTTTCATTTTTTCTGAAAATTTAGGAAAAAATCATGGAGATAAACACATGTACTCAATTGTTACCTATTTATGGAATCTTTAGGTTGAATACATACATGTTGCATATACACATACCTACATACATACATCTGCTGATGGATTTCCTCACATAAAATATTCCAATGTTGAGTCAGTCTTAAGTCATTACACCATTACCTATTACAAATCAACAATAGTATTGTCCTCACACCAATGCAACATTCATCTTGTGTTTCCCCAGGGTTTGACTCAAAGTAAGTATTTGTTGAATATAGATGCCTGACTGACTGATACACCACAAAGAAGTCTTGAGTCATTGAATTTAAAAAATTTTTTTGGAATATAGTTGATTTACAATGTTGTGTTCATTTCAGGTGTACAGCAAAGTGATTCAGTTATACATATACATACATATACTCTTTTTTAGATTCTTTCCTCATATAGGACGTTACAGAGTATTGAGTAGAGTTCCCTATGCTATACAGCAGGTCCTTATTAGTTACCTATTTTATATATAATAGCATGTATATGTCAATCCCAATCTCCCAATTTATCCCTCCTCACTTACCCCCTAGTAACCATAAGTTTGTTTTCTACATCTGTAACTCTACTTCTGTTTTGTAGATAAGTTCATTTGTACCCGTTTTTTAGATTCCACATATAAGCAATATCATATGATATTTCTCTGTCTGACTTACCTCAGTCAGTGTGACAATCTCTAGATCCATCCATATTGCTGCAAATGGCATTATTTCGTTCTTTTTTATGGCTGAGTAATATTCCATTTTATACAGAGTCATTGAATTTTGTAGTTTGTGTCCTTATAATTATTATGCTGTGATTTTTTTTCAGTAGAACAAGATTGCTATAAACCAATTCAGCAGAGTCTATTAGAAGACAGACATTCTCTTGATACTGCATGTATTTATTTTTTTAATTTTTAAAACTAACTAGACTTTATTTATAGCATATAGAATTGTACTCATTTACAAAAACTGAATGTTTATATTTGTTATAAAAGATCTTCATTTTAACAAAATATCAGCATTTAACTCTATGTAAACACACTGTTGATTCAGACCTTAAGATGAAGTTTATAAGGAAATTTAAAATTGAATTATCATATAATCCAGCAACTTCACTTCTGGGGATATACCCAAAAGAACTGAAAGGAGGTACTCGAACAGATATTTATATACTCATGTTTCTAGCCACACTGTTCACAATAGCCAAAATGTAGAAACAACCCAACACATTTATTTTAAAATTTAGTTTTAACTTATTATTGTACATACACCAAACATTGTTCCAGGCACTGTGGCACTGTGCTCTACTTTCAAGCTCAGATGACTAAGGCTTTATACGAACTGGAAAGTTTCATTGCTTTCAGCAGAGCTGGCACATAGTTTGTTTGAAACCCTGATTATGTAGAGAGACACTGCTGCACTCTCTAGACTTCCTGGTACATTGCGTATCAAGTCCTGTCTGACATTTCACCCTGTATACGGTGGACCTATTGCTGAGAACTGTGCTGACCAGGCTGCTATGAGTCTCATGACTTTTTGCCCAGTTTAAGACTAGATTCAGGCTTGCCATAATCTATCACGGTGACCTCACCTGAGTTGCTTTGCCAAGTCTGGACATCGCTTCATGCCTACCCAGTAATAAGGTAGCGTCCTCCAAATCTTTCCCATGTGAGTTCATATGCCTGCTCAAGACAGAAAGTGCTTCATCTAGAATAATGGTAAGCTTTTCCCTGCTGGGCTTTAGAGTCGACATATCACTTCATTTCTTTCATACCCGGCTTTGTGTATCCTGCACACATGCCTTAAACAGCTGTAGTCATCTTTAGTCAGATTTTGTTTACTTAAATCCTTGATTAGATTTCTGTGGATTACAGTGATATACAGAGGGCAAAACTTTGTCTTTCTAGCAAAGCAACTACTATTTTTTGCAAGAAATTCTAAACTTTGGTATGAAAAATCAAATTTATATGAGGTATTTCTTTTCCTTTTAACTTTAAATTTTAATTTTTCCTGAAGAAATAGCATCAGCTCTCAATATATTCTGAAAGGCAATACAAAGGTAAAGTAAATGGAATTTGGAGTCAGCCTGAATATAACAGAATCCTAATTCTTCCTCTAACTGATGCTGTAACATTATTCAGGTTATTCCATATTCCATGAGCTTCTGCTTTCCCACCTGGCAAATAGAGATAATCATAGTAACTATCCCTTAGGGATTTTCAAAGTATTACATATATTAATATATATAAAGCATGTATAAGACGTCCAACACATATTACACATTATAGAAGTATTTGTTGTCTTTATTTTTCAGGGTCCCTGCATTTGGAATGAGAGCAATTTTTATTAATATCTAGAAATTTTAATTGAATATCTAAAACATATCATTTACCAATGGAAGGAACCAACCTGTATAAAGTCAAAGTTCATTTAACTACATCTCTGACAAATGAATTTCTATCCAGCTCTTCAAATATGGCACAGGAATTCCATTTTATCCAACTCCTGATAAATTATGGTACAGTTTGATTTGTTGGAAAATTCTCTTATGCTGACATAAATGTGTTTCACTGTAATTTCCCCTCAATAACTGCTATCAACATTTAATTATAGATAGAGGGAGAAAGTACATACATTACCTCCCATCCATGAGTGTCTCAAGCCCAAAAGAGTAGCTGTCTTTTGACACACTGGATGCACCGTATCCTTAAATTAGCAGGATTTGGTTCCTCTAGTTGGCAATAGAAAATTTTTCATCAATATAATGATATTTATCCTTTAACCAGCATGCTTCATATATTTTTCTAGACCAACCAGAAAAGTGTTCAGAGTATCATCCAATGCATGTTTCACCATTTTAATTCACAGGAAGCTGTGGTCAAAGGTCCTGTTGAAACGAAAATATCAGCCTTATTTTCAGCCTCCCATAATCTATCAGGCCAATGAGGCCATCGAAGAAGTGATCAATAACAGACATAGCTGTATTTAAAATCAAGTTCTGAATCAGTAAACGTATGGGCCACTTAAAGTAGAGGAATGTCTCAAGCAAAATCATCACACATTGTGATCACACAGGTAAAAATTCCTTTGGAAATCAAGAACAGATTGTGAGGGAAGGCGAGAAACAATGGTCCTATGAGAATTTACCCAAACCAGGTCCTTTATTACCTCAAAGAACCCATCTCATTTTATGTCTGATTAGGTCAATGTAAATTATGTTGCTATGAATTAACTGCAAAGAAAATCATTACTAAAGGAGACTAAAGACTTTCCTATTACCAGAACAGAATGCTTCAACTGAAGGGTATCTTAACACCATGCTTCTGAGAGCAAAGCTAATTTCCTTTGATTTACCCAATGACTCCTGCGCCACTGATAATATTGTGGGTTTTTTGTTTTATATATTATTGTTGCTCGAGACTTTCTTTTCTTAGATACAGATGATTTAAAGGGCCCCAAAAGGCTTAAAGTGGAAAGTCAAGTCACATTTCATTTTGTTTTATAATTAGGCATTCAAAAACCAAACAGTTCTAATTAAAATTGAGGAAATAAATGCAAAAATTGTCAAACTCATCATTGCAACTATCGTTTACTTATTTCATTGTCTAAATTAGTTCCATTAAAACTTGGTCATCTCAGGGGATTATAAATAAACACTAAGTTATATGTTTATGTTTTACAAGGTCATAGCTCTGGCTCCATCTCAAAACATTTGGACATCATCCATTTACCAATTTGCAAACTGCTGTATAGTAATTCAGTAGGCATTTGAGATTTTTTTAAGAGTTTTTAACTTTAAAACTCTAACCATGGGCTTCCCTGGTGGCGCAGTGGTTGAGAGCCTGCCTGCCAATGCAGGGGACACGGGTTCGTGCCCCGGACAGGGAGGATCCCACATGCCGCGGAGAGGCTCGGCCCGCGAGCCATGGCCTCTGAGCCTGCGTGTCCGGAGCCTGTGCTCCGCAACGGGAGAGGCCACAACTGTGAGAGGCCCACGTACCACAAAAAAAAAAAAAAAAACAAAACAAAAAACCTCTAACCATGGCTAATTTGAGTGCACGCATCTAACTGTGAAAACAACTCCAATAAAGATGTAAAAAAAAAAAAAAAAAAAAAGTCACATAAATTTCTACCAGGCAAGGAATGTATGGGTTACTCCAATTTTTATATCACCATCAGTATTTCATATCATTCATTAATATTCACTAATCTGGTGAAGAGATGATTTAATTTGCAATTCTGGATCAACACTGAAGTTAACATTTTCGATAAACATATGGGAAAATGCACATAACCTCTATCTCCTACCATATACAAAAAATCAATCCCAGAGGAATATAGATCAGAATGTAGAGGTGTAATAATAAACCTGCTATTAGACAATGTAAGGAAACATTTTCATGGCCTTGGGCTAGGCAAAGCGTTCTTTAAAAGGAAACAATTGAATTAATGGTAAAGAAATTATTGATTGATTACTAAGTTAAAATTAAGAATTCATGTTGATCAAAAAAATTAAAAACTGAAAATGCAAGCCACAAAATGGAAGGAGATATTTGCAGCAAATTTAGCTGACAGAAGACTTTTATTTGGACTATATAAAGAATTAGTCTAAAATAATAAGGAAAAGGCAGATGCCTTGATAGAAAAGAAAGGACATGAAAATCAAATAGAGATTTCTTTTGCAAGCTATCCAAATGCCTAATAAATATATGAAAATGCTAAACTTCATTAGTCAGTCATCAGGGAAATGCAAATTAATACAATGGTGAGCTACTCCTATAAGTTCACCAGAAAGGCTAAATTAAAAAGAACAATGCAAGATATTCCTGAGATGTGGGACAGTCAGAAACCTTATGCATTGCTACTGAGAGTAGATATTTACAAAACCACTTTAGAAGACTATGCAGTTATCCAATTAATTTAAACATACACATCTGTGATCCAGCAATTCACTCTTAGATTTATGCAAAATAGAAGTGTTTATGTAAAAAACAACAAATGATATAGTATATATGTATTATATAATATATATATTCATTTTACATTATTTTCATAGTACTTTATATTATTTTTAATAGCCCAAAGTAGCAAACAATACAAATGTCCATCAACACTAATGTGAATAAATGAATGGGATTATTAATAAAATACTACAGCCATGCACAAGAAAATAGACTTCAAAAACATAAATTGGAGCAAAAACAGGCACAAAAAATGCATATTTTATTATTTGAATTATATAAATTTCAAAAATAGATATATTATGGTGGGTTAAAAGTCAGAGCAATGTTTACTTTGGGGAATAAGTAAAAAGCTCATAAGTTAACGGGGGCATGAGATTTGATTTTAAGTTTCTGGGAATATTCTATTTCTTGACCTGGTGGTATTTACATGGTTATGCTCTGTGTGTAAAAGTGTATTTAACTGTATACTCATGATTCATGCACTTTTTCTTTATGTAAATTATATTTCAATGATATATTTGAAAATTACAAATGCTGTCTAGGTAGATGGTTTTAAGAATATATCTTAAATTTTCAGAGAGCAATTGTATGTAAGTCCAATTTTTTTTTAAAGACAATTTTTTCTAGCCTCTTAAATTGTTTTGTGTCCTGGAACATGAGAAATATCAGTTTTACATTTTATAGACAGTTCATTAGAAATTACTATGTGCACTATAAGTGAATGAGAAGTGTAGAACATCATTGTATTTGTGAAATACCACCTGGTGGCTAGCCCTATAGGCATCTCACATGACACAATCATATTTTATATTTTGGGAAGGATACAGAAGAGCTCAAATAGATAACAGAAATGGTTTCCCAATGAATACCTGACTGACTGAATCCATTAATCTGTCCCAGAATGTGGTTTTGAATATCACATTAAGTTGTAAGTTATTACTCCTATAAAACTATTTATAAGTTGCTAGAACACCAAAACTACTGGTGAGTAACAGATCAGGATGTAATAATTTACTTACAAATTTAAAAAATATTTTCTGTGCTATCATGCCTGCTGATACAGCATCTTCCATCTTAGCAAATTGTTTGGTAAAACATCTTCTAAGGATCTGAAATAAATTCTAAATATCATTGAAAAAAACGGCAAAATAGAATTGAGCCAGGAAATTGCCCTTCAAAAAGAAAGATCAGGGGGCTTCCCTGGTGGCGCAGTGGTTGCGAGTCCGCCTGCCGATGCAGGGGACACGGGTTCATGCCCCGGTCCGGGAAAATCCCACATGCCGCGGAGCGGCTGGGCCCGTGAGCCATGGCCGCTGAGCCTGCGCGTCCGGAGCCTGTGCTCCGCAACGGGAGAGGCCACAACAATGAGAGGTCACCGTACCGCAAAAAAAAAAAAAAAAAAAAAAAAAAAAGAAAGATCAGATTTAACGTTAGGATACTTAAAGTTCTTGTTAAATGTTAAAGCAGTCATTATCATATAACTCTGGATGCAATATGAAATGTAGGTAATAATTACCTGGTCACTGAATAATGCCATAGGCCTTGTATGAGTAGCAGCAGGAAAGCAAGGGGATGGGCCTGAGGTCAGTGTGTCACTTACCAGCTGTGTTGCCTTGAGACCATTTAGCCTATCAAAAAAAAAAAAAGGAATAATATTGAACTCTAAGGTGTTTGATAAACATGCTTTAGAATTGTTCCTTTCTTTCTCTATGGCACTGTCACAAACAGGTAAAAATCTACGTGGCTTGATTAAAGATGTCTAATAAATGTTTTTGAAATGTTCCTACATTTTTATTAACTAATAGTTTAAAATATGGTTATGTGTTTGATCCTTGAGTTATAATCAGAAATGCTCTTTTTTATCTCTGGTTACTCCAATGACATGTATTATTCTGTGCAAATAATACATGTTCCACACAAATGACACATTTTATTTTATTTTTTTACTTCCCCAATTTTCTTATTATTACTTTGGTTTAAGGGTATGTTGTCCAAATATATCTCCCTGCATAAATGATAATTTTTATGATCCAATTATTGTTCCCAAATATGATAACTGGTTTCAAATTTATTCATCCATAGAGACTTATTTTTACTACAAGTACATTAATCAGTATAATGAATGCAGGTGAGCAAAACTGTAAATATGCTAAAGAAAATGCGAGGAAAATGCATAATTAATTATCTTATTATACAGTTTTAACTATTTTATCTTTTTTATGTATTAACGAAGAATAACAATGAATGGAAAACCTCCTGGAAGGAAATATGAATTTCACTATATTTATTCCTTCAGTAAAACATGTGTAGTGAATACCTACTTTGTGCCAGTAACGGTAATCTATTAAGTAGGAATGTAAAAGGAACTAAAGATAAGAATCTCTGTTTTAACAGAACTTAACATTTGTGTGAAGGAGAGAGAGGATAAATGAGTAACCAAATGAATCCATGTTCAGAGAGTGATAAATGTCATCAAGAAAATGAAACTGATGTGAATGACTGAAGATGGTGATACCAAGCAGGACCCTCTGGGGCTCCTGAGCACAGATTTAAAATTATTTTGTACTTAATTTATACAACTTTTGTTATATTTATATTTAAGCATTTAATAATTTTAAGGCTACTGAAAGTGATATATTTTATGATTTTATTTTTAATTGCCTGTTGCTTATATAAAGAAATACAATTGATTTTGTGTATATTGCTCTTATATTCCACAACACTGCTAAACTCATTTTTAAGATCTAGTAGGATTTTTGTACTTTCTATAGGATTTTCTATATAAATGACTATGTTACTTGCAAAAAAAGACAGATTTACTTCTTACTTTCAAATTTAGACGTATTTTATTGAACTTACATATATACTGTATTTTATGGTAAATTATGTTGGTTTTTCAAATGTTAAACTGATTTTGAACTACTGTGATAAACCTCGAAGGACCATATATTAAGCTTTTGATATATTTTTACTATGATTTGCTAAGATTTTGCTTTACAATTACATCTATGAACATGAAAAAAAAAAGAAGAAGAAGGAAACTGTTTTCAATACTGAGGTCAGAAAATGACATTTAATGTGACCTCACTTTTACTTAACCAGAGCAATTCCAGGGGAAACGAGGGGTGGAAATCCAATTGGGGTGAATTGACCAGAGAACAGGTGGTGAGGAATAGAGTCAATATGTATAGAGTATACTTCCTAAATTGCTCACTGTGAGGGGACTTCCCTGGTGGTCCAGTGGTTAAGACTCCAAGCTTCCACTGCAGGGGGCGCAGGACCCTGTGTATCATGTGGTGTGGCCAAAATCAATCAATCAATCAAAAAATAAAATGCTCACTGTGAAAGGGAGGAAAAAAATAGGGTGAGAAACATGAGCAAAGGTAGATTCAAGGTATTTATAACTGCCTTTTTGTTTCATCTTTTTTAAGGAGAGATATTCCTTTTGTTTTCTTGATAATGAAAATGATCTAGTACAATAGGAGATATTTAGAATTCTGATTGGAGATATTTCAGGAATGAATTCTCTAAGGGGCCTAGAGGGTATGAGAATTAGAGAAAAATTGGAGAAGTTGTACAAAACTTTGACAGGAACAGGAAATACAATTTTCCTCGTAAGAGGCTTGAAGGCAGGAAATACTAGAGGCTGATAGTGTGGTATTGCAGATATGAAGTATTTTAGGCGTCTTGCTTAGATGAATTTTTAAAAATGAATTATGAGGTAAATCTCAGAGGAGAAGCAGAGAATTGAATTATTCCAAGTTTATAAAGAGGAAAGAACTATTCTCATTAGGTAGGAACAAAAATTTCCTAGAAAAATGTAGAAGGACTAAAAGTGACATGTTTTATTTATTTATTTGATTTTTTAATACCCCAACCGTATTCGAAGTATTTAACAATAAGCATTCAGGATTTCTGGAATTCTTAGAAATCAAAGGAATACTTCAGCATATAAAATAATGACTAACCTAAGATTTTGAAGTGAATTTACTTCTTTTTAAATATAGATATAAAGACTTAGACTGAGTTTGTCTAACAGCGATACTTAAAATGAGACATTTAAAATTTCTTCTAAAATTAATTAGAGACGTTTTAATTCAGCAATTTTCTCCCCTATGAAAGGAACAATGTGATTTTGTCTCTTTCTGGGTTAGTTTCATGCCTGAGATTGTTGAACTATTCCTTTAGCCCTACTGCATCTGCCTCCACGACAGGCATGTGCTCCCAGAGATTTTATCTATTTTAATCTAATATTTTGTCTTTTGCATGTACTTTAATTTTGAAAATATATAAATAGGTCTAATACTAAACTTTCCTCTTTCTTGCTTTTCAATACCTCCTACTCTGTTTTTCTAATACAAATCTGCCTAATCTGTGTTCTAAGCTTTGCACATAATGATGTTAATCACATAATGATTTTAATCACAGTGAATTGGAAATAAGTTCAATGAACTAGGAGTAAATGATAAAGTAAATCATGGAGGAATGCAATCTCTTGTAGTCATTGAAATAAAACAGTATTTTTGAAGAGCTCCAAAAACCGGAGATTTTTGTTACAATGCTAGATGAAAAAGCATGACACAAATTACATTGAAGTACTGTTTAATATTTCCTATTTTGCTCCAAAAAACTTAAGCTAGCTTACCAAATCTCATATTATTGAACACAGCAAAAATATATTAAACTTGGGAAATGATTAAAAAGGAAAAATTATTAGGGAAAATAAAGTGAAACATTAGCCAATTTTACTTCCAAAAATCTGTCAAAAGATGTTATATACATTTGCTGTATTTGGACACATAATTTACCCTAAGCATCCTCAAAAACAGGTATGCCTAATAAAAACCAAGTTCAGTTACCTAATTTAGAGCATCTGCTAGAGAAAGCAAACCAGCTGCTGCAGGGAAAGCCAGCTGAACTTGACACGTCACCTGCTAGACATTTCTGTGCTGTCTCAGACTCTTCTATCACTTGTCGTGCAAATTTAGTTCTCTTCAGTAGGAAGGGAGATGAAACGGAAGAGAAAAGTGTAACCAGCTTTCTGAAAAACACTATTGTCATAAATATACAACTAAAAAGAGACGAATTATTCTCTGGTTCATCAAGAGACAATCCCAAAGATCTCGACTCATTTATTTGCATTCAAATGAAAATTACCTCTGCTGCTGCTGCTGGTGATGATGGTGATTAACTATTGTCTCCACAATATTGTTTAAACAGAAAGTACAAGCCACTGATATGTTGACCTACAATCATACTCTCACTAAATGAACTATAGTGACCTTGACATGGGAAGGATGCAGGTACAGCCCACAATTCCATGACCCCAAACCCTTGGGACCAGACATATATATTTTTTTAATTTTGGTAAGTAATACAACATATAAATTACGTGCTATGTTACACTTCATAAACAAACCTATTAATATTTCTGCAAGGAAACAAGTGGATAGTCTCACTTGGTTGGTTGAAAAAAGACTACAAATAACATAATAGCGTCACAGTTTAAAGCATGATTTGCTACCAAATAAATTTAAAAATTCTACAAACAAACTTAGTTTTTGCCATTTTTACTTTTTATTTAGGAACAGTAGGTATGGGGTCTTGACCTGAGCGTTCTGTGTAGGGTTGTTGTGAAAGTTAAGTGTGGGGTTTTAAGTCATTTGATTGACACTTGCTATGTGCTCATATACATTACGTATTTTGTCTGAGTTTCTGGCAGGCCCCAGGTCCCACCCAGCTTGCTATTTTTATTGCAAACAGGGAATGTAGAATATATATACATGTACATGCAGCTGTTTTTCTATCTATTATTCATCTATCAGCTATCTACATACATACATAAAATATAAACATTTGATAGAATCTATTCTTTCTCTCTCTCTCTCTCTGTCTTTCTGCGTGTTTTAGATACCTTTAGAAACTCTACTTCAGAAATAACTGTTGATACTCTATTTGCGACACATTAGATTTCCCAACTCCCTATGATAGCATTTATTTCTTACTATTTTAACTTATTCACAAGATTTCCAACTGATCTGCACTAAAAACATAACTATAACTCTAAACAGTCACCATTATCAACCTCAAATAGTGCTCCTCATATTTTTATTAAAACTGATTTGACCTGATTAATTATACACATCAACTGAAGATTTATACACAGTTGAAGATCCACTGATAATGCTGAGTTTTTGTTGTGCTCCCCTGTCTGTGGTGAGAAATCTAATTGCATGTGTTTCTGCCTTGCTTAAGTCATTATTATTCTTGATAAATCCACAACAGTATGTTCCAAGGTATATTTGCCAAGGAATAATGAGTCTTCTTTCACTATAATAGAACCCACTCCATTAAGGAAAATGCGCATTAGTAATGTGTTTTTTTGTGCCTTGAGTGAGGACTACATTATGAATCATTATTTCATTTTAGAGCAGATGATGTATGAAAAAATTCCAGGAAAACTTCAAGCCATCATCATTTGGGCTAATCCAAGTGATTCTAAAAAAGCATGTTAACATCACAATTTTACATGTAATGGACCAAGAAGAGAGAAATCTTGTTTCTCATTTGCAAGCCTGCTATGATCAGCCCCCTACAGTCCCAGGAACTGAGGAAAATTGGCCAGAAATATCCTTTGGAAGGGGGTGAAGTGAAGTTTGCTGTCACGAAGGACATTGCCTCATACAGGGCAATTATTATGAATGGCACTTGCAAAAATGAGCTCTGGTGCCACTAGCATAGATGGAGCTTTAGACCGACTAGATAATTTGTTTAGTGCACTTACTCTTACATAGTTTTAGAAAACAAACATATCTGAAAAATCATATGAATACAGCTGTCTCTAAATGTCATTGAAATCATTTTTAAATGATTTTATAAGTAATGCTAATTTTTTTTTTCTGTTTTCGAAAACATTGCAATGTTGAGTAAATTGCGATTTACTCACCTGAGCTTCACACAACCCTAGGAAGTAAGCACAATGTATATCACTGTATTACTGTGGAGGAAAGAGAGTGTGGACAAATGAAATACCTTGCTTAATATCTCAAGCCAGGATTAAAATTCTAAAGGTCATGATTATAACTACTAAGCAATAGGTATACTTGTTCATCTCGAAAAAAAGAATCAGATTTAAAAGTATGGAGCAGACCTTAAGCTAGAGACACTTTTTGATATTAAGGCAAAAGTCTGGGATTGTGGAATGGAGATCAAATCAGAGTTTTAAAATAAATCAGTAAATCAAGTCATTACCTTTTTTAATCTTAATATTACACATATTACCTGATTTTTTTACTTCTTTTTATGTTTTCTACTCTTCCCAAAACCAATTTGGGCAAAAGAAATAGTGGAATAAGATAGACAGGAATAAGTAAGGGTTATGCTAAATTATAACACTACCTGAGTCAGCTTCCACTTCCAGCCCATATGGATGAACAGAGAACAGGTTTAACTAGTTGATAGTGCTAGAAAGTGAATAAGTAGTTGCCTGAGGGGAGAAAGGGCACAGGAAGGGGAGAAATAAATTTCAAAAGGGTATGAGGAAGCTCTTGGAGGTGATGATGTATTCAGACTCTTGATTGTGCTGATACTTTCACAGATGTAAAAGGGAAGAACTTAAGGCATAACTTTGAGAGTTATCTTCATATAACTGGCATTTGACATATTGAAAGTGGATGGGATAACCAAGAAGCTGTGAGTTTTGGAATTTTCATCTCCCTGGATATTGAAATCACTAAGAGTTATAGAAGCAGAAATTATGAGAATTAGACATCTAATCAAGAATTATAGTCATAGAATGAGAAGCCAGCTTGGGTATCTGAAAACGTCTGCAATATGAAGAGATACAGGATGGTTTACTCTGATGACAGAAGATGCAGACCTGAATGTTTTAAGGAAGAATAGAATAAGGAGGTTCTAGAAGTAGCATTGGGGAGCGAAGCACAGAGATTCAGAAACTAACAATTTAAAATCAATGAAGTGCACAGAAAAGGCACAGGTATATGAGCAGAGAAGTGCAGCGGGTACTGCAGAGTCATTGGATTTTACTGCATTTTTGCAGAAAGTTTTGTAGATTAAGATAGTTGAAGATTGTATTTGAGTAGCTTGGCTGTAAATTGTATTCCTTTAGACTCTATGTACCTGAAATTTACTCTCAGATTATGTCTGTTTTTCTTATTTTGAGGAAATAAAATTTTAACCCTACAGTTATGAAAAATCATTTTTCCAATATAAAAAGTTAACAGAACCCCGGGCAATAGTTAGTGTGTTGATTACTAATAGCCACAGAGAATTTAGATTACATTAGAGTTAACATCTGCATCAATCAAAGTTTGGTTAGCCAGAAGCAATAATATCTACTACTATACTGAAAAGTACTGGTTTCTGGTTCACTACTGTATTGTAAAGAGAGTAAATAAAGAACAAGAGAAGACATCACATTTTAATCCCACTAAGCCAAGTTGACAGTTTTATTGATTAAAGATCAAGAATTACCTATTTAGTAATATTTTCTAAATGACTATGTATTTTAGTCATTTAGTCTACAGAGCACAAATGCAAATGAAACCAAAGTATTAGTTGAACTAGAAAAATGAAAGTGAGCTCCACAGATAGCACATGAAAAAAATGTGAAAATAATTCATTCCAATGACTGATTCCTAATATTTGAAACTTCCACCAATAACTAGCCCAAAATGCACACATAGAAATATATGTGTTACTTTTATACATAATTAGCAACACCATAACATTATATAGACAAAGGATGAATATTTGTCTTATTACATAAGTGTCACACTATTGAATGAATGCTAGTATGATAACAGTTTCCACCTTAGGGCTCTTGTAGCTGGGATGTTATTCGCCAGTCTCTGGGCATGATGGGTTTCTTCTTGTCTTTCACCCTAGTTGTATGTCTATTACCTTAGTACAAATACTACTTATGTGAGTTACAGAGATTATTCAAACCATATAATAAATTCCATCATCAAATACCAGGATTCAAATTGATTCTTAAATTATAAGCATTGAAGGGATTTTCTTTGTCTTCTGTATAATTTTCCTTTCTGTCACAAAGTGCAGCAATACCAATATTTAGAGGCCTCCCCTGGATCTAATGGTTAGCTGTAGATGGTCTACTTCGTGGATCATTTTGGCAGTATCTTAATTCCATTCAGATTTTCCTCTCCAACCTAGCACCATTTTGAACTTCCTCTGACATTCCTTTAATTGTTTTTTGTCAAAGAATTTGCTGACAAGTTCTGAAATAAATTTTTATTATCCTGAGAAAAAGTTGATTACAAACGTAAGCCACTGCCATAAATAAACCAAACATTTTACCAGCTCAAGTTTCAATAAAATGTCTATTTTCTTATTCTCCTTTTAATTTGTTTCATGATTGCTAATGCTTAATCTAAACAAATCAATTTAGAGAATGTTCCAATAATGTTACCCGCTGATCTTAACTCTAAAATAAGCCAGAAATACAATGTTTCTGGTATGGAAGTATGAGATAGGAAAATACATTAAAATATTCCTTTGACTTAATGAGGATTTTTATGTGGAACTACATGTTGTTGATTGTTGTTTATTAAGTGTTAATGCAGAAATAACTTATATTTCTTTAAATTCAGGTGAATGCAGTAGAAAAAGGTGATATTTTATTTGCTTCGCTTCTGAGAATGCTTTACATGTGAATTTAGTGTATTTAGATAATTTCTAAGTTAAAGAGCCAATGAATGTGCTACTTCCAAGTAAAACTACAAAGATCACTTTGGATGGGTAATTTTAAGTATTCACTTTGCTTCAAAAATTGCGAGTAATAACTTAAAAATCAGACTCTCAAAACATAGGATGTCACAGGCAGGCGGCATTCCACATTCAGTGTTGTGTAGAAAAAGAAATGCTAGCCTGACAGAAAGGAAATGCTATGAGGTCACTATAAGAAAGAAAGAAAAATAAGGATGCATTGTTTAAAAGAATGAAAAAGTTACAAAAGTTCAATGTTTCATATATTTAGAAATCATATTCCAAAACCTATTTTTATTTTGGTATTTTTATTGCAGTCTTCCATTGCAAATAGGTAGATCATTAGAAGAATATAAAGCTAGGTCAGAATGAAAGATGGATTATGTTTATAGATTCAATTTTGAGCTGAGCTACATAGTATTGAAGATGAAAGAATAATGATTACTAATTTCAGCATATCACTTTAGAGTTAAGAGACCTTCTTAAGCGGTCTTATTTGACATTCAAAATGACCTTGTCTGATGGTCATTGATTTCATCCTCCTTTTACTAATAAAAAATTTGGAAGAAATATTGAGTAAATCATCTGAAATCATGCAGCCAATGATTACTAGAGTTTGGACTTGATACCAGGTCTCCTGAATTTGGACCCAAGGACTGTCATATATGCAGTGGAGAGAACGACCACTAGAGATATGAAAGTCTAAATAAATACCACTGCAGTTTTCAATGTTATGTATTCAAATTATGAGTGAAGTCTAGATTTTGTTGTTGTTCTTGCTTGGTGTTTTTTGTTTGTTTGTTTCTTGTCTATTCCAGTGGCAGGATCTCTTGCAATATATATAGTTTGGCCGCCATGATTCTTGTAGCATTCAGAAGGCAGCCTTACTGTTACTAATAATTTCACTGTAATTATACAAATTACAATTTCTCTGTGTTTACACTCTGATTTGAAAACAATTAGGAGGCAGTTAAATGATGTTTCGGTACCTGTAAAATTTAAGGGCCACTCTTTCGGGTTCTGCACCCAATTTTACCATGGGGAGGGGAGCTTCCCCCATACCACCAAGCAATTCTCCAGACACTAGCTGGGCATTCTACAATTCAATTCAGTTCAACTCAATTCATACACCATTTACCTGATCTACCCAGAGACAGCATCAGATTCCATAAGTTAAGAGGTCAGCCCTACCAGACTGCCCCACCCCACATACCTGAGACACCAGGCACAAGCCCAGGTGTCACCTGTGCTTCTGACTGACTGACTGTAGATCAGAGTTTCCCACAACCTCCTCCTTGGGTTCTATTATTTGCTAGAGTGGTTCACAGAACTCAGGAAACACATTTATTCACCAGATTACCAGTTTTTTAATAAAAAGATATAACTCAGGAACTGCCAGATATGTAGGGCAAGGCATGGGGAAAGGGTGGGAGCTTCCCTTCGCTCTGAGAGCACCATTCTCCCCAAACCTTCACACGTTCACCAGCCCAGAAGCTCTCCCACACCCAGTCCTTCTGGATGTTCGTGGAGGCTTCATGACTTAGGCAAGATTGAATAACTCATTGGCCATTGGTGACTTCAATTTCTAGCCCCTCTCCCTTCTCTAGATGTCCTGGGGTGGGACTGAATGCTCCAACCCTCTAACCACAATGTTGGTTCTCCTGACAACCAGCCCCCATCCTTAGGTGCTTCCAAATGTCACCCAGTTGTGTTAACATAAACCCAGTTGTGGCACAAAAGAGCTTGTTATGAATAACAAGACGCTTTATGGCTCTGAAGAGTTTTTTAGGAATTGAGGACAAAAGACTAAATATTATCACAAAAATGCTACCATTGTTCTTATTTATCAAGAAATTCCTCTTACGATGAGCAAATGAGCGCGAGCGAGGGCATGAAATTTAAATTCCACTCAGGGGAGGAAGTGCTGTGCTTCGAGCCTGACCCCACCAAGGCGCGAGTGCTGTACGATGCCAAGATTGTCGATGTTATTGTTGGGAAAGACGAAAAAGGCAGAAAGATCCCAGAATATCTGATCCATTTTAATGGTTGGAACAGAAGCTGGGATAGATGGGCAGCTGAAGATCATGTCCTTCGTGACACCGATGAAAATCGGAGATTACAGCGTAAATTGGCAAGGAAAGCTGTAGCTCGCCTGAGAAGCACAGGAAGAAAGAAGAAGCGCTGCAGGTTGCCTGGTGTGGATTCTGTCTTAAAAAGCCTCCCTGCTGAAGAAAAAGATGAAAATGTTGAAAACTCAATAAGCAGTTCTTCTGATGACAGTAGTGAAGAAAAGGATGAAGAAATAAGTGAAGAAAGTGATATTGAAGAAAAGACTGAAGTGAAGGAGGAACCAGAGCTGCATGCAAAAAAGGAAATGGAAGAAAGAACAATAACTATAGAAATCCCTGAAGTTCTGAAGAAGAAGCTTGAGGACGATTGTTACTATATCAACAGGAGGAAACGGTTAGTGAAACTTCCGTGCCAGACCAACATCATAACTATTTTGGAATCATACGTGAAGCATTTTGCTATCAATGCAGCCTTTTCAGCCAATGAGAGGCCTCGTCACCATCACGCTATGCCACATGCCAACATGAATGTGCATTATATCCCAGCAGAAAAGAACGTTGACCTTTGTAAGGAGATGGTGGATGGATTAAGAATAACCTTTGATTACACTCTCCCATTGGTTTTGCTCTATCCATATGAACAAGTTCAGTATAAAAAGGTGACTTCGTCCAAATTTTTTCTTCCGATTAAGGAAAGTACCACAAACACTAATAGGAACCCAGAGGAGCTCTCTCCAAGCCCACCTTTGTTGAATCCATCCACACCACAGTCCACAGAGAGTCAGCCCACCACAGGCGAGCCAGCCACCCCCAAAAGGCGCAAAGCCGAGCCGGAAGCCTTGCAGTCTCTGCGGCGGTCCACACGCCACTCGGCCAATTGCGACCGGCTGTCGGAGAGCAGCGCCTCGCCCCAGCCCAAGCGCCGGCAGCAGGACGCGTCTGCCAGCATGCCCAAGCTGTTCCTGCACCTGGAAAAGAAGACACCCGTTCATAGCAGATCATCCTCACCCGTTCCTCTGACCCCTAGCAAGGAAGGGAGTGCGGGGTTTGCTGGCTTTGAAGGCAGAAGAACTAATGAAATAAATGAGGTCCTCTCCTGGAAACCTGTACCCGACAGTTACCCCCCAGGTGACCAGCCACCTCCACCCTCTTACATTTATGGGGCGCAACACTTGCTGCGATTGTTCGTGAAACTTCCAGAAATCCTTGGAAAGATGTCCTTTTCTGAGAAGAATCTGAAGGCTTTACTGAAGCACTTTGATCTCTTTCTGAGGTTTTTAGCAGAATACCATGATGACTTTTTCCCAGAGTCTGCCTATGTTGCTGCCTGTGAGGCGCACTACAGCACGAAGAACCCCAGGGCGATTTATTAAGGTTTTGATGGTTCTGGAAGAACAGCTTCTCTATCTAGCTTTGCACTCTCGGGTCCCGATAAAGAACTAGGGAGTTGGTGGGCCTTCCTTAGAGCGAATGCGACACCCGCCTTGGGGGGGTGTGGCAGAGGCGGGCCCATTTGTTTGAGTTGCTTACCTACCGTAGTTATTTCTGTTAAGGATTACTTCCTAGGTACCTGAACGGCCTCCAACATGTGACCCTTGCCACGGTACATGTCATCTGTGACGGCGGGAAAAGAGCAGCTGTGTTCACAGTGAAATGTTCACGAAAGTGTGCGTAGGTTGGGCTGTTTCAGTAGACGGAGTTACTTTTTAGCAATAACCACATTTTTAAACTATTTGTTAGCATTAAACAAAATTGTTTTGCAAACCGTTTTCATTCTTGTGATGAGGCTGAGCAACAAAACATTAGTTTTACTTGGAAACCGAAAAGTAGTCCCAGAATATTTTAGAGGGGGTTGATATTGATGGCAAAAAGAAAATTTGCAGCTATACATTTGCTTGTTACAGTTCCTTTTCTATAAAACCTTATTTTTGGTGATCTAAATAAAGCATTGCCTGAAAAAAAAAAAAAAGAAATTCCTCTTGTCCCATTATCTCTACGTGGCATGACAAACATTTGTTTACCAAGCATTGGTTCTTCCCATCTCCCTATAAATTGTCTTCCTCCCCTTTGGAATCCCAGACCCCTACCTCTTCTCCTTAGCTCAGCATGGCACACAAGCCTTAACTGCCTGTCTTGAATCCTCTCAATTCTATGTGAGGCTCCATATACAAAAAATTTCATTTTTTTCTCCTGTTAATGTCTTATGTCAACTTAATTAGTAGACCAGGCAAAAGAACCTACAAGAATAGAGGAAAAATGTTTCCTCTTCAACAGTACTAATATCAATTTTTTAGTTATGGACATTGTACTATAGTTTTATAAGTGGTTATCACTAGCCGAAGTTTGGTAAATGTTACAATGTAATCGATGTAGTACTTTTGGAACTTGCCATAATTACATAATTATTTCAAAATACAAAATTGAAAAAAAATTCTCAAATGTAAAACAATGTTTCTTCTTATGAGGTAGCCTTTTTACATAGTACAAAAGCCTGCTAAAATGATGTAATCTGAAATATAACAAATACATCAGCTTAGATAATTATAAAATCCAAACATTATGTAGAAAATAAGATATATATTTTAAAATTTCTTAAGTATTCTTTTATCCATGGATGAATAAAATATTTATTCAAAAGTTAAGTCTGAAATAGAATCATTTATTCAGTCTTTCTTCAATGAACATTAGTTGAAAGCTCACTAAGTGCTTAGAGTTTATTGGATAACCATTGCTTGGATTGCTTTTTGGAATGATGAAATAGCTATATACGAAAACTATGGCAGGGGAATTAGCAAAATGGGGTACTGGGAGGAGTAGCCCTAAAATTTCACTATAAGTAACTATCATAGAGGCCAAATGAAACCTGAACTACTATATGTCAACAAGATCATAAAGAAGGTTCAGACTCTGCTCACTCATAAGTTATAGCCTGTAACTTTATGGCCTCATTGTAAATGATATTGCATTTTTATGCTTGAATTTTTCATATTAACTTAATACAAAGTAGCAACATAATAAATATTTTATAACAAATTGTCTCCTTATTCCTTTAATAAGAAGAATCAAATGGCCCCAGCTACTAGTAAAATCTTAATGGAAACTTTATAACTATTTGGGAATGTTATTCTTTTCCCTTTGTTTTCTGTATCAACTATTTACATTTCTAGATTCTTTGATTTTGTAGATCTTTCTCCCATCACTTTTGAGATGAAGCTCCTCTATCTCAGAAGAACTTTTCTTGAAATAGATTATCTATTTTAAAAATACAATCATAATAACTAATAAATTATAGAAAGTTGTTTTTGTCATTTATTCATACTAGTTTAACAGAAGTGGGCTTCTCCTACATAACAGGATTTGATTCTCAAGAGTAGTATTTTCCAGTAACTATGAATAATATTAAACATGCAAAATAAGTACTATTGAAAACATATGCGATATTTAGGGGAAATGAAACATTTTTGCAAGTGTAATTATAGAGAGTGCTTTGTTCCTTTTATATTTTAGTTTTCCTCCACTTGTTTTGCCTTGAGATGGAAAAAAATGCTTTCGATCATATTCCCTTTGTAGTGTTTTGGAAGACTTTGGAGAGAGAGGAGTGTTGCACTTGTGAAATCATTTTTAGGGAAACTAGTATGTGAATCGTAAGAGCACTGTACCCGTTCCCATTTTATTTTTCTGGCTAGTGTTCCTGAATTCAGCACTATGCAATTATAGTAACTGCCAAAATGAACACTAACTCAATAGAAATAAGAAAACGGGCCCACTGTTCTTGCTTTTGAAAAGTAATTACTTACTGGCATCAAGAAAATAAGAATCGTCATGTAAAAAATACTAAATAGGAATACTGGAAAATTTTATGGCAGCACATGAAGCTATTTTGACTATCTTGTGTAAAACAGGTCAACAGGAACCATTCAACATAACGTGTCTGAAATATCTAAATATCTCTGAATTGCTTTTTTCCGTTGTATTTCAGCTTTCTTAGAAAGTCAATTTTGGTCTGATATGAAGAGACAGAGGAAACATTTTGTAAAGTGTTTTTTAGTTTAGAAACCCTGCCTTACATTCATCATCTCCATAACTAAACCTAGGATTATGTTTACTGCCCCTCGAAAATTAGTCTTCTCCAGCTTGTGTAGTTTTGCAGTTTCCAGCGCATAACTAGGTCCTTCTAGCAGTGATTTAAAAAACAAACAAACAAAAAACACTCTAGGGTTCCCAGGGACAGTTTAAATATTCATGGGAGAGGACCAGCTCTTATTCTAGCAATTTATGGGTGAGGTCCAGCCCACAATTTTATGATGTGCCCCCTCAAAGGATCAGACAATCTCCCTGCTGTGTTTCTTCCTCTTCCTCAAGAGAGACAGCCCTCAAGAGAACGCTCCACTCATGAAGCAACACTAGTCTGATAGATCAGATTTATCATTGTTTACAATTAATTTTAAGTGTTTACAAGAATAGTTTACTTCAAAAATTAAAGAAAAATATTAATGTAGATATTTCCATACTTTCATAAAGCATTCTGAACAACATAGTAGAAATCACGTCTTGTTGGGAATTAGACTGAGGTTCTCATTGGTCTTTTTTTTTTTTTTTTTTTTTTTTTGCGGTACTCGGGCCTCTCACCGTTGTGGCCTCTCCCGTTGCGGAGCACAGGCTCCGGACGCGCAGGCTCAGCGGCCATGGCTCACGGGCCCAGCCGCTCCGCGGCACATGTGGGATCTTCCCGGACCGGGACACGAACCGGTGTCCCCTGCATCGGCAGGCGGACTCTCAACCACTGCGCCACCAGGGAAGCCCCTCAATTATGCTTTTTACCTTGTCGGTTCTTCCCCCAGGTATGTTTGTGACTCATACTCTCATCCTCTACATCTTTACTCAAAGATTGCCTTCTCAGTACCATTAAAACAGGTCACTCTTTTTAAAATCACGCATCATCCCCTTTTCCAATTCTCCTGATGGCCTTTATGACACTCATTTACTTTCATGTATTTATGTTATAAAAATTCTTAAAATGTGGTCTGCAGCATTCAATGAGTCCTCAAGGCCTTTATAGGTTATCCGGAACACACAGACTATTTTCATAATAATGTGATGGCATTACTTGTTTTTTTCTCCACTGTGTTGCCATGTGCATTGATGACACAAGAGCAATGGTGGGTAAAGCTGCTGGCCTTTTGGCACAAATCCAGGGATGGCACCGAACTGCAGTGGTCGACTAGTATACTACATTCATGAATGGTCACTTTATTCTTCATCGTCATGTACCTACACATTTTTAAAGGCAATCCTATTTAAGAAATCTCTTGAAAAATCGATAGCAATTACTCATTTTCATATATCTGGATCTTCAAGTGGACCTAATTTTAATCTTCTGTAGATGAAATGGGACGTGTGTATAAGTACTTCTATTACACAAAGGTCATCTCGAGGAAACACACTTGTGCAATTATTTGAGATGCAAGCCAAGCCAGCTGATTTTTTAAAAAACATTTATTTTTACTTGAAAGAACAAGTGACAGACAAACTATGGTTGTTCAGACTTGGGTATTTCCAGATATTTCTTGAAAATGAACCAAGTGAGCCTGTCCCTTGAAGGAAAACCCCTGACAGAATTCCTTGCCTCTTGTGTGGGTCTCAGCCTACTGATGGTGATGTTCTCTGCTACCAATGCCTGAGGGACTCACCTGGTCTGGTGCCAACAGACATCCCCTCTCACCACCACCAGGGCCCTTGTTGTGACTGGGCAGACTTCCCAGTTCTTATTAGGATTACAGGACGTACCTCAGCAAAACCATCAGGAAGCTTCGAATAAGACAATTTATTACTCAAAGTCCTGGAAGGTACCTGGTACACCTGAGGCTCACACAGCAAGTGTCGTGGGTAGAGAGAAAGAGAGGGAGTGTGGACTTGGACTCTGTCTTTTATAGGTGGGGTGCCTAGGATTTTGTGAGCTAACTCTTTACTGGTGCATAAACATAAGGAGTTGGAATTAGGGTGAGGGTAGGGAAAAGCTGTCGGTTATCTAGGTCACTCGGGGCTTGCTTTCTTTTTTCTTTTTTTAATTGTTATTGGAGTATAGTTGACTTGCAATGTTGTGTTAGTTTCATGAGTACAGCATAGTGAACCAGTTGTATATATACTTATATCCACTCTTTTTTAGATTCTTTTCCCATATAGGTCATTACAGAGTATTTCCCCCATGATAACCATAAGTTTGTCTTCATCTGTTACTCTATTTCTATTTTGTAAATAAGTCCATTTGTACCTTTTTTTTTTTTTAGATTCCACATATAAGTGATATCATATGGTATTTGTCTTTGTCTGACTTACTTCACTCAGTATGACAATCTCTAGGTCCAGGGCTTTCTAAAAGGGGACCTTCTTGGGTAGAACAGTCTGGTTCCTTATCTAGTTATTTTGACAGTAGCTGTGTCACACAGCTGGCAATATGTTTATTCAAGATAAATAAATGCCTTTAAAATGGATGCCTTGGTAATCAAAAGCTTAATGTTAGGCATTTACATTACAATTAAAAAGGTTAATGCTAGGCACTACATTGCCAATATACAATTAAATTTTTAAGCAAAATTTAGCATTTTAGAAAACTTGTATCAGTGTCCCAGTATTAATGGCTTTTCTGATGAAATTGGTAGTGACTTTTTATATTGTATAATGAAATATGTCAACATAAGACATAATCACCATTTTCTTAATGGCTAATATATGAAGTTACAAAATCATGCATATGTGAGAGACCCATTCAAAGTGAAAGAATCACCAGTGGATTTTAATGTAAGAGAAAATGAAGAATTCATTGCCATAGTTACAGATTCCACTTTGCAAACAAACTCTAAGAAATTAATAGTTATTTAGTGTTGATGTCATATCAGAGAAATATATCCAGCATCATCTTTAAAGGCTGGTAAAATACCCTTCTCTTCCAACTACATAACTGTATGAGGTGAGCTTGTCTTCATTTTCTTCAAGGAAAACAACATATCTCAATAGACTGAATGAAGAATGCAATACATAAATCCAGTTATTATCTAATTAGTAAGATATGCAAAAAAATAGATTTGCAAAAATATAAAACAATGCCACTCTTCTATTTTTATATTTTGGATTTGAAAAGTATAGGTTTTTTATAAAAGTAGGTTAACCTGTAATAGGTTAATTATTGTCACTTTTAAACAAATATATTTATTCTAAAAGTTTATTTTAATATCTAATATGGTAAATATCAACAGATATCAACATAGACAGAAGCTTTTTGTGATCTGCAACCATTTTTAAGAGAGCACAGAAATCCTGACTCCAAAATATTTGAGAAAAACTCTTCTAATATTTTATTATTCATTTGTATATTATGCTTATTGTGTCTTGGCCTATATCAATTACTTGTTACTATAGAACAAACCACTCAAAATCTCAGTGGCTTAAACCAACAATGCTCAAGCCACTGAATCAGTGGGGTATTTCTGCTGGGTGATCTGAGCTGGACTCAGGCACACAGAGCTCTGCTTTGATAGTGAGCTTGGCATTAGAAAAATAAACTCAAAAAAGGAAAATTTTTGACAGTTTTGGCTTCCAGTGTATCCCCATTGCCTAGAAGTGCCCTTGTCATCCTGCATGATCAATAAACAGTTGCAAGGTAACAAAGAAATTGCAAGAGGTGCTAATCTGACAGAAATTAAGTATCATATCATTGTTTGTTCTCTTGGACATTGAAACATACTAGTATTTGCCAGGTGAAGATTGCTAACATAATTTAAGCTCCTTGAGAATGAGAACTAAACTCAGCACCTTATAAGCCCTCAATAAATATTTGGTATATTAAGAAACATCTCCTTAATGAATGGAAAAACAATTAAAATATTAAAAGAAATAGAAAAATTATTATATTTGAAAAATTAATAATTTATTTATCTCCTTACCTAATGTTAGTTAATACTTCTAAGAGAGGTAATTATGTAGACATATATTTTACATAGAAAAAACTAATCATGAGTTATATAAAACAAAACCATAGATAGGAACATGAAAAAGGAAGACTCAAGTTAATGCTGGCATTAACTTCCTTTTTTCCATATTTGCTCTTTTACTCTCTGTCATTTGTTATACACCAAGGAGATAACAGTGTTTCTAAAGATTCTCCCCAAAAATTAAATCACCAATTTTTAATAGCGCTATCATTTATAATTTTGGAAAACACAAACAATAAAAAATCAGAGCAAAATCAGTAAGTCAAATGATGCTATTAAAATAATAACTATGCAATTATGTTATTGTAATTTTTTAAAAACCAAAGTACAAAATGCCAAATTGAAATTATATAGAATATATGTAAATAAATTTCTTTTCAGAGATAGTACTGTCACTTCTGAATGTGCATTGACTTTTGTAGCTATTCTTTCTTCAGTTACTGAATGAAAATAATATTTGCAAGAGCGATTTTTATCTTCACCTCAAAAAAAGGTATGCTTAATACATCCACGTGTGGTAGGAAAAGTATATGTGCCCTTTATTAGAAAAGCTTCATAAATAATTAATGTTCTCTAAATCATCATGCATGCCTGAGGACTAGTAGAAATACAGTTACACACTAGTTTTTAAAGATCAGAGTTCTAAAACATTCTTCTTGCCCAAAGTTTCACAATGGGCAATGATAAAATATGCTTGGCCTACTGGCCCCTCTGTTGGACCTTGCTAATTGTCTAGGGCAGACAAAATTTTCAGAGGGCCACAAATGGTGTGGACTTTTAAAAAGTATTCTCCGCTGAAATATGATGGTTACAAAATGCACTCAGTTCTTTAGTTTGACTAAAATATCTTTCAGATAGAAGAGCAATGAAATCGACCTTTCTAGGTCTTTTGGCTAAGTTCTGAGTAAAAAGCCACATAAAATTCAGGTCTTAAATGACAGTTAAAAGCTTGAAAATGTGTAGGCAAACTAAAACCATTAAAATTTCATTTGTAAGCTAAGCTATTCAATCTAATAGGTACTCTTCACATTTATCCAATCAATATGGATAAAATGCAAAATTAAAAATCAGATATAGTCTATAGATCATAGAAAGCTATCTCACTCATAATTGTGTTCTTTTGATACTGGCTACTGCCTAATACAAGCAATTTTGTGTAATATTATAGGGAAAGAATCAGAAGATTATTCAACCCCCTAGTGAGAAACAGCAGGAATCTTATCTGTGCTATTCTTGATTGCTCCATAGTCTTTTGAAATTTTGATCTTGAAGAAAAAGAATACTAGAATATTTTGCAATCTCACGTTAGTTTTTCAGTGAACCAACTTACAGCTAATAAGCATAGACTCTTTTTACATATTATTTTTCAGGCTACATTACATCTTACTGCAATTAACAGAACCCACAGAAAATAAAATAGCATGTGATTACTTATAGGACGTGTCTGAACCCAGGAAATTAAAAAAGAAATAAAAAAAAACTCACTCTGCTAAAAAACTTCGAAGTAAGAAAAATATATAGACTATAGTAATTGGAGGAAAAATGCCTTTGCCAGTATGTCAGTTTGGGAAAAATTTAGGCAATAATTCATTTGTAATTTTTGGAAGTAAGTAGATAAGAAAAAAGACTTTTAAAATATGATTTATATGTTTTTTAATAAACATGTACTATTTAAATATTATTTCTTTGTAGGGAGGGTTATACATACACACTTGCATGTGCATGTGTGTGTAGACACACACACACACACACACACACACACACACCACCACCACCATGTATTCTTCTCCAGAACATAGAAGTTTATAAAGGTACACATTAAAGTCAGTAACTTCTAATCATTTTGCTGGGAAAATAAATTAAAAAATTAAATGTGTGATTTTAATCTCCCACATATTTTATGATGTTTCTTTACACTACAGCAATAAAAAAGAAGTTCATGTAATGTCAATGCTAATAAATATCACAGACCCCAAAATGCCTCGTGATTTTTTTTCAGTTTTGCTTCTGGTCATGGTCTTCTCACCATCTTACTTAGAACAATTGTATTCTTTATAGTCCAGCTCAAATTGTACCTCCTTGAAGCCTAGAGAGCAGCAGTCTCTTCCATCAAGGAAGTGATATGACACTTTATATATTTGTCTTGTTTTTGAATTCATTTATTCATTCACTCAACAATGCCTACTTCATTCAGGTTACTGTTATAGATACTGAGGAAACATCTTGGATCCTGTACTCAAGGATTTTTTTTTTTTTGTAATTTAGGTAAATCATAAATGAGTAACTATTTGTGTCAGCCTGTAAGTGGTATAAGAGGAAAACAAGCATTGGGTAAGTGGGTAAGGATGCTATTTTCTATTGGGTAGCCTAGGAAGGCCTTTCTCATTCTGTTGTCTTCCCTCATCTGTTTATAGACTTGTCACTTACTTGTCACGTAGTGTTTATGGCTTTTATTTCTTTATACAACCTCCAGAGTTCCAGCTGTTATGGGGATTGCCTGTACCCATTCACACCCATCTATGATGTTTCCTTCCACAGAGAAGAAACATAGCACTGCTGGGTTCTCTTCATTCCTCTCACATCCTCTCATAATGGCATGTATTCAGTTGCATAATGATCATGCTTAAGCCTAGCTCTGTTTTTTCCTCTCCTCTTTTTCTAGGGAGCCACCTTTGACAAAGTGTGTGTAGGTAGGATGGTTCTAAACTGTGATTGTCTGAGTGACTCTGTCTATATCCAGGGTCTGTTATTAGGAAGACTCTTAGTCCACATGTATAAGCCACAGTCTTAAATGTTGACGTCATCACTTACAAATACTGTATTTGCTCCCATATGCTTAACCTACTTCTTTTATTTCTTAACTCATTTGAAATCCAATGAGGAAGAGGGAGGTTATTCAAAGCACCATATTTAGGAATTATGTAGAAAGGGCAGGTCTAGAAAAAAAATGGTCTAGAAAAGAAGAAACAGAGATGAATGAGGAAATCCAGGAGTGCCTCTTAGGAAGGAATCTAAACGATAGTAGCTCATTTGACAAAGGGAGAATTAACCATTGAATTAAATGTCTCTCGACTATTGAATACAGTGAAGAGATTAAAAGTATGTACCTGTGGGGCTTCCCTGGTGGCGCAGTGGTTGAGAGTCCACCTGCCGATGCAGGGGACACGGGTTCATGCCCCGGTCTGGGAAGATCCCACATGCCGCGGAGCGGCTGGGCCCGTGAGCCATGGCCGCTGAGCCTGCGCGTCCGGAGCCTGTGCTCCGCAACGGGAGAGGCCACAACAGTGAGAGGCCCGCGTACCGCAAAAAAAAAAAAAAAAAAAAAAAAAAAAAAAAAGTATGTACCAGTGGAGTGGCCAACACAGAGTTCATTAGTGACGGTGGAAAGGATGGTTCCAGCGGATGGAGAAACACGAAGCCGTGTTGGTATGAGATGAAGAGTGAAAGTGTGTGGAGCCAGTGCCAACAACACTTGAGGATGAGGGTCTGGCAACGCGCAGATGCTGCAGGCTTCTGGGAAATGAAAATGTAATGGCGGAGGGGCGGGCGCGCAGCCCGTAGCTGCGCTTAAAGGTACAGCTCCTTCAGCAACCAGCCTGGCCGTGGTCCTCACGGCAGAGAGTGCAGTGAAAGACGGATCTCGGCCTTCTCCCAGGGCCCTCCAGTTGCTCTGGCCCCGGGGCGGGCGGGTGAGCTGGGGGCCGGAGACAGGCTGAGGGCCGTGTCCCGCGGAGCTCCAGAGCCCTCGGCACGGCCTCCCACCCGCTTGGCCCAGGCCTCGAAGCAGTCGTGAACCTACCCCGGTCCCTGCCTCGGCGACCTAATGGCAGCAGCGGTCCCCATGGGTCGTGGTGCACAGAGGTCTCAGCACCTGGAGTACACGGACACTGTCATCCAGGTAAGAGCTTCAACCGGCTTCAGTCTCTCTGCTCAAGTTTCAAAACTTGGTCCAGCTTTGATCAGTTGTCCACCCCAGGAGGTGGCCAGAGGTCAGGGTTCAGTTGCAAGGACTTTGCACATCATTACTTCAGGTCCGCCTCTGTGGTTGGGCTGTTCTCGTCAAAGGGCAGTTGTTGGCAGCTGGGAATTCACCTGACTGGTATTTGCTACAAATGATTCTCTCCAGTTTAAAGGAAAAGCCTGAGGGCCGGCGGGGTCCTGGGAGCCTGGCTCCCTCAGTGATGAAGGCTGGGCAGGGTCTGGGGACCTTGAGAGTCATTGTGTTCTGATGAGATTACCTTTTAGAGAGAATTACTTTGATGATATATGAGAAAGGGGTGCACACGTATGGAGTGAAGTTTCTGAGAATAGAAGGGTCTGCGATGAGAGAAAATATGGAGGCACTGGCATTTGCTGGAAGAGATAGATGCTTTCTCCTAAATAGGAGCGAGAGGCTGGTTTCAGTCACATCAGAAATATGAAGCTCCTATCTTATAGTATAATCACAACAAAATATAAACTGAGACTATGAGTTGGAAGGAAGTAGGGGTGGAATTAGAAAGCCAGGCACATTAGAAAATGTGTGTAAGACCCCTTGCTGAAAATAGGAAAAACAAGCTTAAAAGAGCTAACTGGAAAAACAAAGTAGAATTACTGGGTGTGGTTGAGGGCCTATTGGAGTTACTTGTGATTTTACTGTAATTTTCTTCTCAGCTCTGTGATTTTTGCCGAGGATTCTCCTTAACTCGGTGGCCTGTCTTCCTGGACTCATATCCTCCATGTTTTATCCTCCCCTTCTCCCTAATTTTACATCCTACCCTATTGCCTCTTTAATTTCTCCTTTATCCAACCCTTTCTTAGAGAAACAGCTTTACGGCCAATGACATTGTTAAATTAGCTGCTATATGGGGAAATATTTGGCAGTGTTCCTGACAAACAGTGGTTTAATTCTAGTCAAATATTATGGGTTTTTTTTTTTCCTAGAGACATAGTTACCTTTGAGAGCATACTATTCACCTAATAAAGGATGAATTCTTAGATAAGTGTTATGTTCCTTCTTAGACATTACAGAGAGACAGCTGCTAATCAATTATATAGAAATTTATTTAGACTGGCATCTGCCATATTCCCAATAAAAGCAAAGCACTTACCTAAATCTATGCAATGTTTTAGTAAATGCTTTCTTTAACATTCTAGAGTACTAAATCAGAAGACTTTTACTAAATTATTAACAGCTTGTTGAATACAAAGTAAGACTCCATAGAGCCCTCTTGGCTAATGTTAAGATTGAGAGATGAAACATCTAACACTAGATGAAAAGGAAAAGCAAAAATGTTTACATTGTGATTTTATTTCTTCAGAAAACTTTGCTAAATGAAAATTATCTGTATGTTAATGCTATCCCCAGGATACATATTCAACATTCATTAAACAAATATATTTGAGGACTTCATGTGTGAAAAGTTGTGGCAGAAGCTGCTAAATTGTTCTGGGTCCTTGAAGATCCTCTTAGAAGAGATCTACCCAGTGGACAGGACCACCTGTTTGGGACTTCATGTGACTAATAAACACACTTCAAGTGGTAAATCCACCGAAAACTGGGGGTTTATCTTTGGAGCTGTAAGCATCTCCTTCACCAATAGTTCCATACCTTGTCTTTCCCACTTTCTCAGGCTGAACTATACACTTAGAATGACAGCAACTGGGTCCCTGTAACAAAGTCACCTAGGACAGTGGCACCATGGACTAACAAGAATTGCCCTCCTGCATCTAGATTCCTATTTGAAGGAAAATCAAATATCTATCATCTTTGAGCCACTGTTATGGGAGCCCTTTGTTCCAAAGGTTCACCCTATACCCTAAATTAGTGGTGCTCACGACTTAGATTGCATCAGCATCACCTGTAGGGCCTGTTAAAACCTAGATTTCTGTTAAACATAGATGTAAACCCCCAAGTTGAAACAATAGATGCAAAGATAGCATTATTTTTTCATAATTATTGAAATAGATTTATGCATAAGAAATGAGCCATGAAAGAATTATAAAGCTAAACCTTAACCTACTGTCGTGATGCTAAACATGCTACTTGTCAACTACTCTTTGATGAAATAGGGCTTGTGCACTGTTATTGAAACACACTCTACCCTGCAAAATAGCACATCTGGCCTTTCCCTCAACTGTTCTACCTTTTCAGTCTAGATAAATGTCACCAGGGGGAATTCCCTGGTGGTCCAGTAGTTATGACTCTGTGCTCCTACTGCTGAGGGCCCGGGTTCAATCCCTATTGGGGGAACTAAAATCCCACAGGCTGTGTGGTGTAACCAAATAAATAAATAAATAAATTTTAAAATGAAAAAAAAAGTATTCACCAGGTATGACAATGACATTAAAATCATGGCTTAACATTTGAATGTAGTTATCTTCATTCCACTCCTTGGTCACCTTTGTTTGCTTTAAAGCGGTGTGGATTTTAAGGAAGTCTGAAAGCCAAGTGTAAACATATTTTCATGTCAGCGAAGACAAAGCCAAGTTCATGACCTACTGATAATTGGTGTAGACTAGCATACGGAATAGAAAAAGTATTGAACTAGAACAAAATGAATCAGGGCATTATTCTTGACCCTGGAATTAAGGGGCAAGTCAATTCATAATGTTTGGTTTTCTCCCCTGCATTTACAAAACAGCAGCAATGCTCCTTGTCACTAACTCATTAAGTTTGTTTGTCTGTTTTTAAAGATTTATTTTAATGTGGACCATTTTTAAAATCTTTACTGAGTTTGTTACAATATTGCTTCTACTTTATGCTTTTTGGTGTTTTGGCCCTGAGGCATGTGGGATCTTAGCTCCCCGACCATGGATCGAACCCGCACCCCCTGCATTGGAAGGTGAAGTCTTAACCACTGGACTGCCAGGGAAGTTTTCAAGTTTGTATTAAGTATATTAAGTAGGTGGAAATGTAAAGTTCTAAGCAAATGTGTTTATTTGGATAACTGTGTCATAATTTAAATAGGTTAAGCCAAATGTGCGCATGCTCCTTTTTATTGAAGATTCTGGCCATTAATTTTTTTTGAATATTATTTATTTATCTAGAATAAGAAGCCAGCTAATGGGGAAAGAAGTTACTTAAGGTGTATTTGTATGTGTTCAGATTTACTCCCTTATTACACTTTTCTTTGCCCATAGTGTGAGAAAAATACTGTTTGCAAACATGACAAATTGAAGTATCCAAATGAAAACATTTACTCCAAAGGGAATGGTTTTGCTTTACAGACAAATTAAAAACCAGCTGTGCCAGACTTCATGGAAAACATTACACAGCAACTGATTTGTCCACAAATGAATCATTTCAATGAACACAATACATAAGGCTGCAGGTGGCATTTATTTTGACAAACTAGGTTTATTAAGGTAGTTGAATTAAAAAAAAAGTTATCTGTAAAATAATAGAAAATTGCTCTAAAAGCTACCTTTTAAGTTTAAAAGGAAGGGTTCTTCCTACACTTAATTGAGTTTCTTGGATTTTCTATTGCTGTAACACAGAGATACCAGATAGATAATACAGAACAATGCATAGTAATTTAGGTAAGAGTTTTATAGTTCAAAGCAGAAAATCCAACAACAGGAGTCCAACTGGCAACAAGGTATCATTATATAAGATAGATAGATGATAGAATATAGTTATATACTCAGCAGTACTCACTGAGCTCCAATGATGAGCAAGGCAGTGTCCAAACTGCTAATATTTCAGTACCGAATAATGCAGAAAAGTCATTACTCCCTAGAGCTCACAATCTAATAATGGAAAAGCACATATTAAACAACAAATTTTGTTACTGATATTCAATCATAATTTTAATAATTTCAGTTATGTATTTCCTTAGGTGACTCAAATTACTGCATTGTAATTTGATTCCATTAAAAATACACATTTTCAATGGCGTGTCATACATGACTGTAGAAGTTGGGGATATAACAATAAATTTTTTTAAAAAATTAAATCTCTGCTCTAATAGAGTTTAAATTTTCATGAGAGACAGACATATCGTAAAATCTTACGTTATGTAGAATATTACTAGGTGATTAGTGCTATGAAAGAAACTAAACTAGGTAGGAGAATAAGAGTGTTACAATATTCAAGAGTAGAGTTAGGAAATTATTTACTGAGGTGAGCCAAATATTGAAGCTGAGGGAGTGGAATGTGGGATGATATTTGCAATATATTTCCAGGCAGATGAAACAAGAAGTATGAAAGGCCATAGGGCAGAAGTGTGTCCAGTGAAAAGCAAGTTCAATAGTGTGAAAAGAGGTAATCAGGGGAAGATGAATAGAAAATATGGAGATACATGTTATGAATGTGTTCCCCCCAAATCCATATGTTGAATCCCTAACCCCCAGTGTAATGGTACTTGGATATGGGACTTAGGGGAAGTAATTAGGGTTAGATGAGGTTATTAGGATGGAAAATTCAGGAGTTCAGCATAAGATGGTGTCCTGGTCTAGGCCCACTGGAAAGATGTCATCTATATGATGGAAAGTGCTCCCTCCAAGATTGGGACTTGTTCCAAGTCATGGCCAACCCATTGATGGCAAAGACCCCAGGAATTTGGGCAGGCTTGTGGAAGGACATTAAAGGTGTAACCCATTCCATGTGAAGGCAAGCTATCCTGATCATCCTTGTAGAAAGGAATGCTTAAAAGTGTCTTTGCAATGTCAATTACCAAGTACCCTCAGTTTGGGTCACAGCCTGTAGCAATCACAATGTCAGGGAAGCACTGCAGGCCCCAAGTACTGAACTACAGTGTTGAGCCATTTATTACACATGGTGACTCTCCAGGTACCTGCAGCCTTCCACACAGGCAAGATGGGGCTACTGAATAGAGAAATAATCTCAGAGAGGGCTTTGACTTCCTGGAGCTCAGCAATGAGGGCAGCTGTTTATTTTTCTCCCTCAGGCAGCCAGTATTATTTTTGAGGAACAACAGCACTAGGTGAGGGTGGTAAGGTAGGTGCGTGGTCTTCCATATGCCCTGGGAGGATGGCCTTAATTGCAGTACTTTCTGGCAGGGACTGGGGGCGAAAGTGAGCAAGATGGCACATAGATAATAGACCTATTCATTCAGTAGCAGGAGGTGCAGCAATGGGGGTTTGTAGAGGCACTAAGGGATCCACCTATAGTCAGCTTGGGCAATGGTCCCAGAGGTGGTGGCCTCAGCCCCCGTATCAGAAGCTGTGATTCTTCCCTACCTCCCTATTGGACTGTAACCTTGGCATAGGGCTTCCTGTTCTCCTGGGGGTAGATGGACCTTGGCTTAACCTCTGGTACTGTCTTGTCTTTTTGTATTTTGTTTTGTGTTTTTTGGAAGCTCAAAAGATCTGGGTCAAAGTTGCTGGGGCACTCCAATTCATCTCCAGATTCATGGGAAGGGTCAGAGGGCATAGCACTCTTATTAGTCATGGGGACCACCATGAGGACCCTAGCAGGGTCACCCATGGTACTCTCCATGCCTTGTACCTGGCCTGGGGAGTTCATCCATCTCCTCCACTGAGACCTCATGTTTGAAAAACCAGACCCAGAGATCGCTTTGGGAAGATCCTTGCCCACATCGTCTAGGGGAGGGTGTGTAATTACCATTTTTACCTGTTTTTTGCTGTTGGTCAATTTTGCTATTTTGCCTGTAGCTGCCTTTTCCATGTCCAAGTTTGTCAGTTAAGATCTGGGTTGTCTCATGGACAGATAGAACTGACCCTATAAGGGATTTAATTGGGCTTGATAGCCAGCAGGATCTGCATGAACAAATATGGAAATCTGACTATGCCTAATAATCTCATCACCTGCTGTTCCCACTCCCTCATTGTACAACCAAGAGATAACCAGGGTGGCTTTCAGGGGCCCCATAGTCTCTGTGAGGATGGTCTAGAATGTTTTTCAGTGATGGGGAACTCATCACAGGTGGACAACTGGTGGGAGCCCAAGTAGTACCCAAATGAGGAAGAAGTGGGTCTGGGGTGCTGTGGAACCCACACCTTCCTCCCGCTTAGGCAAAGAGGATGATGTCAAGGCACTCCGGAGGAGAGGGTCTATTTCCAGGAATGCATTCAAAATTGAAAAAGCAATTAATGAGTCACCAATTTAACAACAAATTAACCAACTAAAGATCAGGAGCAAGACAAGGATGTCCAGTAGAAATTCTACCCAGAGCAGTTAGAAAAGGAATTAAAGGCATCCAGATTGGAAAGGAAGACTGAAAACGATCTCTATTCCTAGACAACATAATCTTGTATATAGACAAACCTAAGGAATGTGCTAAAAGGCTTTTGGCACTAATAAGCAAGTTGAGCAATTTTTCACGTACATGATCAATATACAAAAATCAACTGTATTTCTACATACTTGCAATGAAAAATCCAAAATGGAATTAAGAAAGCAATTCCATTTACAATAGCATCAAAACGAAATATATAATTAACAATAAATTTAACCAAGAAACTGCAGAACATATACTTTGAAGACTACGGAACAGCGTTGAAGAAACTAAAAATGATTCAATAAGTGGAAATTGTTCACAGAACTCATAAGTTACTATAGTTACTATAGTAACTATAAGTAACTATAAGTAACTCATAAGTTACTATACAAAATTTGTTTAAAGATTCAACATAATCCCTATTAGAATCCCAGCTGGCTCTGCTGCAGAAATTGTCAAGCGCACTCTAAAATTCCTACAGAATGGCAGGGGATGCACAAAAGCCAAAACAATCTTAAAAAATAAAAGTTGTTAGACTCAGAGCTCCCAGTTTCAGATCTTATTACAAACTGTAGTAATCAAAACAGTGTGGTACTTGCATAAAGATAGATACATAGACCAATGGGACAGAATTGAGAGTCCAGAAATAAAACTTTGTATCTATGGTCAATTGATTTTCAACAAAAGTGTCAACACCATCCAACTGAGAAAGAATAGTCTTTTCAACAAATGATGCTGGGACAACTGATAGCCACATGCAAAATAATAAAATTGGACTCCCACCTCATGCTAAGTACAAAATTTATCTGAAAATGGATTCAACATCTAAGTATAAAAACTGAAACTATAAAACTTTTAGAAGAAAATATAGGGATAAGTTTCTGTGATCTCAGATTTGACAAAACATTCTTAGATATGACACCAAAAGTATGAGCAACCAAAGAAAAAAAATTTTAATTGGACTTCATCAAAAATAAAAATGTTTCTGCTTCACAGGAAACTATCAAGGAAAGTGAAAATATAACCCGTAGAATGAAAGTATTTGAAAATTATGTGTATGATAAGGTGCTTTTATCTAGAATATTTGGAACCATTACAGTTCAATAATAATAAGACAACCCCATTAAAAAATGGGTGAAGGATCTGAGTAGATATTTCTATAAAGAAGTTATGTGAATGGTTAATAAACATATGAAAAGATGCTCAACATCATTAGCCATCAGGGAAATGCAAACTAAAACCACAATGAGTTATCACTTTGTACTCACTAGTATGGCTATAACCAAAAAGTCAGGTAATAAGTGTTAGCAAGGATGAGAAGTATCAAACTTCTCATAGACTGCTGGTGGGAATATAAAATAGTGTAGCCATATTTGAAAACAATCTGGTGGTTTGTGAAACATTATCATATGTTACCATATTACCCAGAAATTCCACACCTTTGTATCTACCTAAGAGAAACTAAAATACATGTCCACACAAAAATTAGTAGGAGAATATTTATAGCAGCCTTATTCATAATAGTCAAAAGATAGAAACAACCTGAATTCCATCACCTGATAAATGGATAAACAAAACTCAATATATCCATACAATGCAAAATTATTTAGCCATAAAAAAGAATGGAGTAGTGATACATGCTACAATATGGATTAATCTTGAAAACATGATGCTAAGTGAAAGAAGCTAGTCACAAAAGACCACATAGTATATGAATTGTCCAGAATAGGTAAATCTATAGAGACAGAAAGCAAATTAGGGGCTACTTAGGTTTGAGTTGAGGGGTTAATGGGAGTATAAGATGGTAATAGCTATATGGTTCATGGTTTCTTTTTGCTGTGATGAAAATTCTAAAATTGACAATGATGATAATTGCATATGTCTGCCTATATAGCAAAAGAGTGAGTTATATCTTTTAAGTAGGTGAACTGTATGTTATGTGAATTATGTCTTAATTAAGCCACTATAAAGAAAAATAAAGCATTTGGTAAAGAATTGGAGATAGAAAAAAAAGAACAACTATTTTGAGAAGTTTTATAATAAAGAGGAAGAACTTAATGAGGCCAGAACTAGATGAAATAATACGGTTGGGGGAGTTTTTGGGTTTTTGTTTGTTTATTTTTTAAGATAAGGTAACATAACATGGAGAGAAAGGAGCAAGGAATTCATGGAGGGATGTTGTTTAGATTCTGGAAAGAGCATGTGAGTCTATTTAACAAAGACAATGGCTTTATAACAAATATGCTGTTAGAAAACTTAGTTACTTCTGCTTAAATGAATATCCATTTTGACCCTAAGTAAATGACTACCTTGAGCTAATCAAGCCAAGTCTATTCTTACTTATTTATTTATGGAACTGGATTTTTTTGGTCCTAAAATCAGTTCCTATTCTATTCCATAACCTGGGATTTGAATAATGCTATTTAGATTGTTATTTTTACAAATTCTCATCAGTCTTTCAGGTCCCCAATTTCCAATATATCTATATCTATATATCTATATAATTCTAGTATATCGAGTTATATAAACTCTAATATATATATATATATGTATATATACTATATATATGTATATATACTATATATGTATATATGTATATGTATAATGTATATATAGTCTACATATCACACAATAACTATTGTTACTGTGTTTGTTGTTGTTATACTTATTTCAATTTGGTACGGCATAGGTTTAGACTTTAAATAATGATTCCAGGTTTTCTGCTGCTTTAGTCTTGTTTAAATTACTTCATTTTTCTCACTGTCATTTTTCACAACTATACTTAACTGTAAGAACACTAATCTGTATCTTGATTGTCTGTAATAATATTAAATAAAAGTGACATATACATAGAACCTCTCCTCTTTACCTACTGTTTAAGAATCTTTACGTTTTTTTTCGCTTTTGTCAACTGTTGTGCTTAATATCACATGAAAAATTTTTCTCAGTATCTGTGTGCTCAGTAATTTCAGTCAAAATTAATAATTATGTGATAAAAATGCACTAATCTAGATATGGTAACCTTCATTTTAAACCAAATTATAGTTTTGAACTTAGCAATCAAGAAAAAATAAAGGAACTCATTATCAATTCCATAAGTTATTCAGTACCTTTACATATTACTTTTGGTTGAGAAAGAAAACTTTAAGAAAGTCATTTTTCATTCCCTGCGAGGTGTAATTATTTAACTCATTAGCAGGAATCAAACTGATGGCTAAATTTTGGTGATTCATACCAAATAACTAAAATTTGAATATTTTTCTAGTAACTTCTTTCATGTCAACTTTGAAAACTAAGAAATGATATAGGAGAAAAAGTTTGTAACACGAATGGATGTTCTTTTTTTTTTGTATAATTGCTTTACAATGGTGTGTTAGTTTCTGCTTTATAACAAAGTGAATCAGCTATGCATATACATATATTCCCGTATCCCCTCCCTCTTGCGTCTCCCTCCCACCCTCCCTATCCCACCCCTCTAGCTGGTCACAAAACACCGAGCTGATCTCCCTGTGCTCTGTGGCTGCTTCCCACTAGCTATCTATTTTACATTTGGTAGTGTATATATGTCCATGCCACTCTCTCACTCCGTCCCAGATTACCCTTCCCCCTCCCCATATCCTCAAGTCCATTCTCTCCATCTACGTCTTTATTCCTGTCCTGCCCCTAGGTTCATCAGAACAATTTTTTGTTTTTTAAGTTCCACAGATATGTGTTAGCATATGATATTTGTTTTTCTCTTTCTGACTTACTTCACTCTGTATGACAAACTCTAGGTCCATCCACCTCACTACAAATAACTCAATTTCGCTTCTGTTTTTGGCTGAGTAATATTCCATTGTATATATGTGCCACATCTTCTTTATCCATTCATCTGTCAATGGACCCTTAGGTTGCTTCCATGTCCTGGCTGTTGTAAATAGAGCTGCAATGAACATTGTGGTACATGTCTCTTTTTGAATTATGGTTTTCTCAGGGTATACGCCTGGGAATACTGGGTCATATGGTAGTTCTATTTTTAGTTTTTTAAGGAACCTCCTTTTTTGATGCAAAAAGGGTAACCTAAAACACTTCTTATTAAAGAAACTCAATTCATCACAGCAGGCTTGAAAACCTGGTGCAATCTGAGTTTTACAAAAAAGCTAATATTAAAGCTCTTATTAATCTCTCATCTGAGATGATAGAAATTCCAAAAGTCCTCCTTGAAATATGTTATCACCTTTAAAAGTATTGCTTATAAAGTTATTCTTCTTTTCAAAATGTACTTCATGTTTCCAAAGTCAAACGAAAACCTCAGCTCTCTTTTTCCATGTCTAAAGGCTCACTAAAGTTAGAGGTATATTAAATGTATATTAACACTAAATACTGACTGTTGGGCACACTAAAGAGAATTAGCTAATACATAATTAAGATATACTTCTGCTTACAATCATAGGAATATGTCAGTTGTTAATATTTACTTTAACCCTCCCATTTAGCTTCTGAGAATGTACATCCTACACACACACATACACACACACATACACTCATTTATGCACTATATGTATTATATCATTTTTATTGACCCTAAGAAACATAATTTCCCACATTATCTCCTTTCTGATATTTTAATGCTTCTTATCATCAGTGGAGTCTTACATGTGCAGGCAGATGGGTAGGCAGTAAGAATAATATAGTTGTCATTTCCTGACATTTGGCTTATATTTTCCACTTTGCATACACACCAAAGTATGTATTAAATATAAGTATATTCTTTGAATTTTATTTTATTTATTTTTTATACAGCAGGTTCTTATTAGTTATCCATTTTATACATTTTAGTGTATATATGTCAACCGCAGTCTCTCAATTCATCACACCACCACCACCACCACCCGCCGCCACTTTCCCCCCTTGGTGTCCATATGTTTGTTCTCTACATCTGTGTCTCTATTTCTGCCCTGCAAAGCAGTTCATCTGTACCATTTCTCTAGGTTCCACATATATGCATTAATATACGATATTTGTTTTTCTCTTTCTGACTTAATTCACTCTGTATGACAGTCTCTAGGTCCATCCACGTCTCTACAAATGACCCAGTTTCATTCCTTTTTATGGCTGAGTAATATTCCGTTGGGTATATGTACCACATCTTCTTTATCCATTCATCTCTCAAAAGGCATTTAGGTTGCTTCCATGACCTGGCTATTGTAAATAGTGCTGCAATGAACATTGGGGTGCATGTGTCTTTTTGAATCATGGTTTTCTCTGGGTATATGCCCAGTAGTGGGATTGCTGGGTCATATGGTAATTCTATTTTTAGTTTTTTAAGGAACCTCCATACTGTTCTCCATAGTGGCTGTATCAATTTACATTCCCAGCAACAGTGCAAGAGGGTTCCCTTTTCACCACACCCTCTCCAGCATTTGTAGTTTTTAGATTTTCTGTAGATTTCTGATGATGCGCATTCTAACTGGTGTGAGGTGATACCTCATTGTAGTTTTGATTTGCGTTTCTCTAATAATTAGTGATGTTGAGCAGCTTTTCATGTGCTTCTTGGCCATCTGTATGTCTTTAGGTTCGATATTATACACAAGAAATACATATACTCATTTGACCTTGAATTCATTTCCAAGAATATTTCCTTTCAACTCAATTTCATTGAAAAGTGGTTTGTACTCATTCTCTCCATTTCCTCCCTGCCCATTCATGGTTCAAGTTGTTTGACTTTTATTCCCACTATTGGATAACACTTTCCAGTAAAATGTAACCAATGACTTCTGGATATTTAGTTCTTACTCTTTGTATCTTTCCTGAATTTCAAACCTTTGACTATTTTCCTTAATTCTATCCAGTATTAGTTACCATTGTTTCCCAGTCTTGTAAGGAAGACTGCAATGTCTTCCTTCAGACACTTACATCTTATGATTCCACACAGTTCTGTCTTCAGATTTCTTCTCATTCAACTTCTACTAACTTCATCTTAATTTATCTAACAATATGGTTTCAAAAATCACCTGTTTGTCAATAACTCCCAAATCAATACAGTCTTCTCAGACTTTTCTCTTGAGACTCAAAATATATGTATCCAACATTTTATTATGTGTTCCCCTGATAATCTCATACCCATATCAAACTCCAAATATCTAATAATGAATCATAACTATTCATTTACTTAATCATTTTAAAAGATTTTGCTAGGAAATATGCTTTGGTCTTCATATTCAAACAGTATTTCATCCTAACTTCTATTATTTTATTTGTACCATAATCAGCATAGTTTCTTGAATTAAGAATTGGGATCATAGGCAAGACTTTACTTCCTCATGTCCTCACATTAAATTAATAGATAATTAACAAGGACCTACTATATAGCACGGGGAACTCTACTCAATACTCTTAATAACCTATATGGGAAAAGACTCTGAAAAATAATAGGTATATGTATATGTAAACCTGAATCACTTTGCTGTACACCTGAAACTAACACAACATTGTAAATTAACTATACTCCAGTATATAATAAAAATTTAAAAAATATGTTTAGGATCAGCAAATTCTGCCTTCTAATTAGATCTCTGATCCTCTCTCTCTGTTCATTCCTGTTGTCTATCAATTTAGATCTTTTCTAACATAGTTCACCTTTGGAAAGGCCCCCCCCCCGCAGTGTTCTTTCTGACATTTATTCTTTAACCATCCTTCAGATTGCTTCAAAAGTGATAGTTTGGAAGAAAGAAAACCTGATTATTATTTTCTTAATTAATTTATTTATTTGGCTGTGTCGGGTCTCGGTTGTGGCATGCGGGATCTTTGCTGCGGCACACGGGTCCTTCATTGCCATGCACGTGCTCTCTAGTTGTGGCACGTGGGCTCAGTAGTTGCAGTGCATTGACTCTCTAGTTGTAGTATGGCAGCTTAGTTGCCCAGCAGCATGTGAGATCCTAGTTCCCCGACCAGGGATCAAACCCTTGTCCCCTGCATTGGAAGGTGGACTCCCAACCATTGGACCACCAGGGAAGTCCCCAAAGCCTGATTATTTTTTTCTCTTAATTAAATCCCCTTAATAGCTCCCTGTTCCCTTCCAGAAAAAGTGTAAACAACCTAGCATGTTTCTTAGCAAGTTTGATGAGTATAATACAATAGCGTTGTCTATGTTCACTATGCCGTGCATTAGATTTCTAGGGCCTATTTACTACTTATTGCAAATTTGCATCCTTAAACAACATCTGTCCTATCCCCCACCCTCATCCCCTGGTAACCACCATTTTACTCTCTATTTTTACTAGGTTGGCATTTTTCGATTCCACATATAAGTGATAACATACATTATTTGTCTTTCTCTCTCTGCCTAGATCTTAATTATTGCAGCCACTAAAAATAAATGGAAGTTTTTTGACATGACAAAGAAGCTAATTATTGCTACAATGGCAATCGTATTACAATATATATGTATCACATTAATGTGTTGTACAGCTAAATTTGCACAATGTTATACATCAAATAGATTTCAATTTAAAAAATAAACAACCTAGCTGCTATAACCTGGCCCTGGTTATATCACCAAGATTATCTCCAGCTATACTTTACATTCACAATGAATTATTCAACAGCTCTACTCTTTTCTAACTGCCCACTACTATCACCTACCCTTTCCTAATAGTCATTACCTTTTATTTGCTTCCTGGAAAACTCCCATTCATCTTCAAAATACAGGTCATAAATGACTAAAGAAGATGTTCTCTGATGCTTTTCCTGTTATATTAAAGAAATTCCACAGTTTGTTTGCACGTCTGTCTTTCCAACTAGCCTGTGCATTTCTTGAGGAAAAAAAAAAAGTTTCTTCATTTATCTCTATGTCTGCATTGCTGTGCACAAGGCCCAGAACTTAATAGGAGCTCCATCCATGTTTATTAAATGATGAGTGAGAAAATAGTGAATAAATATATGGATAAAATTAAAAATGAATAAATGAATACCTTTATAAAATTAAAGTTAAGAATAACTCTGTTTGTTTTGAGCCTGACTTCTTTATGTACTGGGTTAAGATATATCCCAGGCATTAGCTTCAGTGATGTTTTCAGTCTATAACTGTTATACCTTAATCTGTCTCTTTCCTATTCTGTACTAAGTTGCAGTGTTATTAGAAAAACTTGGTTGGTTGAGAATATCAAGGAGAGGAGGACATTACAAAGCAAGTTAAATATTCTGAAAGAAGTCTTTTAAGGTAAGGTTCATGATTGTCTAGAAAGATTTAATGAATGAAACATAAGGAGTCTATGGACTTCTTGAAATTGTACACAGAAGGTGAACTGCATATGTGAGGAAAGAATCCAAAGACAAAACAAAATTAGGAATTGTGTCCCAAAGGAGGCTTACAAGTATGGCTCCAGAAATTCGTCTACTAAATCAAATCAATAAGCTAAAACCTGAAAATTTCACCAAAATCTGCTCTGATTATTAATACTACAGAGAAAAATACTCTGAAACTTCCTTGACTAACATAATTTAATACTGGCTTTCACATTGTGTGAATTAATAGGGCTCCGATGGACAGTTCTTGCTTCGAGTTCTTGATGCAGTTGCCATACAATAGGGGCAGGTTAGAGTCAGCTGAAGGCTTACCTGGTCTGTTCATCCAATGCGGAGTACTCACTTGGCTAGGAGACTCGAAGATCAGCTGTCAAGCAGAGCATCCAGAGAGCCTTTCCGTGTGACTGGGGTTTCTCACAGCATGATGGCTGGCTTCAGCATAAAAGCATCCCATGTACAAACGTCCCAAGACAGGATACAGAAGCTGCCAAACAAGCTAAGGATACACCTGAAATAAGCAAAGCATCCTTTCCCACTGTATTCTATTGGTCAAGGCCATAAGAGGACCCTCCTAATAGTTTGTTCTTAAAAAAAAAAAAACAAGGAGAAATAGAGTCTATCTTATGATGGAGGAGGGGCAACATCACATTGCAGAGCAGAATGTGAGAGATGGGAGATATTGCCTTGGCAATCCATGGAAAATAAACTCTTCCATGCTGTTTACCAAGAAGAAAGACTTTAGGAAAAGTAAATGAGGATTTTGGAAAGCTTATTGATGCCTTACAGTGGTTATTTACACTGAGACAGGTGCAAAGAAAGAGGAAGGCAAAATAATGAGGAGTAATTTAATGTGAGGTGAGAAGAAAATCAAAATACTCAGTCTTACAAGCACTATTAAGGATCTTGCATCTTATCAAAAATTAATGGTAATCTATTCTAAGAGTTTTAATCAGGTTGATGAAATTAATATGTATATTTCCAATAATTGTACAAAGTATCTGTGAATCAGTTATGTTACCCTTGTGACAACTGTGTCAGAGAAGTATTAAAATTAAGACCCTTTTACAAATGAGGAGATTGAGGTTCAGTTACACTAAAAACAAAACAAACAAAGCAAAACAAAAAAATTGCTCAAAGTTATGAATTTAATAAACGTCAGAGCTGGCATATGAGTGAGTCCTGGACAGATGGCTGCAGCACGGGATCACTTAGTGACCAAGCTAGAACTGTTGTACACAGCACTTGAGTTTGCTTTCCCTAACCACACCTCAAATTAAAACAAAGAGTAAGTCTTATTAGTCAGAAAAGGAAATGCTGGGATGGTGAATCATCTCTAGCTCTGAGATGGGGAACTGCCTCAAGCAAGAGTTAAAACCTTAATAGGCCCTCTAGTTCCCAGTTCATATATTGTCTCCTGGAATAAACTTTTATAACCATGAAGAAGCTATTTAAAACCTTCATTAAGATGCTTCAGCATCTCATCACCAAGGATAAATAAAAGCAAATTAACCTGAAGTAGGAGTGAGTAATCTCTTGAATAGAATAGTGCTTTGCTCCAGACACAAGTATTGCTGTACATAAAGTGCTGAACAAGAGGAAGATTACAGGATATCCATAGTGGCAGCACAGCTTGGAGCAAAACAGAGCTAAAGCAACACTTCTGTCTTTGTGAAGGTGCCAGCAGGAATCCACCAGTGGTAGGACTTGCTAAATTTAGCTATAGAGCTAACAGAAGACCAATCTGAATTTAGGAATATGGTCAATTTATGAAGGCAGAGGCCCTGACTTTAGTGCACAGTAACAGAGATCATACAAGCCATCCTGGATGGAACCAGTGCCCTAGAAATGTCAGGGCAGGGAGAAGGAGAGTCTAAAACATGCACTGCCCTTGATTGGAGGATTCTCAATATAGACACTCTCTGGATTGTTTGCTTTGGTGTTTGTGATGCTAAAACTCAGCCTCTGTGCACCGGTGCTGAATCAAATCTCTGAGAAAGAGTTTTGGGTGAAGTAGGAAAGAATAGCTTTATTTCTTTGTCAGGCAAAGGGGGACACAGTGGGCTAATGCCCTCAAAACTGTATGTCCCAACCCCGGGAGGATTTGGTGAGGAGTTTTTTTTTTTTTTTTGCATTTGTTACCTATATTTGAAAGAGAGTTTCTAGAATCACAGCACAATTACGACAATACATTTGATAGCATCGTTATCGTAAATAAACACAAAGAGTCTAAAATATGGCAGTGCCACCAGAAGGGAAAATGACGTTCAATTCACCCTCCATCCAGCTCTTTTGAGAAAATTACACCAAAAATCTGTCATATTTTCAGTTCAGAAGTCAATTTTAGAAACTGTAAAACAAATTTCAGGAAGTTATGACGTTGTTTGAAAAGGCAGAGTTGCAGTTATTCTTCAATACGCTCAGACTCCTATGTGGATTCTAACACGGAAGGCACTTTGTCACTGAGGCAGGTCCATTAGGGAGATGAGGTGTCCACAGGGTCCATTTCCCAGCCCACATTGTGGCACCAGGGAGCAAAACACCGTGAAACAGTAGCTGAGCCTCAGATCACAAAATGTTCAACAGGCATTCTCGGCAACTGTTCATTTCCCGTGGGTATGCCATCCAAGTACGACAATAACCAACTCTGACCAAATAAACACATCACGCCTGGGGCCATTATGACTCAGGACTGGACGGCTGGAGTTGAACTAGAACCATAAGACAAAAGGTGATGCTTGCATGGTTGGAGCTGGGTTGGGTTAGCATAGTTCGCATTTGTTTTCCTTCTGTGTTTATTTCATGTATTTGTTTTGTGTGTATGGTTAACAATTACAGAGTTCACTCTATCAAACAGATATATCAGTAACTGCAAGCTAAAGGAATGTAACGAAAATGTACGCATGCTGCAATTATGATAATACCACAACCCAATGAGTAAACGCAAAGCAGTGGGTGTAAATACAAGCACAGAAATGTCCCATGCTCTGGTGAGGAGTTTTATAGCAATGGTTCAAGGGCAGGGTTGCTGATAAGGATCAGGGTGTGAGAGGGGCCTGCATTCCTCTAATCTGGCCTCAGCTGGTCTCCTGGTGAGCTTCTGTTGCATGGTTTTGTTGCCAGGGAAGCTTACTTTCTAGAGTGATCATTAGCTTACAGGGGTCTCCCATACTTTTTTCTTTAATTAGAATCCCCTGTGGGATTAACTGTTTAATCACCTCCTTTGCCCCTTTACTCTGTCACTATCGATTTTGCCTGTAAATGTAAGATCAGAACTCGGGAGGTAGCGTAAATGAAGGTCCATCTCTAAATCAGCCCAGCTCCTTTTTCAAAGTATAGATGCACAGGTAGTTCACCTAAGGACTACGGATTTAGAAGTTAGTGATGTGACAAGCCATATGTATTCTGGTAAACTTCCCCTAGATGACACTGAAGGTTAAATGCTTGGTTAGAATTACAGCTTTTAAGATGTCAAAAGGTTGAGGATTTAACTTTGGCCATCAGATATAAGCACGTTAAAACAATAATAGGCTCTATTCTTTATTTTTAATTTTTTTAGTTTTTTAAAAAATTATGATACATCATGTTAGTGAGTTTTAGTGAGTGTATGGGGGATACAATTTTATAAGCAGTAATGTGAAATTATAAAACTATTGTAGAAGATATTGTGGCATTATGCATCAAAATGCTTAAAATATTTATACAACACTTTGACTCACTAATTTTACTTTGACAAGAATATTACTAGGTTTTAATCATACAAGAAATACAAAATTGCTTTTCAATAATAACAATATGGTAAAGCCTCTATGTTTTAGTCAAGGCAACTATGTTTCTTAGAATATCCACAGTTCCTTTCCATTATGGAAATAAGAGCAGATGTTGTACCTTATTTATCTTTGTAATCCTTTTGTAATTCCTTGGAACAAGATATTTCCTGAGTGAATGAAAATAATAACTACACCTGATTCCTTAGATTAGGAAAGTTATATGCCAAAGTGGTTTACATATTTTCTTTCACAGAGGTTTATCATGTATATTTTATTTTTGAATTAAAAAATAGGCTCCCTGTTTTTAAAAATGAATACCTGCAGTGATGTTTGAAATGAATTTTCAATAGTAGCTTATATTTTCTCTCTTGCATATATTACTTGTACAACTTTGGGCCTAAGAATAAATTCTCATCAACGCCTGAATATGTCATATGCCAAGGATGTTTACTCTCCAAGCAATCACTGAATTGAGCCAACTTTTCTGTTTGATTATTTGTTTTTTTTTTTTTTTTTTTTTTTTTTTTTTTTTTTTTTTTTTTTGGCGGTACGCGGGCCTCTCACTGTTGTGGCCTCTCCCGTTGCGAAGCACAGGCTCCAGACGTACAGGCTCAGCGGCCATGGCTCACGGGCCCAGCAGCTCTGCGGCATGTGGGATCTTCCCAGACCGGGGCACGAACCCGTGTCCCCTGCATCGGCAGGCGGACTCTCAACCACTGTGCCACCAGGGAAGCCCTGATTATTTGTTTTTTAATTAGCGTGGTTGATATATTGTCAACAACCTCCTGCCTCTTGGAAATGGCTTAGTGAGTTCATTTGGTTTTTATCTTAGAAGTTAAAATTTTCCAAAATTACTTAGGGATTAATTAGTTAGTTATTTTTTAATTAAAAATTTGCTGTTGATTTTTGGGATAGTGTAGGAGAGTTCTTAGCTGCTTGAGGCCACATCCAGAATGGTGATGGAATTTGATTTGCCCAAAGGAGTGCAATTTGGGTACGTATGTGTCTTTTTTGATGGTTTGTGAGTTTATGAGCAATGAGACAAAAAAAGAGGATGAAAACAAAGTAGCCCTGCCAAATCTTCTGCTTTAATTATTTTTATATCCAGTCTAAATGTTTATTTGAATAATCTTTCGAGACATTTTCAAATGAACATAAAAACATATAATTCAGCAGGAGATATCATATCCTTACATTGTGCTGATGTAGGAAATAATCCCAAACACACACACACACACACACTCACACACACATGCAACTATCTCAGAGTTGAAGGCAGGCTGACAAGTTACCTGAGATTGACTGCCATTTTTGTGACTGCTTGAAACAGAAATGGATCAATGGGCAACATTTCAGAGAGGTAGTTTTCATCTCTGCAAAAGAAATATCTCCCAACATGCAAAGCTGTAGAGAAGGGAAATGTGCATTATTGGGAAGTGACCACTGCTGATTGGAAATTTGTGCAATTAATCTTTAAAATTATGTGCAGTAAATTTCACTCTTGGGGTAGTCAGATGTGTGTTTTGACAAATGTGGTATTGCTATGTTTGTTATTTTTTAGCCATGGTAACGCATATGCAGTGATGACCCTGGGTTATAATTTGCATTTCTCTAATGACTAATGACATGGAAGTTGAGCAACTTTTCAGGTCCTTATTTACTGTTCATATATATTCTTTGGTCGAGTTTCTATTCAGATACTTTGCCTGCTTTTTAATTAGGTTGTTTGCTTTCTTATTGTTGAGTTTTGAGAATTAAGTATTCTGGATACTTTTTACAAGTCTTTTCTCAAATATGTCATTTACAAATATCATCTCCCAATCTGCTGCTTTTTTTTAAAATATGTTTAACAATACACTTCACAGAGCCAAAATTTTCATTCTGATAAAGCCAAATTTATCATTTTTTTCTTCCCTGGATAGGTTTAACTGATATATCTAAGACCTTTTTACTTATCCCAAATTCACAAAGATTTTTCTCCTATGTTTTCTACCAGACATTTTATAAATTTATGTTCATAGTGAGGTTTGTGATCCAATTTTAATTTTTGAATAAATTCAAGGTTCATTAATTTTTTTAGCATGCAGACCTTCCATTTTACAGCCCTTAAAAAAAAAAGACACTTCTTATTCTATTGACTTGTCTTTATACCTTTGTCAAAAATCAGCTGATTATATTTCTGTGGGTCTATTTCTGGACCCTCTACTCTGTTCCACTCATATATGTATATTTTCCTTGTCAATCCCCCACTGTCTTGACTGTTTGATTACTGCAGCTTCATCATAGCTCATAAATCAGGTAGTGTGAATCCTCTTTTCTTTTTGAATAAATTATCTTTTCTAAATTTATTTTTATTTTATTTTATTTTTTTTGGCTGTGTCGGGTCTCAGTTGTGGCATGTGAGATCTTCATTGAGGCATGCAGGATCTTTTCCTTCTGGCACAAGTTCTCTTTGTTGCCGTGTGCAGGTTTTTCTCTAGTTGTGGTGTGCAGGTTTTGTCTCTCTAGTTGTGGTACACGGGCTCCTGAGCACATGGGCTCTGTAGTTTGCAGCATGCGGGCTCTCTTGTTGAGGCACACGAGCTCAGTAGTTGTGGCGCATGGACTTAGTTGTCCCTCAGCATGTGGGATCTTAGTTCCCCTACTGGGGATCAAACCCACATCACCTGCATTGGAAGGCAGATTCTTTACCACTGGACCACCAGGGAAGTCCCTTGAATAAATTATCTTAGTCTTATTTCTTTGTGTTTCCATATACATTTCAGTATTAACTTGTTGTGGTCTACAAAAAGTTCTGCTACATTTTATTAGAATTGCATTGAAACTATAGATTTATTTAGAGAAAATGGACGTCTTATTAACATAGAGTCATTCAATTATGAACACAGCACATCTCTCTATTAAATGGAGTTCTTTGGTTTCTTTCATCAGTGTTTTGTAGTTTTCAGTGTACAAGTCCTGTACATATTTGATTGCTCTTTACCTGTTTACTTCATTTTTCTGTGCTATAATAAGTGATACTCCTTCTTTAATGTCAAATTATAAACGTTCGCTGCTGGTATATAGATATGATTGGATGTTATACTTTGCAACTTTACTGATTTACTTATTAGTTCTAGGAATTATCTTTAGAGTCCTTTGTATTTTCTATGTGAATAATCATGTCAACTGTAAATATTCAGTTTTATTTCTCCCTTTATTTCCTATATACCTTTTATTTTATTTTTTCTTGTAATATTCTTCTGGTTATAAATTTCAGTATAATGTTTTATAGGAGTGCTGATAGAGGACATCCTTGCTTTGTTCCTGATGTTTGGAGAAAACATTCTATCTTTCACCGTTAATTAAATTATCTGTATTTTTGTAGATACTATTTATCAGGTTAAGGAAGTTTTCTTCTATCCCTAGCTTGTTGTTGGTATTTATAATGAAGTTTATTGAATTTTGTCAAATATGGTTCCTGTATCTATTGAGATGATATAATTTTTCTTCTTTGCTTTATTGATTTGGTGACTTACACTAATTGATTTTTCAATGTTGAACCAGCCTTGCATTCCTGAGGTAAACCCTACACTAATTGATTTTTCAATGTTGAACCAGCCTTGCATTCCTAAGGTAAACCCTCAGTCTTAGCCAAAATGAGTCAAAGATTTAGTGAAAAAAAATATTCTAAAATAGAGACATGAGTCAAAGACCTACCCCTATTTGAACAGTTGTGATTATGGACAGTACAATCAAAGAAACGAAAGAAATTAAATAAGAAGATATACAAAGGACAACCAGAAAAAAATCTCATTTCTTATCACTTGTAAAATTTTGTTTAGTTTTTTCACTCCATATGTCTTCTAAGTCTACATGTAAATTAAGATCACACTAACTACTCTCACATATATCTCAAGCACACACGTGTGTGGGAGCAGACACACACACACACAAAACCCTAAAATATAAATGTTTCTAAATATGAGAGGCATTTACTTTGTTTCCTTACAAAATTAAAACTGCTGTTTATTGCCAGTAGTCATAGCTCTCCTGATTAGTGATATAATACCTCAGTGTTCAACCTTAAGCTCTGCCATACTGAATGCTTGGCTTCTAGGGTCACTATGCCTTTCAGCAGCAGGCTGGCAAAAGGCAAACAGAATGGAAGGGCACATGTAGAAAGTCTTTATGTGATGGGCCTGAGAGAGACAAGTGTTCTGCCCTTTGCTTCCCAATGGATAGCACTTAGTCACATGACCTTACTTCACAGTAAACTGGTTTAACTGTATGTCTAGGAAAAAATAACAGGCAGGTTGAATTGGTCTCTCTCATAGCCACTGATGATTTCATAGTTGATTGTGAATATTCATATCTAGTAACCATATTTATAAAAACATAATGTAAATTTGGGGGGGAGTTCTTTGTTTTTAAAAACAGCATCCTTCAAACACACACATCAATAGTGTTAAAAAAAAGTAAAGCTTCCATTTTTAACATGAAATTCTGAATAATGTTTGAAGCAATATCAACTTATATTTATGAGTTATATACTTATACATACTTACGCATTACTTTAAAAGAATATTTATTTATTTATTTATTTATTTATTTATTTATTTATTTATGGCTGTGTTGGGTCTTCGTTGCTGTGCGTGGGCTTCCTCTAGTTGCAGCAAGCGAGCACTACTCTTCGTTGTGGTGCACGGGCTTCTCATTGCAGCGGCTTCTCTTTGGTGCAGAGCACAGGCTCTAGGTGCACGGGCTTCAGTAGTTGTGGCACATGGGCTCAGTAGTTGTGGCTCGGGGGCTCTAGAGTGTAGGCTCAATAGTTGTGGCACACGGGCTTAGCTGCTCCGTAGCATGTGGGATCCCTTACGGCCGCTCCATGAGTCACTCTCCCGCCGAGCCCAGGAAGGAGGGGGCATCAGTCACAGACCCTAAGGCCTCAGCAGCATTTTGAAACAGCCTATGCATTACTTTTCTTGTATGAAAATGCTTAAATTTTTCTTTATAATTGCATAGTTTTAAAAACTAACATAGAATGATTGCCTCTTTCATACATTTAAACATTTATTTTCTCATATGTGAGGATACAAAACATGTACATATACATTTGGTATATTCTTCAAAACGCCATATATGTAAGTATAGCAGGACATATAAAATATTAGTTTTTATGCTTGATTATTTTTGCTCAGTGTTGTAATTTTTGGAAGTAAATTTTAAAGGGTAGTATAATTCAGAATAAAATATAATTTGAGATTTTATTTTATTTTTATAAAATATCAATCAACAGGCTGATGATAATATATTCACACCTGTCCATGTACAGTTTTACAAAGTTTTAACCATTAACATGAATTCATTTCTTTAAGACTAAGTAACACGGAAAATGATTCCCAATTTTTTTCAAAGTACTTTGGGTCCTTCACTCCTATTGTCAAATAAGAAAGAACTAGAAAAAGTACCAAAGATAAGAATGAGTGGAAGTATGGTTTAGTGATGAAATTTAGTAAACTAGAAAAAAAAACCTCAAAACAAAGATTTAAATATTCAGATATACTGAATAATTGAGCTATTACTAATATTACTATAATATAAATTAAATTGCATAAACTTATGCTTAGTGGAACTAAGTGATTATTTTCTAAATCATAACTCAGATAAAATATTCGGCCTCTAAGATGAGCCTAACATATTTGTATGCAGTGCTCCTAGGGAAAAAAATAAAATAGCATCATTTTCAAATTATACATCATGCAAGATTGGATTTTAATGTGCTTCAGAATACCTCAACAATGATACCAAATACAGCAATGCTATGGTAAAAATGTTATGTTAACAGGCATCCTATTTGTGCTTCATAATAAAATAATATTTACATTGAGATTTGAATTTTATTATGTTGGTGTTTTATTTACACTTTGAGTTGTAACATTAATAACACTAGGTTAAATCAAGTCTAGCCTAATTTCATTTTTTGCAAACTTGCTTCTATATACATTTGCATAATTCTAGCAAACAGTAATCACAGTAATTCAGCTCCCTATAACCTCCTCTAACCATGTCATTCATAACTGCAGAAAATAGAAATTAACCTTTCTGAAAGCTGCATAGCATAATACTCTTTGCTGTCATGGAAAAGGTAGCAGGTGTGGCCGTGGGCTGCAGTCATTTGTCAAGTAAACCATAATGGTGGCATCAAGACAAAAATTATGCTAACGTAAAAGTAATGCTTCTCAACACTATTATTAGCACTCTGTACCAGCAGAATGATAATGAGACTTAAATCACTTCTGAGTTTCCAAATTATTTTTTTCATATGGTAGAGTGTTCCTTAGATTCTTTTTTAGATGCTGTGCATGCAGAAGTAAACACACTGAAGGTGCTTAACAAACTGTAAATGGGTTGAATGTAACCTAAAGCTCAGTTATAATTAGGTAATATTAATATAGTCTCTCACATGATGTTTATTAATTTTTTATAAATGTAACAGTTTTCAGTATTTATGTTACTTAGAAGTTTACTAACACATTAGGGTCTCTTCTCTCCTTTACACACAAGTTTAAGTTTCTCAGTAAACGACATAAAAAAATATTGTCTTCTTCCTTGTGACTCAAATTTACAACCTGAGTTTGAGGCCGGAAGCTGCCCTAGCAATGTGAACTTCAGAAAGTAAATTAATGTCTCTTGATGTTTGGTTTCTTTATATGTTAAAAAAACAAAATAGTAACCACTCATTGTCATTGTAAGGGTTGATAGTATTATGTGTATAAAATCACTTCGTGGATTTTAAAGCACAATATGTCATTAAGATACAAGTGTTACTTAATATTGCTTGACAACATTTAAAATCCTCTAAATTAAGTAAGTCAATGTTGGGAGAAAAGAGGCAATCTATCATTTGAAGATTCCAAATATTGAAGTCTAACTGGTTTTGTATTTTTCTGGCTAGATCTGAAACCCGATAAATCAAAAGGATATCAAGTAGCAGAATAATCTGGTTAAGTGCAGAAGCCTCCTCTGTACCACTTTTACTTGGCAAGAGATTAGGCTGAGGATAAGCAACATCACAAACAAAATTAAAATGTCTGTGGCAGGCATATGAGCCCCATGATGAGGAAGCTGTAGAGGAGACAAGTGTCTTCCTCCATCACAGAGCTAAACATGGAAACAACTGGGATTTTCACACTGACTACTTGACTGCCCAAGGCCATGTTCATCATTTCTAAGCAGATGGGGTGCAACTTCTCAGCAACCATGAATCTATTAAATTATATTCAACAAAATTTCTGTGGTAAAATAAAGATGGCCACAAAGTTTTTGAGACTCTTTCTATTGAAAGGGGGATTCTAATTCTTCTCCCATTGAATCTGAACAGGTTTCTTAACTCATTTGTCTTACAAAATTAGGCAGTGGTCCAGATTTGGTCTACAGATCATACTTTTTGACCCCTGATAAGAGTGGATTGGGTTTAGCCTGTAAGTAAAAACTGAGTGGTTCTGTATGCTATAGTACTCTTTACTGAAGCCTTAGAGAATCCCAACAAGTACTTCACATTTTCCAAGTGACCTTTAAGATACTCCTACTTTTTAGTTATTTTAGGAACATACACTAAAGCCCATACGCTAGGTTACATTCAATGCTTGTCGATAGACATCTGACGAACAGCCATAAGATTTCCTAAGTTGCAAGCATTGTGTTTTATTCCTGCACAAAGTACCCATTTTCATGGAGACATACAACCCAGTCATTTGTATTTCTACTAAAATACAATAATCATGGAAAGAAATGAGCCAATTATGTTTAGGTTACACAGATAGAGGAGTGAAGTGGGGAGTGAGAAAATGAGAAGAATCAATGATGTCTCCTAGCTTTCAGACTTCATCAACTGGGTGACTTGCAGTATCACTTAGAGATGGAGAATACCGGTGTGATGATTGTAAACACAGCCACCCTTTTCCATTTCTCCCCTCAAGAGGTGGAATCTATCACCCAGTCCTTAAGTCTCGTTTGACCATGTGACTTGAGGCCAATGGAACATTAGCTAACGTCACACCACAGAGACCTGAAAAGTACTTGTGAATTTTAGTTTGCTCGCTTAAGAACTTAGAACCCTCCTGCTATCCTGAGAACAATTCCAGAATACCCTGTACACATGAAGAGAGGACCAAGTGGGTAGCCATTCCAACCAACTCCTTTATGAAACATCCACGGTGGCTGACCTGCCAGCTGGCAGACACATGAACCAATCAGAACAGACCAGAACTCTCCAGTAGGGTCAAAACCCATTGCCAAACTGCAGAATTCTGAGCTAAATGACTAGTTGTTGTTTTAAACCACAGTTATTTGGGGTTTGTATTAGTTACCTTTCATGTAACAAAGTGCAACAAACTTAGTAACTTAGTAACTTAAAGCACCATACATTTCTTATTTCAGTTTTCACTGTTCAGGAGTCAGGGCATGGCTTAGCTGGGTCCTTTGCTAGGGGTCTCTCAAGGTTGAAATTGTATCAGTAAGGCTCTGCTTTTATCTAGAAGTTTGACTGGAGAAGAATGTACTTTGAAACACACTCAGGTTGTTGGCAGAATTAGTTTCCTCGCGGTGGCAGGACAGAGGATTCATCTTTTTGCCAGCTTTAGGCTGGAGGCTGCCCTCCACCACCAGAGGTTGCCCACAGTTCCTTGCCATATGGGCTTTGCCAACATGGCTGTTTCCTTACTCGGCCAGCAAAGAGCATCTCTGGAGCGAATCTGCCAGCAAGACCAAGACTTCCCTAAATAACATCCTTTTGTTTCTGAATCAGAATTTCCAACGACTGGGACTTCCCTGGTGGCGCAGTGGTTAAGAATCCTCCTGCCAATGCAGGGGACACGAGTTAAGGCCCTGGTCCAGGAAGGTGCCACATGCCATGGAGCAACAAAGCCCGTGTGCCACAACTACTGAACCTGTGATCTAGAGCCCATGAGCCACAACTACTGAAGCCCACATGCCACAGCTACTGAAGCCTGGGCGCCTAGAGCCCCTGCTCCACAACAAGAGAAGCCACCGCAAGGAGAAGCCGACGCACTGCAACGAAGAGTAGCCCCCACTCGCTGCAACTAGAGAAAGCCCTCACGCAGCAATGAAGACCCAACACAGCCATAAATAAATAAATAAATAAATAAATAAATAAAATCCTCAGGGAAGTGACACAACATCACCCTTGCCATATTCTGTTGGTTAGCAAGTCACAGATTCTACCTACACTCAGGGCAGGAGATTATACAAGGCCACGAATAGCTGGAGTCTATCCACCACAAGGTCATTTGTTACACAGGAGAAGTTAACCGATATGACCAGGTATGAAGACATTATGATTTTTGTGCTTAAAAGACAAGGTTCTGTGGGCTTCCCTGGTGGTGCAGTGGTTGAGAGTCCGCCTGCCGATGCAGGGGACACGGGTTCGTGCCCCGGTCTGGGAAGATACCACATGCCGCGGAACGGCTGGGCCCGTGAGCCATGGCCGCTAAGCCTGCGTGTCCGGAGCCGGTGCTCTGCAACGGGAGAGGCCACAACAGTGAGAGGCCTGCACACTGCAAAAAAAAAAGAGTAGGTTCTATAGCTAGACTGCCTGATTTTATATCCTAGGTCTGCCACTTAGCTATGTGATATGAGACAATCCATCTAACTTCATCCCTAACCACATAAACAGTTTCTATTTTAACAATGTAGATTTTTGACCTATGGGACTTATTAATAACAACCAAACAAGTCATCACCATACCGATACCTTTTACTCATATCATATTAATAACAAGAAAAAGAAAATTGGAATAAGATGTATCTATCACAACTTTATACCCAAACACAACTTCCCAGTAAGAAAAAAAAAAAATCTGTCAGCATCAGCACTGTGGAAAACAGGAAAATGCAAATCTGCCTTAGGAAGCTTTTAGTGACTTAAATATTGAAGCCACTGAAACATTAATTTGAATTTAGGATTCATGCTACAGTGATTTTACTGTACTGTGTAGTTGGCTAGGACTTCCCACCTGTTCTTCCACAAAACTGAAAGTACGAAACAACTGAAATTTAAGTAGGCTTTTACTTAAACTTTCTCATTGGTAACATCTGAAAAGGCAGGATGTAACAGCTAAGAGGATAAACTTTCCATTTGGATGTTAACAAAGTAATTCCTTTAAACTTTATTCTTCTGTTTAAAATGGAAAATACTGTCTATAAACGCTCTCCTATTGCACATATTATTTACCCATATGATTTTTAATATATATTACCAACATGATTGGCATGTGATATTGCAATTTAGGCTGAGCATTAAGTGGCATATATAAAATAACATAAAAATAAGACATTTTATTCTTGCATTTTTATTTTTATTTATTTATTTATTTTTTTTAACCACCTAATTTCCCTTTCACATTTTTATTTAGCAGGTTATTGAAAAGAAAAAAAAAAGCTTTCATTTTAAAGTCCAAGAACCCTGGAGTTTTTTTGTTTTTTTTTTTTTTAGTTTCTGCTTTATAACAAAGTGAATCAGTCATACATATACATCTGTTCCCACATCCTTTCCCTCATGCATCTCCCTCCCTCCCACCCTCCCCATCCCACCCCTCCAGGCGGTCACAAAGCACCGAGCTGATCTCCCTGTGGTACGCGGCTGCTTCCCACTATCTATCTACCTTACGTTTGGTAGTGTATATATGTCCATGCCTCTCTTTCACTTTGTCACAGCTTACCCTTCCCCCTCCCCATATCCTCAAGTCCATTCTCAAGTAGGTCTGTGTCTTTATTCCTGTTTTACCCCTAGGCTCTTCATGACATTTTTTTAAAATTCTGTATATATGTGTTAGCATACGGTATTTGTCTTTCTCTTTCTGACTTACTTCACTCTGTATGACAGACTCTAGGTCTATCCACCTCATTGCAAATAGCTCAGTTTCGTTTCTTTTTATGGCTGAGTAATATTCCATTGTATATATGTGCCACATCTTCTTTATCCATTCATCCAATGATGGACACTTAAGTTGTTTCCATCTCCAGGCTATTGTGAATAGAGCTGCAATGAACATTTTGGTATATGTCTCTTTTTGAATTATGGTTTTCTCAGGGTATATGCCTAGTAGTGGGATTGCTGGATCATATGGTAGTTCTATTTTTAGTTTTTTAAGGAACCTCCGTACTGTTCTCCATAGTGGCTGTACCAATTCACATTCCCACCAGCAGTGCAAGAGTGTTCCCTTTTCTCCACACCCTCTCCAGCATTTATTGTTTCTAGATTTCTTGATGCTGGCCATTCTGACTGGTGTGAGATGATATCTCATTGTAGTTTTTTTTTTTTTGCTTTATAACAAATTTAATCAGTTATACATATGTTCCCATATCCCCTCCCTTTTGCGTCTCCCTCCCACCCTCCCTTTCCCACCCCTCCAGGCGGTCACAAAGCACCGAGCTGATCTCCCTGTGCTATGCGGCTGCTTCCCACTAGCTATCTACCTTACGGTTGGTAGTGTTTATATGTACATGCCGCTCTTTCACTTTGTCACAGCTTACCCTTCCCCCTCCCCATATCCTCAAGTCCATTCTCTAGTAGGTCTGTGTCTTTATTCCTGTCTTACCCCTATGTTCTTCATGACATTTTTTTTCTTAAATTCCATATATATGTGTCAGCATACAGTATTTGTCTTTCTCTTTCTGACTTACTTCACTCTGTATGACAGACTCTAGGTCCATCCACCTCATTACAAATAGCTCAGTTTCGTTTCTTTTTATGGCTGAGTAATATTCCATTGTATATATGTGCCACATCTTCTTTATCCATTCATCCAATGATGGACACTTAGGTTGTATCCATCTCCGGACTATTGTGAATAGAGCTGCAATGAACATTTTGGTACATGTCTCTTTTTGAATTATGGTTTTCTCAGGGTATATGCCTAGTAGTGGGATTGCTGGTTCATATGGTAGTTCTATTTTTAGTTTTTTAAGGAACCTCCGTACTGTTCTCCATAGTGGCTGTACCAATTCACATTCCAACCAGCAGTGCAAGAGTGTTCCCTTTTCTCCACACCCTCTCCAGCATTTATTGTTTCTCGATTTTTTTTTTTTTTTTTTTTGCGGTATGTGGGTCTCTCATTGTTGTGGTCTCTCCCGTTGCGAAGCACAGGCTCCGGACGCGCAGGCTCAGCAGCCATGGCTCACGGGCCCAGCCGCTCCGCGGCATGTGGGATCATCCCGGACTGGGGCACGAACCCGTGTCCCCTGCATTGGCAGGCGGACTCTCAACCACTGCACCACCAGGGAAGCCCTCGATTTCTTGATGATGGCCATTCTGACTGGTGTGAGATGATATCTCATTGTAGTTTTGATTTGCATTTCTCTAATGATTAATGATGTTGAGCATTCTTTCATGTGTTTGTTGGCAATCTGTATATCTTCTTTGGAGAAATGCCTATTTAAGTCTTCTGCCCATTTTTGGATTGGGTTGTTTGTTTTTTTTGCTATTGAGCTGCATGAGCTGTTTATAAATTTGGGAGATTAATCCTTTGTCAGTTGCTTCATTTGCAAATATCTTCTCCCATTCTGAGGATTGTCTTTTGGTCTTGTTTATGGTTTCCTTTGCTGGGCAAAAGCTTTTAAGTTTCATTAGGTCCCATTTGTTTATCTTTGTTTTTATTTCCATATCTCTAGGAGGTGGGTCCATAAGGATCTTGCTGTGATTGATGTCATAGAGTGTTCTACCTATGTTTTCCTCTAAGAGTTTGATAGTTTCTGGCCTTACATTTAAGTCTTTAATCCATTTTGAGCTTATTTTTGTGTATGGTGTTAGGGAATGATCTAATCTCAAACTTTTACATGTCCCTGTCCAGTTTTCCCAGCACCACTTATTGAAGAGGCTGTCCTTTCTCCACTGTACATTCCTGCCTCCTTTATCAAAGATAAGTTGGCCATATGTGCATGGGTTTATCTCTGGGCTTTCTATCCTGATCCACTGATCTATCTTTCTGTTTTTATGCCAGTACCACACTGTCTTGATTACTGTAGCTTTGTAGTATAGTCTGAAGTCAGGGAGCCTGATTCCTCCAGCTCCGTTTTTCGTTCTGAAGATTGCTTTGGCTATTCGGGGTCTTTTGTTTTTCCAAACAAATTTTGAAATTTTTTGTTCTAGTTCTGTGAAAAATGCCAGTGGTAGTTTGATAGGGATTGCATTGAATCTGTAGATTGCTTTGGGTAGTAGAGTCATTTTCACAATATTGATTCTTCCAATCCAGGAGCATGGTATATCTCTCCATCTATTTGTATCATCTTTAATTTCTTTCATCAGTGTCTTATAATTTTCTGCATACAGGTCTTTTGTCTCCTTAGGTAGGTTTGTTCCTAGATATTTTATTCTTTTTGTTGCAATGGTAAATGGGAGTGTTTTCTTGATTTCATTTTCAGATTTTTCATCATTAGTGTACAGGAATGCCGGAGATTTCTGTGCATTAGTTTTGTATCCTGCTACTTTACCAAATTCATTGATTAGCTCTAGTAGTTTTCTGGTAGCATCTTTAGGATTCTCTATGTATAGTATCATGTCATCTGCAAACAGTGACAGCTTTACTTCTTCTTTTCCAATTTGGATTCCTTTTATTTCCTTTTCTTCTCTGATTGCTGTGGCTAGAACTTCCAAAACTAGGTTTAAACTTTCAGATACCTCAAGAGTATATTAAAATAAGCCTGAGATTTCGTGACTTGAGAGGAATAATTGACTCATAATCTATGAACAAAACCGGGGAAAACATAACTACATTGTTTTAATTTATTAATGGCAAGTGTGTGGCATCATAGCTTTAGAAATCCTTGATCCCCCACAAATTTTTGTACATGGAATTCTTACATAGTTCTTGATCTTTTCTGAAGCAAAATATATTTTTCTTTATTGTCTTAGGCTACTTGCTGATTCAGAAAAATCACTCCATATTCATTGCCCTACACTCTTTTAATGGTTCATTGCCATTACTTAGAATATGTGTTAATGAAAAGATGTTATGAAGAGTATCTGAAATTTAACTTATTTAACTGAGAAAAAAAAGCAAATAAGCCTTTTAGGTCATTGCAAACTTGTGAGTTGGAAACAGTAACTTGTAGAATCATTAGGATGCTAAGATGGAAGAAAGAGAGAAAGAAAAGCCCTGAGTATTGAGCATAATGATCTGCACCTGTTTTCAATCACGACTTTCTGTGGAAGCATCGACCGCGTTGGAATAAAGATTTCAGTGTTTGCACAGCTGGACTACAATGCTACTTTCCAGATAGTGGAAAGTCATTAAGGGCATATAAATAGACCACACTCTGATTTTGGAAGATTGAACTATGAAATTTACTGAGGGGTAGGATTGTTTAAAAAATGTTTGGTTTGTTCAGAACTCCTTTTCTTAAATAGCCTAAAAATAAATACAGAGAGGATCGTGTTATTGCCAGTCTGGGATTGATTTACACGAAGTCTATAAATACAAGAGTGATTACCATCTAATGTGGGAGCTATCACTTCTGTCCAAAAATAAGCCCCTCTCTATGGCTCCAAAGGGTAGAAATTCTGCTATCAGGGGAACAGACTTGATTTTCCACTTATCTTTTAATGACTTCCTGCAGGCAAAAACCGGGAGCCAAAATCCTACTGACATCTGTTTGTTGGTATGGGTCTTGTTTAGAACCCCAGTACTAAGTAATTATTCATTTTTTCTTGGCATTAGGATTGCATAGCTCACAATGTTTTACAACATGTAAGCTGTAATAAATAAAGGAATAAACAAAACTCTTCTCCTAAGTGCTCATTTATATAAAGCATCAGCAAAACAAACCGGAAAGCTTATACCATTTATTGCTAGATTGGCACTGTTTACAGTTCACATTTATCATTAACAAATGGAAGAAAAGGAAACTGCTAGCTTTTTCATCTTAAACCAGGTCTGATATTTTAATGATCAAGGAAAACTTCATATTGAAATTTATGCTATTGTGTAAGTCATCCTGTGGAGTATTTTCTTTTATCCTTAGTATTTATTTTTAAGGCACTATGACTTCACTGACTTAGAAGAAAAATGTGGATTTAAGCCTGAACCTGACCTTAGAGATATTAGGAAAATCTCTTAACCCTTCTAAGCATCTTTACTCCCATACTACATGGAGATAACAATATTTATTTCATAAGAGCATAGTGGAAAATAATTTAACAGACATAGGGTATATGACATCACTATCTTAGTAATGCTTTATTTTCTCCCTAAACTCTTCTGCTACTTGCTTTGAAGTATTTAATTTTAAGCACAAAGCGATGCTGACCAAGTTGTTTCGCATGGAAAGACAGCCCTCGTCAATTCAATTTAAAGATAGGTAAGTTGTGAGCCAACCACATAATAGAACTATTAGTATGGCACTTACCAAAGTGAGAAAGATCCAAATGGGGCCCATGTTTGCGGGAAGCTAAAGAATGTCCCCAGGAAATCAGGACCTAATTTCCACAACCTGTGAATATCACCTTATATGACAAAAAATATGTGATGATTTCTAAGGATTTTGAGATGGGACATGATGCCCGGTGATGCATTGCCTTAGTGTGGGCCTTAAATGCAGTCACACATGTTCTTATAAGAAAGAAGCAGGGGCGGGGCTTCCCTGGTGGCGCAGTGGTTGAGATTCGGCCTGCTGATGCAGGGGACACGGGTTCGTGCCCCGGTCCGGGAGGATCCCACATGCCGTGGAGCGGCTGGGCCCGTGAGCCATGGCCGCTGAGCCTGCGCGTCCGGAGCCTGTGCTCCGCAGCGGGAGAGGCCACAACAGTGAGGGGCTGGCATACCGCAAAAAAAAAAAAAAAAAAAAAGAAGCATGAGGAGGGTGAACATAGAAGAGGAGAAGGCACACAGAAGATGGTATGTCCCTGGAAGCAGGTGTGGGAGTGAAGTGGATGCAAGTTAAGGAAAGCTGGCAGCCACCTGAAGCTGGAAGAGGAAGCGGATTCTCCCCTGGGGCCTCCCAAAGGAACACCACCCTGCTGAAACCTGGATTTCCAGACGATGACACTGAATTTGGACATCCTGTGCCCAGCACTGTGAGAGAGTACATTTCTTTTGTTTTACATCATCAAGCTTGTGGTCATTCATTACAGGAATCTCCGTGACTACTAGTACAATGCTGCTGATTGTTTACAGGTAAGTGGACTGACTCACAAATGATCCATGATGCAGGAGGAGGTAAACACCAGACACATAACACATGTGCTAGAGGACCAGGATGGAGTCATCACACATGTGATATCTGAGGGGCACTGAAGGTTGTAGAGTGTTCATAGGAATGACAAAGAATGGGAAAAGGACATTCCACATGTATTACATACATGAGGCAAAAAAAGATGACTGAAAAGTCAGATAAGCAGTAGTTGGTGCTGATCTTTTCTTAAATGTGAACTTCCTCTGCTGAGATGGAGGAACCATGTGGGGAGAAATTTAATTTTGAAACCCAGTAGTAAAGAACACAGGCAAACAGCTCTTGGGATTGGAGTGAGCTACTTGCATGGGTACGTGTCTGAGCAAATATCCGTACACTAAAGAAATACAGTTGTTAAGTGTTCTTCACTTACGTATCTGAACCCTAATGCATTACATAGACATCTTCATAATTCTCTTCGTGTAAAACTATACCTGCCCTAAAAGAGGAAAGTAACTAGTCTGGTCCAAGGTGCACTGTAGGGTACAAAATGAAGTGAGGTGCATGTTGAAGAAAGAGACATATCCCTTAGCAAAATCTGGTTAAGAGTCCCAAACACTCATTAGTGAAAAGAAATTAAAGGAGCCTCAAAATGACATTAATTTTAGATGTGTATGTTAACAGGTTTTTTTTTGATGGTCTAGCTATGTGGTGGATATGAATGGGTCATCAGATTAAATTAAATGTTAAGTACATTATATTTATTTAATTGCTTTGTGTATGGTTCATGTATCTGAAGTGAAATTTTATGTTGTTTTTCCCTGAGTTAAAATACGCATTCAGGTATTTTGGTAAAGAACAGTATTTCTAAGGGAATAAGACATATAGCCAATATTTTGAATCCCAGCCTATGAAAATTAGGTAGGTAGGTATTACCATTTTAATAAAAATGTCCGAACCACTTTCATGTCTTTCTAAATTTGGAGGAGTTTACTCATGCAGAGGAAGAATACCTGCCACAATATCAAGACATGAATAGTCATGGCCTTTTGGGAAAAGTGGAAACAGTTACCAGTGTTTGGAATGTTGGCTTAGTGGCCAAAGTAACAATAGAAAAGGCTCAGCAGGGCATTTGCAGAAATATTGAGAAGATCTTCTATGGGGAGCAGAAGAGTTTAGAGGCAATGTAACTAGGATGCAATGAAGGAGAAAATCTGGAGCCAGAGTAACCATGGAAGATAAAGGAAACTCAACTAGGAAATGATTTTAGACAAGAGAAAATGCAGGCCTGAACTAAAATTACAGCGATGTCACAAAAACAACATCTAACGACTCAGTACATAGGGTTCATTCTGAGCACCCCACGAAATGACAAAATGAGGCAACAAATTCATATCCTCCTTTCTTCCCTCAATATACTTTCTGATCTGATTATTGTGACAGTACTTTGACTATGTCAAGTATTTATTATGCCATTGCATTTATGTTTAATATTTAATATGCAGTAATACACAAAGGAACAGAACTCTGAATGATAATCTGTGCAGAGAAGCAAAAGTAAAGCTTTTACTGTTCTCATCAAGTTTGTGAGCTGTCTGAAATGAGTCCATGTTTTTCAGATAATATTGACTCCTGCAGTAGTTAGCAGACATCAAAAATTGCATTTCAATATAAACCAGTCTGGGTTAAAAGGAAACTTCTGCCAGTTAAAAAAGCAATCATACTGATACACATATAAGTGGGAAGAGTTACTTAAATTTTTGTGATTATTAACTTATCACCAGGGAATAGAGTTTTACATAAAACAAATATTGGGTTGGCCAAAAAGTTCATTCAGCTTCTCCCAGAACAGCTTACCAAAACCCGAACGAACTTTTTGGCCAAACCAATACAAAAAGAACCTTGATCCAAGGCTGAATGAGGAACAAATAGAAAAGATGAACAGACCAATCACAAGTACTGACATTGAAACTGTGATTTTAAAAAGTCCAACAAACAAAAGTCCAGGATCAGCTGTCTTTACAGGCAAATTCTATCAAACATTTAGAGAGGAGTTAACACCTATCCTTCTGAAACCATTCCAAAAAATTGCAGACGAAGGAACACTCTCAATTCATTCTGTGAGGTCACCATCACCCTGCTACCAAAACCAGAGAAAGATACCACAAAAAAAATTTACAGGCCAATATCATTGATGAACATAGATGCAAAAATCATCAACAAAATACTAGCAAACCAAATCCAACAATACATTAAAAGGATCATACACCATGATCAAGTGGGATTTATCCCACAGATGCAAGGATTCTTCAGTATCTGCAAATCAATCAGTGTGAACCACTACATTACAAACTGAAAAATAAAAACTATATAATATCTCAATAGATACAGAGAAAACTTTTGATGAATTTCAACACCATTTATGATAAAAATTCTCCAGAAAGGGGGCATAGATGGGCACTACCTCAATATAATAAAGGCCAAATATGACAAACACACAGACAACATCATACTTGAGGGTGAAAAGCTGAAAGCATTTCATCTAAGATCAGGAACAAGACAAGGATGTCCACTCTTGCCACTTTTATTCAACATAGTTTTGGAAGTCCTGGTCACAGTAATCAGAGGAAAAAAAAAGGAATACAAACTGGAAAAGAAGAAGTAAAATTGTCACTGTTTGCACATGACACTATACATAGAAAATCCTAAAGATGCCATCAGAAAACTACTAGAGCTCATTAATGAATTTGATAAAGTTTCAGGATAAAAAATTAATGCACAGAAATCTCTGGCATTCCTATACACTAAAAATGAAATATCAGAAAGAAAAATTGAGGAAACAATCCCATTTGTCATAGCATCAAAAAGAATAAAATACCTAGGAATAAACCTGGCTAGGGGGACAAAAGACCTGTGCTCTAAAGACTGTAAGATGCTGATGAAAGAAATCAAAGATGACACAAACCAATGGAAAGATATACCATGTTCTTGTATTGAAAGAGTCAATATTGTCAAAATGACTATACTTCCCAAGGCAATCTACAAATTGAATGCAAACAAAATCAAATTACCAATGGCATCTTTCACAGAACTAGAACAAAAAACTTTAATATTTGTATGAAACACAAAAGATCCTCAATAACCAAATCAATCCTGAGAAAGAAAAATGGAGCTGGAGGAATCAGACTCCCTGATTTCAGACTATATTACAAAGCTACAGTAATCAAAACAGTATGGTAGTGGCAAAGAAACAGAAATATAGATCAATGGAACAGGAGAGAAAGCCCAGAAATATACCCACACACCTATGGTTAATTAATCTATGACAAAGGTGGCAAGAATATAAAATGGAGAAAAGACAGTCTTCAATCAGTGGTGCTGGGAAAATTGGACAGCTACATGAAAAAGAATGAAATTATAATATTCTCTAACACCATGCACAAAAATAAATGCAAAATGGATTAAAGACCTAAATGTAAGGCCTGAAATTATGAAATGCCTAGAAGCAAACACAGGCAGAACACTCTTTCACATAAATTGCAGCAGTATCTTTTTGGATTCTTCTCCTAGAGTAATGGAAATAAAAACAAAAATAAACAAATGAGACCTAATTAAACTTAAAAGCTTTTGCACAGCAAAGGAAACCAGAAGCAAAATGAAAAGACAACCAAGAGAATGGGAGAAAATATTTGCAAAGAGACAAACAAGGGATTAGTCTCCAAAATATACAAACAGCTCATGCAGCTCTATATCAAAAAAAAAACAATAAAAAAATACACAGAAGACCTAAATAGGCATTTCTGCAAAGAATTCATACAGATGGCCAAAAAGCACATGAAAATATGCTCAACATTGTTAATTATTAGAGAAATGCAAATCAAAACTACAATGAGGTAGGTATCACTGTACATGGGTCAGGATGGCTATCATCAAAATGTCTACAAACAATAAATGCTGGAGAGGGTGTGGAGAAAAGGAAACCCTCCTACATTGTTGGTGGGAATGTAAATTGGTAAAACTACTATGGAGAACAGTATCGAGGTTCCTTTAAAAACTAAAAACTGAACTACCATATGATCTAGCAATCCCACTCCTGGGCATATATTCAGAGAAAACCCTAATTCGAAAAGCTACATGCACCCCAGTGTTCACTGCAGTACTATTTAAAGTAGCCAAGACATCGAAGCAACCTAAGTGTTCACTGACAGATGAATGAAGCAACCTAATTGTTCACTGACAGATATGTGGTACATATATGCAATGGAATATTACTCTGCCATAAAAAAAGAGTAAAATAATGCCATTTGCAGCAACATGGATGGACCTAGAGATTATCATACTAAGTTAAGTAAGTCAGGCAAAGAAAAATATGTTATAACTTATATGTAGAACCTAAAACAAATGATACAAATGAACTTATCTGCAAAACAGAAACAGACTCACAGGCTTTGAAAACAAATTTATGGTTACCAAAGGGGAAACATAGTGGGAGGGATAAATTAGGAGTTTGGGATTAACATATACACACTACTATATATAAAATAGGTAATGAACAAGGGCCTACTCTATAGCACAGGAGCTCTACTCAATATTCTCTAATAACCTCTATGGAAAAAGAATCTGAAAAATAATGTACATGTGTGTATGTATAACTGAATCACTTTGCTGTACATCTGAAACTAACACAACTCTACTCCAATATAAAATAAAAAATTAAATTTAAAAAACTTGATTTTTGATCTGGAACAATAATAATAAACAAGCAAACAAAAGTGTGAGGTTTTCTTCCCAAAATAGCAGTGTTTTACAGAATAAAATTATTTTTTCTGAATTTTAAAATGTTCTATTGATTTTAATATATGGCAGATGCAGTAGCTACATAACACTCAATTCATTAAAATTAGATGAGACTGCTACCAATCACAGTAACTGGCAGAAAAAGCAATTGGTTTTGGAAGTTAAAATTATTGCCTAAAAGAAGCTATGTGTAAGTTATTTTGAATAACTATTGAGGCAAAAGAATTTAAAATTACTTTTCATGTGCTACAAAAGTACTAGATAGAAGAGTTTGTATTTATTGGTTTTGGCTAATAATAATTTCTTTATCCTTATGGAAAAGGATTTAAAATTTCTCAGCCGATAAAAAAGTGTGGAGTTTATTTTTCAGTTTAAAATATTCGTATAACTATATAACTATATTTCTCCACCAACTTTAAAAATAATATATTGAAATTAGATTAGCAGTTTCTATATTAGATTTTTTTACACTTTTTAAAATATGATAGTAGTTTTCAAATATTTATCTTATTATTCTATAATTATATTAATATATGAGAGTGTCCATAAAGTAGATCAAGTGTGAGTTAAGATTAGAAGCTATCTTCAGGTTTAACTGTCTCAGAGACTATTACAGTAAGTCCCTACATACGAACCTTAAAGTTGCAAACTTTCAAAGATGCGAACGTGTCCAGAGAAAGGATGAAGAGTGACAAGAGGAAGAAGAAGTAACTGAAGAACTGAAGAGATTCACGACGCAGGAAATAACAAGGGGACTTTCTTTATTTGAGGAGGCACTGTTAGTTTTTGAGGCACAGGACCCAAAGGTAGAATGGTACACAAAGGTTGCAGCAGCCTTTCAGAATGCAATCCAGTGCTACCGTGTCATCTATGATGAGAAAAAAAGAGCTACTACCCAGACATCGCTGGATCTTTTTTTCAAGAGGGTACTATGTTACTATGATAATTTTCAAGGTACTATACTGTAAGATTAAAAATGTTTTCTTTTTTTTTGTTTTTTTTAATTTATAATTTGTGTGAAAAGTATTATAAACCTATTACAGTACAGCACTATATATCCGATTGTGTTAGTTGGGTACCCAGGCTAACTTTGTGGGATTTACAAACAAACTGGATTTATGAACGTGCTCTTAGAATGGAACTCATTCATATATAGGAGACTTACTGTATAAGCAACTTTCTAGTGACAGTGAAAACTACATTAGTGGTTTTAACAATGTACTTTAAATATAAATATTAAAGGATGATGTCTAATATTAGGAATGAAGATTTCACAATTGAAATGGCATCTGTGGAAGAGAAGTAAGAGTCACCGTCTTTCAAGTCCACTTTGAGAGAACTTTACATATACAATGTATCCTTAAAGCCAACAACTGCCTACTTTTCCAGGTACTCTCAGGGTTTAGCATATTTTATGTTACATCAAATTTGCTGGAAAAAAGTATTTAAGAAAAGAATAAATGAGCATTAAGCTAGTCACTTTTCCCCAGCAAAGAATGTATTTCCCAGGGAGTTGCTGTCCCAATAAGAAAAGAGGCAGGATTAGACTCCGGATTGGTGTGCTCTGCCAGGCAGTATCGTATTTCATAATTATAGGCGAGCCAACTGATAATAACGTGAAATGGAAAAGTTCTGGTCACAACATCTCCTACATACGTTTTTTTCCCTAAGCATTGTCAGTAAATTAGGGGGAAATGAATGAGTGTTCAGGGTTTTAAAAAGGTTCATGTCGCTATAGGAATTAAGTATGATTTACATATCAATTATAACTTGGATATTACAATAACTTTTGGTTGACCTTTGCCTTTTGCTAAACACTTATGTTTTCTTTTACCTGTGGACTTTTAAAAATATTATTAGAGAGGTTGTTTCAGCACCTTATGTTCATCAAAGTAAGAATTTATGTACCAAAGATGGCTAGAAGATGAGGCTATGTACTTAACAGTTGTCACAGCAACTCCTTAACATAACACATATGATTTTTCCATATTTTGACTCAAAATAATTTTATGTTTTCTTTTTGGCATCACAACAGCCAATTGTTTGGATTATTTAGAGACATGATCATATTACTTTATAAATTGTATTGAAGGTGAATATTTACATTGTCTGAGCCACTGTTGGAGAAGAGGAAATTTCCCCCTTTACCCTCTTGAGGTCTTGTGGCTGGACTAATAATAAAATTGACACAAGACAGATTAACAGGAGAAAAGGAAACACATTTTAATCATGCCCACAGAGGTCTCATAGAAATGGGACCTAAGAAGTGACCAAAGCAGGTAGCTTTTATCTTTTTAGACAAAGAAACAATAAATTTGTAAGAATTGACAGGACAAAGAAATGCAGGTGTTGGGTGTTTAATTAGTGAAGAATCTAAATGTAGTTTGGGCTTGGAGTAGTAAATTAAAGAAGTCACAGGGTTTGTTTTTATGGGCTCCTTGGCCCTGAATTCCCTGTCTCTGGTGATAAGGATGTCCTCTTACCTCCAGATGCAGGAAGTGCACTTTTCACGTGAGAGTTTTATTTTTTGCTTTCAAGCAGACAGAAATAAGGGTCAGGGTGTCCCTCTTGCCTTGGCCATTTCTTAAGTAGATTTAATTTAAAGTAATCAATATGCCACTGAAGCACATTTTGGGGTGGCCAACCCTGGAACCCAACACCACCTATTTTTTTTTAAACAAGTATGCATTAATCAGCTATACTTTGACTCTCGGAATCTGATTCCTGGAGGTAGGACTTGGAAACTACATTTTAATTTACTACCTGAGATTCAGAACTGCTGCTATTGGAGCATCTCAGGCCCACTTCACACCTACCCATGATTTTGAGAAGGAAGAAAACCTTGATCATGATTCAAGGACACAATTATTACACTGTGGTAAGGAGGCTAATGGGATAAGTGAAGGAATTCTAAATAGATTTAAACTAAGACAAGCAATCTCTTGGCCTCTCCTCTGAGATGTCTTCCGCTTTCAAATTGATTCCTCTTTGTATTGGATCTTTTTTCTTCATCTTCTCATGCAACCCATACAATAAAACAAGTCTCATGATACCTATCACTTTGAAAGGATTTCCTTCCACTGAGTTGTGTAGTTTGTAGCAAAACCAAGTGGGGCCCATAAGAGGAGAAGGCTTAGACTGCAAAATAAATTCTTTTCTAGAATTTATTCTAGAGAAATGTTTTAATTTTGGTTGGGTTTATCTTACTATCATTACTCACCACTCTTTCATTTACACACTCAGTTAGTTAACAAGTATTTATTGAGTTGTTACCATATTCCAGGCAGTGTCTAGGCACTGTTGGACAGGCCCTAAAAGTGGTCAAAGAACCTATTCTCATAGGGATTATCCCATCGAGGTAGTGGACAAATTATAAGTAGATACACAATATTTCAGTACTTAACATACCTATGAGGAAAAAAAATAAGCAGGTCTTTAGGGATTGGAATTTAAGAAATTTTAAAATGTAAAAGAGCAAATCATGAAACTATTCAGGAAAAGACCAGTCCAAGCAGAAGCCACAATATTTAAGATGCCTCTGCAGATAGAGTGTTTGGTCAGAAAAGATCAGTTAAGGGGCCAGTGTGGCTGAACTAGAGAGAAAAAGGGAAGGATGACATGAAATGATGCCAAAGATAGCTTGAGGAACAGACCATATGTGGCCTTTGAGGTCAGCATGCAACATAGAGTTTGGCTTTATTCTTAATGATGTGAGAACCCTCTGGAATTACCATGTCAGAATAGAGAGACACCACACCAAAATGAAGTTAAAAATGCTCGGTCAGACTCCAGCATATGTAGAAAGAATCATTGCTTTATCCAGCCCAGCTTACCACACTTAATGTGCATTTTCAAATAGTTTAATTAGTCAGCTGAATGTCAAAGTTATAGCTTGTAATAAATATCATTTCCTTGTCTAAAGGTCTTCTTTGATAAAGAAATATAAATCATCTTGTACTTGACAAAAGGAAAATAATTCCAGTCTTAACGCTTGGCCATTGTATTAGTGAGCTTTTCAGCTGGAAACAGAATCAAACCCAGATGTTACTAGAGTCTTCAATGAAGATAGCATTTACAGAAGTGTAAAAATATTATAATGAAACAAACAAAAAACCAAAATATTGATGAACCCAAAGAACAGCAATGAGAGTAAGCCATTATCTCTCCTGGGGCTGAAGGGGTCAAGGAGCCAGGGGAGTGGTGAGGCCATGAAAGAAGAGGTGCTGCCTGAGCAGTGTGCTGGAACATAGCCACTACCTGAGGATGGCTCAGAGGCATGAGAAAGCATAGAGAAACAGACCTAGCTCCTATCACCCACTACGCCTGTGATTTCTCTCATTGGTGGATTTATGGTGCTTTACCTAAATCACCTCTTAAAAACTTAGGTACCTATCCCCCTGCTCTTATTCTTTTAGAAGAAACATTTTTTTTGGAGCTTTGTTGAAACTTTGTACACTTTCTATTTAATTCTTTTTCTCAAAAATGTTTTCTTCTGTCCACTTTTTAGACCCAGGTTGCTTTTCATTTTGCAACTTTTTCAGGTGATACTTTATTTCTAAGGTATACATTTAACATTACAAATTCCTTAAAAATATTGTTTTACTTTTTCAGACAAGATTTGATATGCATTATTTTGTTATCAATTAGAATCTTTTCTTAATACACTTGTGTATTTCTTAATATCTAAAAATGTGAGGTGAGGGGTATTTTACTTGTAGTTTGCCATTGAGTTGTAATATAATTGCATTGTATTTTTAAAATATCTTAATTTCACTTCTGAAAGGTTTTGTGATTTGCTTTTGGGTTTAATATATTTGTAAATGCAATGCTTACAGTGCTTATAAATGCACTATATATGCTTAAAAAATAATGTAGGGTCTAGAGTTACTTACTGACCTAATTTTGTCCACTTTCTGCTTTTTAAAGTTAATCTATTTTTATATAAAATAATTATTTTATTTTTCTAACGATAAATACAATTTATAGTGCAAGAATATATTTTATAGTATCTACTTTAAAAAGACCTTATTTCTATCCAAAGAAAGTTGAATAAAGTAGATATTTATTAAAATAAGGCAAATTCTCCCACCGTCCCATAAGCATATCTCACCAAGTTATAAACTAGTTTTTAGAGCAGCTTCAAATTAAAGAAGAGTGAACATATTTGAATGTACTGAAGTAGATTCAACCAGCGTTTACTTCCTCCCTACCAAAATATTTATTTACCACACAGCAGTGAGAGAATTTCTTTAAAATACAGGATACCCTGTTCTTCTGAATTTTAGAAAATGAATAAAGTATGTCCCATGTAATATTTGGGACATGTTTTATTTCACATTCATTCATTGTTTATCTGAAGTTCAAATTTAACTGGGCATCATGTGTTTTTTGTTTGCTGAATATAGATGTTTCTCTTCTGCTCAAAATTCTCCAATGGCTTTCCAATCTCATACAGAGTAAAAGCCAAAGTAAAAACCAGTTTTAGACACGGCAACACAAGCTCTGACCTGGACTAATTCTCTGATCTCATTTCCTATAATAATATCCAGCATTGCTCCAAAATACCTGCAGTGGCCTTCTTGCTTTCCCTGGACAACACAGAACTTCTGCCCCAGGGCCTTGCTATTCCCATCCTCAGTTTCTTCAGGTGCTTGTTCAAATGGGTCACCTTTAGAGAGAGTCCCTCCCTGACCAGCTTATGTCAAACAGCAACAATTTCCACATGCCCTGTTCCTTGCACTCATCTTTCTTTGGGATACTTATCACCATCTGATGTTATCTAATTTTGTTTTCTGACTCTCTCCCAAATAAATACATTTAAGCTCTACAAAGCCAAAGACTTTGTTTTACTCACTATTGTATACAAGATGCCTAGAACTGTACCAACATGTGGTAGGGACTCAGTATATTTTTGCAAATGGAATAAATGGGATAAACCATTGCTTATCCAGAAGGTAACAGAGTTGTTTTCATTCATAATATTATTCTCCAGTGTACCCTCATACCAAACATTGTGTATACAAGTCAAAGGAATTTTATGTAGAGTATCAAGGTGATTTAAATGATCATTTCAACCCAAATTGTATTTAGCCTTCAATTAGAAAGATTAATATTTAGATGAGAGAGACATCATCTATTTTCATGCCCTCTTGTGCTTTACTTAAAAATTATTGAAGCAAATAAGTAGGAGACATTAAAATTAATGATGTTATCATATTACTAGATATAGTGTTGAAAGCAATTAAGATTTTTATGATTTGGCTTTAAATTTACCTATGCAGTTATTTTGACTCTTCTCAATATTTTTATAAAATGGTACCTAAACTTTTATGTTTTTATAAAAAATATGATTGCAAACATTGCATGTGTTTCTTTTAAAAATTTGATGTATTAAAGAATAATAAAATACTAAAAAGTCAGATATGCATATAACTCTACCCCTACAAATAATCAAAACTAGCCACGCAAGTCCAGTGATACTCGATGATTATGTTTCTAGAAGCTGCTCTGAGATCCGGATTGGAGCTCATTCAGATCACTCTCTCATGCTAAGGTATAGTTTGTAAAGAATGATATAGTGCCAGAGTGGTTGCACTCAGGGACTTAAAACCTCAGCTGTAACCTCAGTGCCAGCCCCCTACATAAACAGTCAGACCATTGTGTTTATCCATGGATGCCACAAAGGCCTCCACTTCCCTCCAGATGCTTTCCTCTTAAGAACCTGGAGAATTATCTTTCCAGAGGACATGAATTAGAAGCTTTCCATCCCATTATGGAGGTTCCAAAAATATTGAGGGAAAAGAGGTCCTGAGCCTAATTGTTTTCTTCCTAAAAAGCTCCTTGAGCATGTTGGCAAAGGTGCCTATAGTTTAGTGCTCAGCACTCCCGATCCAAGCGTATTTAGAGAGACTAGCGCCTTCACTGGCCTACAAATGTATTGTTAGTTTGTTCTACAGGGAAATGAGTGGTTACTTGCTTTACATTTGCACAGCTATAAAAAAGGCCATTCAGCAGTTAACTCTGTGTAAGGAAAGGGTGGGCCTTGCTCTGGTCTGCTCTTTACGGAGAAACGGTGTCTCTCTCCTGTTGTTCCCTTATATCATTATGACAAAATAACTGAGAAGACCTGGAAACAGAACTTTATTTTAATTTTAATTTTACTTAAATTTTTTTTTGGCTGCACCGTGCATCTTGCGGGATCTTACTTCCCCCACCAGGGATCGAACCCGTGCCCCCTGCAGTGGAAGTGCAGAGTCCTAACCACTGGACCACCAGGGAAGTCCCCAGAGCTTTATTTTTTTAAATAGCTACTACATTTTGATATCTTAATTCAAATATTCTTAACATTAACTCTAACACTTGGTTGAAAATATGTGTATGAGAGTAAAGATTAAGATTTAGATCAGGCTTATTAACAAAGCAGAGACTAAAATATGTTGAAAATATTTCTTTAAATTTCATGCAATTCAATGATCATAATTACTACAAAGCTGCATACACTATGAAAGAGAAAAACCAAAATTGTCTATTAACACTGAGACTCCTCCCAACTATAGCTAATATTTATTCTAAACAAAATTGTTATTGAAAACTTTAAGTTGCTTGGAATTTTATAAGATGCCTCCAACGAGCATCAGACTGGAATGGCTGTATTTTATTTCATCTGTGCCTCTTTGTTTTTGGTGGAAAAGGCCTTTGAATTATTCTGATTTGAAGATGAACCCAGTGGCTTAAATTCTTACAATATTTCTGAAGGTACAAACAAATTATGTTATTTCAAGTTAAAGCAGTAGAGTCATTTCCAAGTTCTCCCTCATAATGAGTTTATTTCAGAGAGAGAGCACAAAGAAATAAGAAAACAGAAGCATTTTTCAGGAATTACAGATGCAGGCTTTACCAACAACTTCAGTTCAGGTATCAAATTGGGGCTCCTGTCCTGGTGACACCCCCATCTTACCAACCCAGCTCTCTCCTCCGTCTGTCTCTCTCCCCTCCTCCTAGGCTCAGTACCGATTCTACTGCCTTGCTTCTGGGCTTTCTCTCTGGGTATTATATTTGAAACTCCCAATCAGAGAGGATGTGGTTAAACTGTTTTGTCACTATCAAATTGAGATCATCCCTATCGGGTAAGTGTGTGTTTGGGCTCGACATTATCACACTAATATATATATATATATATATATATATATATATATATATATATATATATATATAATAGATAACTAATAAGGAGCTACTGTATAGCACAGAACTCAGTTCTCATCATTTCTGTCTCCTCGATGCCTAGTATGTGCTTCACATATAGTTGACACAATAAATGTTTGTCAGAGAAGTTAGTTTCAATATAATTATTATGAGGTTCAAAGTAGACTAGAAATCTGTATAAACAAATACAGACATAACTGAATACAACAATTGTGTTAGACCAGAGAATGGGCAGAAAGAAGACTTTAATAAAACATTTTAAAATCGAGATATAATTGACATATAACATTATAGATTTGTGTCAAGTGTACAACATAATGGTTAGATCTTTGTATATATTGTAAAATGGTCACCACAATGAGTCTAGTTGACGTCCATCTTCATACATAGTTACAATTTCTTTCCTTATGATGAGAACATTTAGAATCTACTCTCTTAGCAGCTTTCAAATATTCAGTAGCGTATTATTAACTATAGTCACCATGTTGTATGTTGCATCCCCTCGACTTATTCATTTTATAACTGGAAGTTTGTGCCTCTTGACCCCCTTCACCCATTTCACCCCCTGTCAACCTGCCTCTGGCGACCACCAATCTGTTCTCTGCATCTATGAGCTCAGTTTTTTTTTGTGTGTGGGGGAGTATTTTATTTTATTTTTATAGACTTCACATATAAGTGAGATTATGGAGTATTTGTCTTTTTCTGTCTGACTTACTTCACTTGACCTAATGCCCTCAAAGTCCATCCATGCTGTTGCAAATGGCAAGATATCCTTTTCTTATGGCTGAATTATAGTCCATTGTATGTATGTATATATATATATATATATATATATATATATATATATATATGCCAACACAGTTTTCTAGTGAAGGAAAACATTTTCATTAACAGAAGAAGTTCATTGCAGTCAATAATTATTATAACATCAGTAAGAAAATGTTGATTTGACAAGTAACATACATTTTTGTATTTGTAAAAATTTTAACAAATTAATTTTTACTTTTATGTAAGTGCAAATTGATAATGCCTATGGTACAGTGGGTCTCTTTCTAAACCAGACCCTTATACAGTAGATGCCATTTTGACAGGCTGGTGTACTGTGACTTAACCGTCCCTGGACTTACGTGCCTTTGAAATCTGAAGGAGTCCTTGAGCATTTTTTATAAGACCAAGATCTTCCCTGGTTCCCTTCTAAGATGGTGGGGTGGCAGTGCAGTTTTCCCAGTTCTTATGGGGCCTTTCCAATATTGCACAGAAACAGATCTCACTAAGAGAATGTTAAGGAAACCCATGCTTTAAAATGTCTCGGCACAATACAATAATTTTTAATCAAATAATATGTCAGGGCTTCCCTGGTGGCGCAGTGGTTGAGAGTCCACCTGCCGATGCAGGGGACACGGGTTCGTGCCGCGGTCCGGGAAGATCCCACGTGCCGCAGAGCGGCTGGGCCCGTGAGCCATGGCCGCTGAGCCTGTGCGTCCGGAGCCTGTGCTCCGCAACGTGAGAGGCCACAACAGTGAGAGGCCCGCGTACCACAAAAAAAAAAAAAAAAGAAAATAATAAAATAATAAAATAAAATGCCTTAAAATATGATAAAATAATGTATCCTAATATACTAATCAATATAAATTTCCTTATAGTATATATCCTATTACTAACAATGAATTTAAGTCTTAATGATTATGTATTTCTTCCAGCAATTTGTTCTAAATTGTATTCTGAATAAAAATCCAGCTTCAAAGAACAGTGGTTAGTTAACTAACTTCTGAAATTCTTAAAGATCTCAATTAGCATTTTCCCTTATTCCAAAGTAAATACATAGAGATAGGCATTTAAAACCTAATGTAGAAAAAAATAATTTTTTGACATATATAAAATCAGTGAATGAATCCAAAGCAGTCCATTTCATTCTGCTACAAATTGATGAAAAGCAAACTGGCATAAACGGTAATTACATTTCAGGCAATGTTCTGCAAGGCATGTTCAGCTTCTGAAGAATAGAGCAGCTGCTTGTAAAATGTGACAATCTCTTCCACTTAAGAGAGGAGCAGAAAAGTCTCATAAAAGCAGAAAGTCACATGAATGGAATAAGTGTTTATTCTTTTAAATCTATGGATGGATAATAAACTTTAACTTGAATAAGCAGGAAAAAATGTAATACTGGTTTCTACATGAATATTATAGAATGTTAGTATTTTCATTATTTCTTCTTATAAATTTTCAGATATAGCACAAATCATTCAGATATTTTAGAAACTGTAAACTCTATGTTTTATGCTATCTGTCACAAAATGTAATCTCAGAGTAGACGGTATTCAACATAAAATCTGAAACCATTCCTGATACAGCTCCATAGGTAATGCTCACAAGTCGTTAAACTGATTTTCAGATTAAATCTGCTACAACAGTTTCAAAATTAAGTACCATATCTGAAATCTTAGCACATCTTTTATTTGAACTCAAACTACTTCAAACTGAGTCAATTTTCTCTGATTAAAGCCTTGGCAACCACCAATGAGAGCTTGCTTTTAACATGTCAGTTCACAGACTTCAAGAATTCTACTTTTTCTAAAGTTCACTCAGGAGTTAGCAAATAATTTTCAGATTTCAATTCAGGGGAGAAATGGTACCCAGAGGACCTATTTAAGGATGACAACTTTTCCCCCTATTCACTACTCCCTGTTGAAAAACTTGTAAATATAAAAATTACAAACAAGTATGATTCAGAGGAGTTTATCAAACTGGATTTGACTAACCCATCTAGTCTTCTGATGCCAAGATAAGGTAAGGATGCCACCACCAAAATAAAGTAGCCTAGCATAAGTTTCTCATAATTTCTGGTATTTCCCCTTTTTGCAGAAAAAAACAGTAATTTCCTACACCATTTTTAAGTGCAACTAACAGAGTGAGGAAACTTGCTTAAAATTCAGCATCGGAATCTAAACACTTGACTCTAAGGAGGATTCCCCATGATGGTTATTCAGAATTTATTTACTTTTTTACTTATAAAACATGAATAACAGCTTTCTTGTAAGGCAGAAAACACAAAAAACAAATTTAAATAGGATGTTTTGTAAAAATCAGAGATAACTACAAGGATGGAAATGGGCAAGTACAGTTTTTCAGTATAACACCATCAGGTCAAAATGATAGCCTCAATTATCAAAAGGGTGCCGCTTCTACATTTTATTTAAGAAAGCAAGGAGGCACACACTAAATGATTTAGAAATATTTCAAAAATTGCTAATTTTTAGACTGTTATCAGTGGGAAATGGGCAGAAGTATTTACAACAGCAACAAACAAGAACGTTACTTCATCCTTACGGTTGCTTTTTAAATGAGCAGTGATTCCCTGTGGGAGATACCTTATTGGAAAAGTTTGTGTTCTTAAGTAACCTATGGGATATTTAGGTCGTAAAGAGCATTGCTTTAGTGCATTTGAACCAGACTAATAATAAGAAATAATATCAATAACATATTACTCCCTTAGATCATTAATTTAGTCACTAGTCAACTGTAAATTGGGTTGATTTCTCCCACTTTGTAGAAGTACTTGAACCAAGAGATGAATAATTTCCTGGAATGGATTAAGTTAATTAAAATATCTCTTTTTGGTAATTTGGCACTTAAACTATAAAGCAGTGAAATTCAAACAAGTAGAGCTCAAATTGTGAGTAAGATACCCAATATATTTTCCAGTTTAAATCGATTTAGTCATAGTAGAAAGAGAAAAAAATGTCCTTTTTCCTACTTCCTTTCTCTACCTGCCATTACAACTGCTGGTCTCCAGTTTGGCTCCAAAAGAAGCTTCCAGTTCACAGTGGCAAGTTAATCAAGGCAATTTGATGAATATATAAACACAGAGCACAAGTGTACCTTTGTACCACTAGCCAGGGCTTTAACTTTTAAGCACATTGTGGGTAAATTTAAGAACGCCTGATTTTCAAAACTTAGAACCCAGGAAGGCAGAATCAGTGACTCAACACTTTAGCAACATTCATCACCCCATATAGTTACAAAAATTTTTTTCTTGTGATGAGAACTTATTTATTTATAAAATTATGATCTCCTGATATCTCAAAACAGAGGAGTCATAATATCAAGATTAATAACTGTCTCAGGGTATATTCTCTGTTCATCAAAAGAAGAATATTTGTAGCTACATGTTCTTCTTTTGGAAGCAAATGTTCCAAGTAAGATTCTTTTTTTAAATTAATTTTTACTGGCGTATAGTTGATTTACAATGTTGTGTTAGTTTCTACTGTGCAGCAAAGTGAATCCGTTATACATATACATATATCCACTCTTTTAGTCTATTCCCATATAGGTCATTACAGAGTATTGAATAGAGTGGGATTCATGCTTTGTACATATTGAAGAAAAGAAGATTCTGCATTGCTTTAAAAATTCAGTGAAACCTAAGTAACAATAACTTTAAGAATTACACATTTTAAAGTGAAAATAGTTTTTGACCTTCTACAACGTTGTCAGATTTTCTGTATCAGGAAGAGATCATTCTTCTCATCAGGGTACCAAATAATTTTTTAGAAAACAATTTTGTCAAATTATGTGCTTAGCCCTCAAATTAGCCCTTTGAGATGGAAAAAACTTTGGCTTATGAGTTAACCCTTCGTTCACTTGGATTCTAAATCAAAAGTGAATGTGGAAAAGAGTGAGAATAATAGAACTTCATAAAATTCTGAGAAGCCAAATGAATTTCTTCAGTGTGGAAAGTATCTTGAAAAGAACAAAGCACGACAAAATAGCTTCACTTTGTGACGATGATCACTAATAATGATTAAAAAAAAGTGTTTTCTTCATGATTTTTACTATTGCAAGACATGGCCAATTTTCAGAACTTTAACAGTTACAAGACTATCTGAAAATATCAAGATGTTTAAAAGGAACAATTCACTTCACTACAGCCAACACGTAATGATCAGGCTCCCAAGAATCGGCATCGTGAGTTAAATCATATTTAACACAAAATAAAGGTAGCAAGAGATACATCAAGTAAGATAAAACAACTTTCAAGTTTTTTTTCATATTGCAGTAACATAAGCAATTAAAAATTTTAGGAACTATATATAAATTTACATATGCAATAACAAAATGATTCATTGCAATGTTGTATTTAAACTCTGATGGTATTAAGAACATAATATCCCAATTTACCTAGACTTCTAGAGGCCTTTAAGAAAACATGTTTGCCTTCATCCAGGATGTCACAGAATTCATGCTCTCTTTGACCTAGTAGACATTCTTATATTTTATTAAGTGTATATTATTTGAGCAGTCATCAGTTTTCTTTTGAATGTGTTTAATTTAATGTACATATTTATGTGGCAGGCAGCCTCTAAGTTGATCCCTGATGATCCCAGGCACCTGGTATGGTATGGGTTCGTTGTACTGACCAGAACAGAAAAGAGTAGAATATGGTGCAAGTGATGGGGTGTCACTTCTGAGATTATGTTACAAAAAGACTGTAGCTTCTGCCTTGGGTGTTCTCTCTTACTCTCTTGCTTGCTCTGAAGGAAGTCAGCTGCCGTGCTGTGAGTTGCCCTGCTGAGTAGCGGCCCCGGCTGAGTACAAGGGTTGGAGTGCTGATCAAGGAAAAGACAGTCAAACACTTGACTAGTATGCTCCCAAAGGTACTTCATCAAGGTCATGGAGAGCAAGAAAAGACTTAAAAATCATCATCGAGGAGCCTGAGAAGACATGGTGACTAAATGCCATGTGATATCCTGGATTTGATACTAGAATAGAAAAAGGGCTTTAGCGGAAAAACTGCTGAAATCCAAAGAAAGTGTACAGTGTAGTTTAGAGTAATAGGCCAATGTTCCCACTTGAGTTTTGACAAAGGTACCATGGTTATGGAAAAAAATAGCATTTGGGGAAATTTGATAAAGTGTAAATAGGAACACTGTACATATTGTCTTTGCTACTTCCCTGTAAATCTGAGTATACATTATGTGTTATACCTATAATACATACTGCATATAACATAAAATTAGAAAGAGAGAACACTTGGACAATTAAGGTTTATTAAATGTCAGCTACTTATCAATTTTAAGAGAATGCTATAACTGTCCTTAATAAAATGTACTTTATGTCTCTTAAAGATCAATTCGTGAAATATTCTTCCATGGGGATTTCTCCATTTTAATTTGAACTATGATAACTGATTTTAGTCCTGGGATAAATCTGCTTCAACTCTATGTGCTTTTAAATAGTTTTTATATGTAGAAGCTCATTTTATCTTAAAAGTACCTTGTTATATCAGCAGCAGATGTTTTAGTAAGTCCATTTTAAATATAATAAAACTGAGGCCAAGAGATTTATAGGAAATAAAGACCTTTATGTGCATCCTCCTATTTCAGTATTCTCTCCTCTATGGCAGTGACTTAGGAGTTCTCTTCTTTAAAGCCTAGGGCTATACATGGGGTACAGAGACACTGATAAGCATGTTTTGTGTCTCTGATTACCCCTGATTATAATGTAGATGTATCATGAAACTTTGCTTTTAGATGATTGATGCATTTCAAGATGACTAGGATTAAAAGAGTTTGTTTAGTATTTTACTGAAATTTAAAATAAATACATGCTTAATTAGCTTCTGTCAGCTACAGGATTGGAACTGTAAGTATATTTTGTGTAAGTATTCATAAAGATTTTTGACAGAGAACCATCCCTTTGAGTCCTACCTAACTTTCAGCACAGACTTAAATGATGATATTGTTTATTCATGTTCCATTCATTCTTTATACTTCACTGCCTTTAAATATGCAGGGAATCACGGAGTTGAATTGTCTTGATAGACTTATACTAATTGCCCTATTGCAGATTTGTTGAGTATGGATACATATACAAATAGGATGCTGTTGGGGAGTTTAACTATAATTAACAGTGGGTTATTATACTATATGGCATATAAATAGAGAAAATATGCTAAATATTATATTATAATATATTAAATAATCCTTATATGCGTATATATATATATATCTGAAATGCAAATATATCCATATAGATTATATATAGTATATATGAAATTGATAATTGATACTGATAAATATCAATTGTATAGCTTGCTATAGATTTGTATAGTAAAATACAAATTTCCATAAAATGTGTGCTCTTATACTCATTACTTTGGAATAAATTTCACATTTTCTTTTATGCTCAGAAGTAAAGGAAAAATATTGATACAAAAATCTAAAGTTACTCATTTCATTTTGTTTGAAATCATATTATCTTATTCAAGAAAATGTCATAGATAAAGGATATGCAATTTTTCATGGTCCTTAGTATTCTAACAAAAAGAAAGGTAAGTGAGGCTCCTTGATACTCAATAGTGAATAGGTTCAGAAGAATGAAAATACTGAACAGGTCATGAGGCGTGACTTGGGATCTAACCTATACATAGTACTGACTCCTAACTACAGTATCCATGAAACACTTTGTACATGTCATGATCAAGTTCAGACAGAGACCCCTTTGTCACTCATAATTCAAGGATTATTTAGAATTGTGTTGGGAGATCCCTGGGACAGAAGATTTTTGATATGCATGGTGGTTAAAGTAGTTTTGAAAAAAGTGTGTGGGAAAGGAGGTAACAAAAAGTTAAAGAATATTTTTTATAAAATATTTTAAGCATACCATTTCATTTCAGATTTCAGAAGTAGAGAATATTATTAGAATAAAACTGAAATCCCAAACAACTAAAAGCAGTATAAAAAGGTCAAAAAAAGAATGTTTTGATCAATAAATCAAAAGTTTTTAGTGTATATTAGAGAATAACTTTGAAGCATAATTGGTCAAATTGCAATAGGCAAGTTTTTTGGTCTGTTTTCAAGCTCAGATACAAAGTTCTGAGTAATTCCAAATGAATTAACCAGTTAGTTAGGAACTATGAGGATCAGCATGAATGCTTCACATGTTTCCTGTACAAATACAGTTCAGAAGCTTGGATAAGAGAGATTCAGAGAGAAATAAAATAATTACCTTTCTTTATGATACTACTGACAAGGATATAAAGCTTTATATACTTATAAATAATTTGCCCAAAGCTCAAAACATAATAATTGCTAAAGTCACTTCAAGAAAAATAAGGAACTCTAAATCATTTAACTTTCAAAAAATATAGGTCATCTAAGTAAGCGTAAAAGACAGTGTGATGGAATAAAACAAATGTGAGAGAGTCGGGGGTGGGGGTGGGGAGGTGTGTGAATTTCAGACTGAAATTTGATTTTTAGAGTTTGATTTTTAGTTTCTCTACTTATTTATGTGGCACTAGGAAAAGTATTTACTTTCTTTGGGACACAGGTTTTTCCTCTCTAAAATAGTATTGAGAATACTACTTTGTAATATTGTTGTAGGCATTCATGTTAGATGTAAAGTCCCTTGCTCAGTGCTTTCTCACATAGAAAGACTTGATAAATGCTATCAATTATTTTGAACATAGAAAATTACTGGAAAAAAAACTAAATAGTAAACTTAGGAGATTTTCAATTCTTAAACACTCAATTATGTAATCATTTGCATTTAGGAAAATCTTGCTTATGATTGATTTATCTCCTCAATGACCAGGGAGATAATTTAGAAAGCCATAAATAATATTCTTTTGTCAAATATTTTCTGAATGTTTCATACCCATAGGAAATATAAATACTAAGGCAAGATAAAGTACAAGACGTGTCACATGGCAAAACTGCATATGGTTACTATCTACACTTAGGTACTCATAAGTTCCATAGTAATTTAGAATTTTTAAAGATGGTTTCACTATATGTGTAGAATGATCACATAGTACAGTTCTGATATGCTTCTATTCTTCCTTTTGCTTCCCTCACCCACATATACGCTATTCCAGTCTTATAAATAATATTTCACTCTGAACACCCCAAGTTATTTCACAACTTGTGCCTTTAATTATGCTCTTCCCTTGGCCAGGGATTCCTATCTTTACTATAGACTGTAAGCTACAAATGCGCCAGAATTGTCCTCTCCTTTGTAGGGCTCTACGTTCGCTATATGTCTAATAGTTGTATCATAAAATGAATGTCCCTCCAGAGAATCCCTCCTTATTTCTCAAGACTCGTCTCAAGACAAGGTTAAACGTCTTCACTGCCAAATCCTTCTCTCCTACATTTTTACAGCTCACTGTAGAATTATATACCTTATCCTTTGAGCTTTGAAAACATCCCATGTTTGCAACTAGTATAAAACTTAAGATCAACAGAATCCATTCAGAAGTGAGGATAGAAAGGGAGAAACATCATTAACCTCTTAGAACTCTCTCTAAAATAATTTTTAGTGATACACACAGCAGTTCTCAGATTCATAATTCTGTAGCCCTGAAGATGTAGTACTGTGTTGTTGACCTGTCTTTAATAAATCATGATCCTCCTTGAATTAAAGTCCATGTAAGGTAAATTATAAAAATATACCAGAATGTTTCTGCATAGCTTTTGATGAAACCACACTTTTATAATAAATTGTAATAATTTAAATAGACCAGTTACTGTAGAATCCAAACAATAAAAACAGAATTATTACCCATGGAGTTTGAGCACTGCCATCTCCAAGTATCACAGATTTTCATGATTTTTTTAAAAAAGAAAATACCACCTAGTGTCCATCAACAGATGAATGGATAAAGATGTGGCACATATATACAATGGAATATTACTCAGCTGTAAGAAGAAATGAAATTGAGTTATTTGCAATGAGGTGGATGGACCTAGAGTCTGTCATACAGAGTGAAGTAAGTCAGAAAGAGAAAAACAAATATCGTATGCTAACACATATATATAGAATCTAAAAAACAAACAAACAAAAAAACTGGTCATGAAGAACCTAGGGGCAAGACGGGAATAAAGACACAGACCTACTAGAGAATGGACTTGAGGACACGGGGAGGGGGAAGGGTAAGCTGGGACAACATGAGAGAGCGGCATGGACATATATACACTACCAAATGTAAAATAGATAGCTAGTAGGAAGCAGCTGCATAGCACAGGGAGATCAGCTTGGTGCTTTGTGACCACCTAGAGGGGTGGGATAGGGAGGGTGGGAGGGAGGGAGACGCCAGAGGGAAGGGATATGGGGATATGAGTATATGTATAACTGATTCACTTTGTTATAAAGCAGAAACTAACTCACCATTGTAAAGCAATTATACTCCAATAAAGATGGTAAAAATAAAAAAGAAAAAGAAAAAAGAAAATACATAGCCAGTTAATGATTGCAAGTTGAGTTATTAGTAGGAAAAAGAAAATCCAGAGATTATAGAAATTCATCTAGTGAAAGGAAAATAGCAAAATAACGAAATTAACTAACTTACAATGTAATAGCAAACTGCTTAAAGTTTATTTTAAGCAGAATTTAAAACAGAACAACAAATCTCGATGTTTTCTGTTTTTCTAGAAGTGTCATTAAAAAAAACATAACTTAATGCTTTTCTAGGTATTGAAAATGGGTCAAAAGTAGTTCTTTTGAAATTTATGGGCATCACACATTTTGCAAATAGACCTGCTATTCCCCACTTGAGAGTAGAAAATGGAAGTAAAAATTCCTGGCTCTTGAAATCCTCTCATTCATTCTCTTTGGTTTTGTTCTTGACTGCATTAGCAACACGTCCCAGTTTATTATCGTCAGCTTCTATTTTTAAGATCATGTTGGTCAGAGTTTGTCACCGTTGGTCTCGGGGTTTTCTAAAGTGATTTACATCATATTTTCTTCCCTCCTCTGACTTTTATGGTTGTCTCACTCTCTCACTGTGACTTTTCCAGCCTGTGTAGGAAACAGCCTCAAAATAGTTTGAGAAGTTGTACTTCTAGAGGATTAGTGGGTCATCATAGCCATGTTTTCCTTCTTTGCCTGAAATTATATTTTTGACTGTAAACCTGTGGACATGGTGATAGGGATGACAGGAGAGAAGAGCCAATATTTATCAAAAACTGTCTGTGATACACACGACTTTTCCTTGGAGCCTCTCTTGATTTTCCATGTGAAAACAGCTTTTCTTTTATGGAAGTGAATATTATAGTTTGAAAACTGTAGCAAATCCCAGATCTGTTCAATTCAATAAGGTCCTAAGCTTGGCTGTTCCTGAATAATTTTTTATTTAGTCCACTAGTGCACAAACTTTACACCATTACAGCAATTTCCCTTACTGTTTAAAACACTAAACTTTAACTATCAGCTAGTGTCCTATACCTTATATATTTTCTATAATTGATGCTATATGCTGTAAGTATTAAAATATAGAGTCAGCTAATTGGATAACAGTGTTACATTAGTTTAGTATTTCTTTTTTTACTTCAGTTTTGATTTTTTTTTGTTTTTGCTTTTTCTTTCCATCTCAAATTTTCTATTTGTTTTTGTTTTGTTTTGTTTTGTTTGTGATGGGTATTATGGCTTTGATGCTAATAGATAAAACTGGAATGGACTTGATATTGATAACTACAAATGATTTTATGCTTGCCATGAGCTGAATTTAGCCAAGCTGATTGATCATGGATATCAACTAGTTACGAGAAGACAATAATTGGTAAACGCAAATAACTTTTAAATCAAGTCCTAAATTATTATACCACTGTAATCGTTAGCAAAAGACTATGTTCCCCAAGTCAATCATTCATTCATTTATTCATTCATTTTTTCATTGAATAAACATGCTTTGAGCGATTTGACCAGTCACTGTGTCTTTGAGTAATGGCCTGAAAAGAATTTTATTTCACTCATTTATCTCTACCCTAAATATAGTATTTTAATATGTGCAAACTTTAGAATAGCAATTTCTTATTTTTATATGAAATGCCTAAATATTTAGGGTTGCATTAAGTAAGGGTTTACTACAATACACGATAGGCACTCCTAGTTTACATCACTTTTTTTTTTTTTTTACAAAAGATGTTGGGCGTAGGAGTTTATTAATTAATTAATTTATTTTCGCTGTGTTGGGTCTCCGTTTCTGTGTGAGGGCTTTCTCTAGTTGTGGCAAACGGGGGCCACTCTTCATCGCGGTGCATGGGCCTCTCTCTATCTCAGCCTCTCTTGTTGCGGAGCACAGGTTCCAGATGCGCAGGCTCAGTAGTTGTGGCTCACGGGCCTAGTTGCTCCGCGGCATGTGGGATCCTCCCAGACCAGGGCTCGAACCCGTGTCCCCTGCATTAGCAGGCAGATTCTCAACCACTGCGCCACCAGGGAAGCCCGTTTGCATCACTTTTGTGTTGCCATAGTATTAACCTAATAATCTAGACGTTTTTAAACTCATTAGACTTAAATTAAGTCCCCCAAACTAATCAGCTATTTCTTATTTGTACTCATAGCTTATATTCAGGCAGTCTTACTCACGTTATATCCATTAATCTAAATTTTCTTTAATGATACTTTTATTCTTGATTTTTAACTCTGAAATTTTCTTATAAATATAGAAGTTTTGACAGGAAACCAGGAGAAAATTTAAATATCTGCAATCTCATGTACTAGACGTAAAACACATCTGTATAGATGCCCAGCATATGTTAGTATTTTGCTTACTCATAAAAATTTATTCTGCCAGGCAAAACAGTGAACATTTAGATGCATCCCTTTATGAGAATTTCACTACCCATAAATAAGCATATATATATAAAATTAAAAATTGGCATCCTCTTACATGTAGATAATCTGATGTCTACGTCTTAGTATTAACATTATAATAATATAATTAATATATAATGTTATTATAATATATAGTATATATGATATAATAATATAATGATTGTGAGCACTTTCCAATTCACTAAACATTCTTTGAAAAGATTTCATTATCACCATAATACTAGTGTCCTGTACTCTAAGTGCATCTGTCCAAATTTTATTACAATTTTTATATAAAAACCTTTGCACCTATCTTTGTCCACAGTTCTGATTATTTCCTAGTTTTGTCTACGATAATATATTGGGTTAAAAGTGTAACTTTAAAAGCTTTGGTAGGTATTGTAAGAATAATTTCAAGTTATTCCTATTGTTTGTGCCACACTGAACACTGTTTCCTTTCTCACATTTCATGATACAACAGTAAAATGCTTATAAGTTTCCCATATATCTTGCTATGTTTTTTCTTTGGATTTTTCCCTCCTTAAATTTTATTCAATAATCAAAATTTAATTCAAGAGTTACTCCAGAAAACTTTACTTAACATCCCCAGGCTGGGCGAGATGGTCTTTATTGACTCTCATAATAGTCTGTGCATATCCCAAAGTAAGACTTGTGTATCTGTGCGTATTTGTGTCTCACTTAAGAATGATGATCATATCTCTCTTTGTAGCGCCTGGGACCAGCACAATGCCTGGCCCATGGTTGACATCAAATAATTTTTTTAATTAAATAATCATCTGACTGATATACTATTCAATCAATAAATTTGATTCTCACAACAAACTTTTCATGTGGGCAAGTACTATTTTCCACTTCATATTGAGCAAAGAAATATAAAATGGATTACTTTCCTGGAGTCAGACAACTAGAAAATGTATGCAGTGTGTTTCTGGAGCCAGAAACAGACTTTATGAATCCTATTATACTATTATATTAATTTTCTCAAATGTGACACAGGAAATCTATGATGGAAATAGCCAAAAGAACTGGAAAATCAGCTTGACAGTTAGGAAGTGTTAGGTTACAATAAATATCATTATTTTTGCCCATATGATATTAATAGTGGATTTATATTACCTTTTCCATCGTTTTTTATTTCCACATTTTAAATGTCTTTGTAATAAAAAAATAACATGAACTGACTGTCATTAAATAATGTATGACATGACAAATCATTCTTAGTAATTTTTCCTATAGGAATCTATTTAAAGACAGAGGATATGAGACTTACAGTGTGATTTATAAACGTGCATCATTAAAATATTTGAAATATGTTTTTTCAAAAACATCTGGTAAGCATTTTATGTAAAATTGTCCTTTTTCTTTTAACTTGGCCTCAGCTAGAGGAGTATATCTAGGAAGTCCATTTTTTCCCACCACAATAACCTACATTGCTTTAAAACAGCATTCTTTATCGGTAAAGTGGCAGAGTAGAAATAGCATGAGCTTTGGAATCAAACATACCATATGTTTGAGCCCCAGGTCACCCCACTTCAGGATGTATGATGTTAGGAAACTTATTTCACTTTCTGATCCTCATTGTAAAATGGAAATAGAAATAAATGTCCTGATAATAAACATCAGAGCCATATATTGTGAATATTCAGTATATGTAAGTTTCACTTTGTTTCCATCTCTCTAGGAGGAAAGATGGTGTTGCTGGACAAAAGGCTGGGGAAATAAATGTTGGGTCTTTTATACCCCATATAATGAGTTTTCCTTCAGATGGTTATCAGATTTACAATAGAAGATTCTAGGGCCTTAATTTTGCTATGAATATGTAAGGTTGGTTTGACCTTTGAATAAGTGTGATTGATTGGTTGTGGTATAAAGCAGTGAATTAGCTTGGCCTGTTTAGAGGCAGCTGATAAAATCCACAGCTTTACCGAGTTTGCCTCACAAAGTTGCTTGTCTTCCAAACTGACTACTGGCCGAAAAGTTCTCTCTCTTCTGACTAGGGAAAGAGTAGTTCTTGGCAACTGAAGTGAGCTGCAGGCTGCTAAAATGAGTTCCAATTATTCTATAGTTTGTTGAGATTTCATGGGGCCAAAAAATAATATCATATAGGCTTACCGAAGCCCAAACACACTGAGATAAACACAGTAGTAAACTAAATATCAGTGTTATTACTCAAAAACAGGATTGGAGGATGTGGTGAAGATAAGGAGTCCCAACGGGCTTCCGCATCATTCTCTCAGAATTAGACTTGCTCACGGAGTCACTGGCAGTCCTGGGAAATCACCGACCACTTCTCACAACGGCAAACAGCCGACTTCAAGGCCATGAGCAGACCAGAATGTTCCCAGTCTGCAGGCTGGCAGAGCCACAGGACTGAGAGCAGAGAACGGCTTTAGAAAGGTCAATTCCTTCTACCAGTTTCTGCAACCAGGTAAGTTATTTTTCTTTCCTTAGGAAGGAGTTTCCGAGAGGTGTGAACTGAGGCAAAGAGTATTATAGTAAAGCAATAGTTCTCGAAATGTGGTCCCCAGATAAGCAGCATCAACATCACTGGGAACTTAATGGAAAGGGAATTTCTCAGGTCCTGCCTCAAACCTATGGAATTAGAGACTCAGGATACAGAACCCAGCAATCTGTTTTTTGTTGGTTTGTTTGTTTGTTTTTTTGCGGTACGCGGGTCTCACACTGCTGTGGCCTCTCCTGTTGCGGAGCACAGGCTCCGGACGCGCAGGCTCAGCAGCCATGGCTCACAGGCCCAGCCGCTCAGCGGCATGTGGGATCCTCCCAGACCGGGGCACGAACCCGTCTCCCCTGCATCGGCAGACGTACTCTCAACCACTGCGCCACCAGGGAAGCCCCAGCAATCTGTATTTTAACAAGTTAGACAGGTGATTCTGAGATGTTAAAGTTTGAGAACCATTGAATAGAGGAAGTCTCCTGTGCTAATTTCCTATTTATTTCTCTATAACAAATTACCACCAATTTAACAGCTTATAACAACACCTATTCAATATCTGATGCTCCACAGGTCAGAAGTCTAGGTGGACTTAACTGTTTTCTTTTCTATGGGATTCAAAAGGCCACAATGAAGGTGTGAACCAGGCCAGCATCTTATGTGGAGGATCTGTGGGTTGGGGGCAGGTATCTGATTCCAAATTCAGTTGGGTTTTTAACAAAATCCAATTCCTTGCTGTTCGTTTCCTACAGCCTGAGGTCCTCATTCTGCTGCAGGCTGTTGGCTGAGGGTTCCTCTCTGCTCATAGGACCAGCGCTCAGGTCCTTCCCATCTTACCTCTTGCATCTGAAAAGCTGACAATGGAATATCCTCTCATGCCAAAATTTTCTCACACTTCCAATCTCTTTGATTTCTCCTTCTGTTACCAGCCAAAGGAAACTCCTTGCTTTTAAAGAGCCCATGTGATTAGATTACATCAACCTGAATATCTGGTAGCTTTTATTTCTGCATTTTAAAATAATTTTCTGCATTTCTCAAACTTTCTATAATCAACATATTTATCTTCTAATAAAAAAAAAACACAAATTCTTGTTTTGGAACAGAGTTTGGTCTTACTTTGTATAATTTTTAATTGGGCATTTAAATGAACAAAACCTTATTATTCCTGTGTAGCAAGAGAAAACTGATAATTTTGTAGACGCCCATCACAGGAACTACTACTTAGATGCATGAAAATGTCCCACTATCCAGGGCTTGTTGAGAGACAAATATTTCAGATACTTAATTTCTTAGCACCCACCTGGAGGTAGACAGTTGCACCGAACTTAGGCTCACGTTATCAGATGCCCTGCCCTAGATATTATATCCAAATATCTAACATTTTTAAAGCTAATTATGGAGAGAGAGAATAGATATTTCACTCTGGCAACACAGTATTAACAGCAACATCTAGTCTCCAAATAATCAGATGTAACAGCAACTCCCCAATTTTCTCCCCAAAGTGTGACAGTTTTAGAAAAGTAATATCAAAGAATTTCTGTAGAACCAGTTCAATGAACAGGGATTTTACTACCATTATGACTATGTGAAAATCATTTCTCCAAATATAACACCTAAAAACTCTTCACAAGATTTTTATAAATTGCCTGAAAATACTTTTCAGTAACCATAGCCATTCTGGTGAAGAGTGGAAATTCTGGAAAACAGAAAGGACAAGATGGTGAAACCCAAAATATATCAAACTCTGATGATACTAACATCCATATTAGCAAATCAGTCCCTATAGAGTAATTTCAGATGCTTATCAAAGAATGGAGTTATTTAATATCACAAATTTTATTTAAAATAGGATATTAAATATTAGAATTGTTCAAATGAGCCTGTAATTATTGAATTAAAGTCTAACTTCAAAAGTCACAAGCAATCAGAGTATTTCTATAGCTAGTTCTCACATTTTTTTCTTTTTTCCCTGTTAATGGTAAGTTTTACATTTTATTTTTCACTGAACTCTCTGTCTCCCCTGTTGGAAGCCACTGACTCTGTCCTATCTCTTCTCCTGCAAGTACAATTTGGTCTAAAAATGCCTCGAGTATTTGTTGATGTAAAGTCAACCTTACTGAAATTTCTTCTTAATATGAAGTAAATGAAATTTGGAAAAAAATACCCTGGATTTAGGTTTTCTTTGTCTTCACACTGAGCTGTGTAATATTAATTGGGATGCCTTACCTGTCAAATTTTACTCCGTCATAAAATGGGAATTAAAACAGCCATTCCACAAGCTCACTGTAATATTAAATATATATGTCAAATGTTTTTGTACGATAAAACAATTTTTGCCTACAACAGACTCCTATTTGCCATTGTGTTATTTGATTTTAAATGACTTTGACTAACCGAGTGGACAGTAATTGCTTATTTAAACCTGAGTAATAATCCTAAGCCTTAAATATTGTGCTTTCCTATTTAGGAGTGTATGATGAAGAACCACACTAGTTTATCAGGATTCAATTCACAGGGTTCATTTACCTTACAGTTTTAAAATTGCAGTCTTTTCGCCATACTGAACACCAAATAGGAAATGTTCTTAAATAAATTATTTAGATGTCTAAAGAAGTTTCATGTCAATTCTTAGAATATTTGTAAAAGAAAAGAACCGACTATCTGAACTGAATTGTTCACCTCCTGATATGTCTTTATGAATAGGTTAAATCTTCATTTTTAACCTTCTTAGAGATATCTTTACCTCCGTTTAATATTAAATAGATGTAAGATGTATTATTCCTACAATTTTAGCATGGTTACAGTTTTTAAAACAAAACTATAATTCTCTGGTCTGGAAACATGAATAAATTGTGAAAACACTTCTTTACCATAACCATAGTTACATTCAAGAAGTTAGCTTTATATATATATTTTTTAAATTTTTGCTTCATTCATCATAATTGTTTTAATAAGTAATATTATTGACAAATATATATTTCCTATAAGGTGACTACAGGTTGCAGTATTAGCTGACCTAATAGCATTTTGAACTCAGAGAGTTATCCCATATTATTCTAGATCAAGTGAAATCATATTTCTAAGTATCCACACACCACTCCTAGATGAAAAGCACATTATCACAGTTCTATCTACGAGTGAACAGGATTCTGTTCCTACTGTTTGGAATAGGCCTCCTGCAGTTAATGATTCTACACAGGCATTAATCACATCCTCTATCAAGTAGCCTAATGATGCTGAGGAGGTGGAATCATTCTGATGCTAAATTATATTTTGCCTGACAGGGAATGAAAATTCTCTTTTAGTAATTATTAAAGAGATTGGTAATAAGAACAAGAAAATGACATGTCAGAAGTATTATTTTAATTTTTCTTTAGAGAAAAAGAAATTATTTACAAAAAGCGAGCTGTCCTTTTCATCACTTTTCCCTTATTTCTTGTCAAGTTATTACATTGTCTATGTTACCAAAGTTACCTGTCCTGTTTGGAATATGTTGGAGTATTATACTTTTCTTACACTAAGCATCACTTGTAAAACTTAACTGGGTCATATCCTCGTAACAAAGGAATATTTTACTGTTTTATATATGTGAAAGGCTTTCAGAGCTACAAAGCCCTGTATAACTCGTCTGGAACTCACTGCCAATTTTAAATTTTACCTCACAAGTAACTGAAGCCTGGTTATAAAAAAAATAACAACCAAGAGAAATAAATTAACTAAAATAGTCTTCAGAAGAATGTTATTCAGAAGAGGATGAATACTGCAGATTAAGAGTTCTGGGAGATAATTATAAGTGGGAATTAGCAATAGGTTGTCTTTGCTTTAAAGTGAAAGAATGGTAAAGCTTCTATTTTAAAATCCAATTAATTATGGGAGGATGGTAGAGTTTTATGTCTTCCTTTTTTTCCCCTACATCCAATATACAATCATTTACCAACCCTTGTTAATCTTACTGCTTTTCATCCTTCAAACCATCCACATAGTCCTCTCCACCAAAACAAGAACAACCCAGTTTATCTCTATCATCTCTGATCTTTATTCATTCATCCTCCTCCTAGTGACATGTCCACCTTCATCCGTGCTCTCTTTCCGATGTCCTTCCATTCTCCAAAGATATCTTCTGAAACACAGGACTCATCTTGCCACTCTCCTGATTAGAAATTCAACATGACAGTTAATTGTATATGTCAGCCTTCTAGGATATAGTGCTCAACTGTTTAGTCAAACAATAATCTAGATCTTGCTGTGAATGTCTACTTAAAGATGTGTTTAACATCTAAATCAGGAGACTTTGAGTAAAGCAGTTTATCCTCCATAGCCTGGGTGGGATTCATCCCATCAGTTGAAGGCAAAGACAGATTTCCTGAAGAAAAGCAATTCTCAAGACTTTAATATAGAAAACTTGCCTGCAATCATAGGATTAAAAAGAACAACTTCTCTTTGAAAAAGAACTTTTCCAATTTCTTAAATCTATGTTTTAAATGGCAAAAGAACCACATGTTCATTGTAATAAGTCTGAAAATATAGACTATATATATATATATATATATATGTAAAATACAAATAGCATCCCCATCTCTTACAACAAAGTTATACACGTTAGTAATGTGTTCTGCAGGGTTCCATACCTTTCCTCTAGTATATTTTCAATGTTGCACTCTGTAATTAGATTTGTGATTGTCCAGATTGTGACTGGTAGATCATTTCCAGATCATTTGCTACATTTTTACAGCAATCAATACTCGCAGAATTAGTACTTGTACAGTAGTATTCATGATAGTCGAAATATTTCTAAGGTGATAATTTTCTAAGAGGATGGTGTTGATAAGTAGTAGCAATAATCACAGGTCCATAGGTCCTAGTGAGCAGAAATTTCCTGATGCCAACAGCAATCATCCAAGACTGTGGCTAAGTATGTCATGTGGTGCCTTTTTGCAACTAGAAACTGAACCGGCAGGTGATCCAGAAGAATACTTGGAATCTTTTCTATATAATAAATGATAATTTCTTGAAAAGCCCTGTCATTCTCTTCTGAAGTGGAGTAATACAATTTTTGAAAATTATTAACTCAAGAAAATACTTTGGACACTCAATAAATTATCCATTTAGCCAAGTGATTTTTGAAACTCTATCACAAATGAGAAGGTTTGGACTACTAGAGAAATCAAAGATGAGATTTAGAATAAAATATATATTAGATGCTCAATAAATGAATTTTGATGTCATGAATAAATGTATATGGACCAGAATAATGAGTAAAGATTTTAGCTATCATGTCATCAAAATCATAACTTTTATTTTGAAGGTATAAGCAAGAAACAAATACTTGCTAGCTTAAAAAAAATCAGAGATGGAGGCAAAATGGGAAACGCATTAGTTAGGGTTTAGTTTCGTGATATATATCAAAATAAAAATGACTGTTGGGTTGAATTTTTACCAAGTATATTAATTTCTAAGGTGGCTGTAAAAAAATGCCACAAATGACAGAAATTGTATTCCCTCATGGTCTGGAGCCTAGAAGTCCGAAATCAAGGTGTCAGCAGAGCCATGCTTCTTCCGAAGGCTCTAGGGACAATCTGTTCTACGCCTCTCTCCCAGCTTCTGGTTGTTGCTGACAATTCTTGGCATTTCTATCTGTATCACTCCAGTCACTGCCTCTGACATCACACGGCCTATTTACCTCTGTTTGTGTCTGTATCTCTGTGTTCAAATTTCCCTCTTCTTATAAAGACACCAGCCATTAGACTTAGGGCCCATGCTAATTCAGTATGACCTCATCTTAACTAATCACATCTGCAAAGACCCTTGCAAACAAGGTCACATTCACAGATCCTGCACGGACATGAAGTTTGGGGGCACACTGTTCAGTGCAGCACCCCAAGTCTACCTTGTAAATAGACAGTGGTTTTCAACTGGACTCTATTACCAAAGTTCCTTTTAGGAGCATTTTGTTGTCAATAGCGTTTCTTTACAACATAAACTAGGTATATTTTAAAACTGTTGAAACTCTTTTTCTGTTTCTTATGTTTAAATGCTTTCCTCTGTTAATTCAAGTGAGGTTTATTCATCACAAGTAAATCGAAGACATATTATTTGTTAATTTTAAGTTACTAGTTATATAAGGATTATGTGTGTGTGTGTGTGTGTGTGTGTGTGTATTTCTTTTCTTTTTAGTGTCTTTATGGTAACTCTTAGACAATAACTCATGTCCTCCTTTCTTTGTAAGTAGATAATTTTGTTCAAATTGCAGCCTCATTTTCCCCCAAAGCTTTTTAATACTACATCATCTTCAGATGATTTGAGTATTTTTCTTCTTTTATATTGATCCATCTTTAAAATAATGTGCTTTTCAGAGTGCTGGAAACCATGACTTCTACCGCAGCCCTACATTTTCTATGACTGATAATGGATGTGCAGTTGGGAATAACTTTTTAAAAAGATTTGAAGCTACTGTCTCTTATTATTATTGCTTTTTTTCTCATTCTATTTCTAGAGAGAGGAAGCTGGAATGTGTTAACGCAAACTTATTTTTACTGATTTTAGTAAGATGATAGAAGTAATACTTAGAGAGTCTCATAGTCTTGTCTGTGGCATTTTTAACAAAATGTTCAATAGGAATACATTAATTTCTTTTGGAAAATGTAAAGGCTTTTAAATGTATAACTGATCTTAAACTAAAATTCTTACTTCATTATTACTGTATGAAAATAAAAGACCCTTTTTCATTTTAGGTATTTTTCTGTATACCCAGTAGTTATTTTAATTTTTTTAAATGTCTTAAAATGCATGTCTTTTTATGGCTTGATAGCTTATTTCCCTTTAGTGCTGAACAATATTCCATTGTTTAGATATACCACAGTTTATTTATCTAGTCACCTACTGAAGGACATCTTGGCTGCTTTCAAATTTTAGCTATTATGAATAAAGTTACTATAAACATCTGTGTGCAGGTTTTTGTGTGGACATACATTTTCATCTCTTTTGGATAAATACCAAGCAGTGCAATTGCAGGATTTAATGGTAAGAATATGTTTAGTGTTGTCAGAAACAACAATTTTGCAAAAAATTTAATTTTAATGAAGTCCATGGATTGTGCCTTTGGTGCTGTATCTAAAAAGCCATCGCCATAACCAAGGTCATCTTGGTTTTCTCCTATTCGTATTCTAGAAGTTTAATGGTTTTGCATTTCATATTTAGGTCTATGATCTACTTTGGGTTGTTTCGTTAAGGGTGTAAGTTTTGTGTCTATATTCATTTTCTTGCATGAGAATGTCCAGTTGCTGCAATATCATTAGTTGAATAGATACACTACTGTTTTAAGTGGAGAGAAATTATTTTAGTTATAAATATAATTGTAAGCATTCACTGTTTATTTGTGATTTGGTAAAAATATTTCTCTTAACTAGTTGGGAAACACAGAGTCTAACTATGCCACTCATGGTGAAACCTTTCTACTTACCCTATTTTCCAGCTTCCGTGTTTATAATGAATTACATAATCTCCAATCTCCTAAGAATTTTTGTCTCTAAAATTCTTTGAACATGAAGTATCAGATTTGAATTGATTCATACAAGTACTTGGGAAGACTCAATTATTGGAAACTTAAAATATCTTTTAGCATAGTGTAGACACAACCTTAGAATCAGTGGGACATATTTTAGGGAAAAGTGAAGAAGCCCTCAGTGAAAAGGTGGTTCATTTAGTTCTACTTCTGCCTTTTTCTTGCATTTTCCTATTGTATTTCGGTTTATTCCCCTCTGTCAATATTCTAATTTGAAAATTATCTTAGCAATGGTGAAATACAAATCACCACTGTTTTTATTACTTACAAGGACTATTTGAGACATCTATGTAAAATATTCAGGTAATTAACATAGAATTTTGAGGCTCATAAAAAATCACTACACTCAACAGAACTTCCTGACATCACATAATAGATTGATTTTTAATGTAGTGTAATGTTTAGTCTCAGTGAGTGAGATTTCTGACTATAATTAGCTTTGATGGCTCAGAAAAAAATATTATCTATGGTGATTGATGATACTCTAGCTATGTATGTGAGAGTCAATAATTAAATTACATTCAGAACATAGAGGTATTTATGTCATTTTATTCGTGCTTCATGAATTTACTGTCCTTATCTCAGAATTCTTCAGTAATGTTTTGGCCACTCCAATTTTATTTCCATGGATTTATATAAAATTTTTTTTTTTTTTTTTTTTTTGCTGTATGCGGGCCTCTCACTATTGTGGCCTCTCCCGTTGCGGAGCACAGGCTCCGGACGCGCAGGCCCAACGGCCATGGCTCACGGGCCCAACCGCTCCGCGGCATGTGGGATCTTCCCAGACCGGGGCACGAACCCGTGTCCCCTGCATCGGCAGGCGGACTCTCAACCACTGCGCCACCAGGGAAGCCCTAAAATTTTTACTTGCTATTAATTATTTGGAAAATTTCAAGTCTGAGGTGCAGTGCTGCTTTACATATACGTTTTTGCTAGAATATTTCCAAATGACTATTCTGATTAAGGGCTATTTTACAAAACGTTTTCTATTGCAAACAATCTTGTTATATTTTTTCCTCTGAGACTGTGATAATGTCAGTGCTAATTTAATAAACTAGTAACTTGATCCTTCTAATTTCCTTGATTCATGCTGTAGAAGCCTCTGCCTAATAGAGAAATCATACAATTTGTTATCTTGGTTGACTCTACATTCCAGATGCTGAAATAATGAGCTCAGGATATTTCAAATTTATCTAAAAACAGTTTATATAATCTCCCTTAGTTAAAGAAGCTACGAGCAGGATAGAATGATTAAATTATGATATTCCAAAATATAGATATGCTCCTGTCTTCTCCTTCCCAGATTTCTTTTCCTATGTCTCCTTTTCAATTCTAAGAAAAGGACACCACACAAATTTTGCATGACACGTAGAGTCCTCACTGAGCTGACCTCACAGGTGTTTCCATCGAATCCTAGAATATGTGTCAAGCTCATCTCACACTAGATCAACAACCTCCAACAGTCTATGTACTTTCACATTCTAATGCCCTTACTTATGCTTTGCTTTGTAGTCATAACAGGGTAATATGTGTTCTAGTTCCCCTTCTTCTCCAAGAAAATGGTAACACTGTACTTTTCTGCTCCATTTGAAGAGTGATGTGGAAATATGATATAGCTTGACCAGTTAAACATGAGCAGAAGTCAATTGCAGGAAGGAGATGTAAGACCTAGTGAATTAATATTTATACCCTCTCCCTGTGCCATAAGGATCTTAGATGCATGTGTGTGAAGATGAGTCTCCACCAGCGTAAATCCTAAGTGTCTACAACGGGCAGAGCTTCTGCATCAGTCAGGCTTCTGGCAGGAAAGAAAATTCAACTCACTTGGTTCAAAGAAGATAATGTAATGAAGGTACGACTTGGAGAAGCGGGGCCAGGGTTAAGGGGAATCACCATAAATGTCAAGGCCCCCAGAGGTAAGGGGGGGGGGGAAAGAACATTCCAAGTAGAGGAGGTAGCAGGTACAAATGAAAGGGAGAGGGGGCACTGAGCATGGGTTTTCAGCACTAAAGCAAATTAAAAAACTACAGAGATTGAGTGTGAGATAATCATGAAATGAGAAAGAAAAGTAATACTAAACTATGGTAAATTCATGTCTAATTGAGTGAAAGCCACTGCTCAAAGTACTTGATCTGTGTTAGCTTATTCGAGTTTTTAAATGATTATATGAAGTAGGTACAAGTAATAACTTCTCTGAGAACTGAGGCTCAGAGAGGGAAACATCTTGTATAGTTCAGCCGGTTAAAGTGTGAAGGTGTTTAGGTTTGAACCCAGGCAGTGTAGCTCCACAACTCTTGTCTATAACAACTACACTACACCCGCTCACACAGCTGGGTGAAAGATCGTGCAAGACTTGTGTGGCAAATGAAGGATTTCTTTTTCCCTTCCTCCTAAGAGAAATAGGAATCCACTGTAGGGTTTTAAAGGATAACCTGAACATATGTGATTTCTAAAATGGCTATTCTTTTTGTAGTGTGGAGAACTGGGTGGAGAGCAAAAGGTACACGTTAGTGAAACTATTTAGATAGAATCAGTATTAGTCTAAGCAAGAAATGGTGGTTTTTGGCTTAGAGTGAAAGTGGTACTGATGTTGAAAAATATGAATGCCTTTGAGACAGATTTAGAGAGTAAACTTGAAAGATCCCAATGTGAATTATATACAGAAGAGAGGATTAAGGACAAGCATTAAGGACAATGCCTATGTTACTGTCTTATTCAACTGGATTTACTATGGGGTTGTTCATTAAAATGAAAATAGTGAAGAAAAAAAACAGCAAAAGAGAGAGATGAGTTTGGTTTAGGACTGGCTGACTTCGAGTTGGCTTTTATTTATCCATATGTAGATACTGATTAAGCAACTTTTGGTGATGTCTGGTTCTCACTAGAGCTACTAATTTGGAGCCTATTTTTCTAGAGATGACATTTACAGCAGTAAACGTGGATTAGATTACCAGGACAGAGAATGCAGAGTGAAAAAAAAATGGGGTCTCAGACCAGGTCTTAATTGCTCCGACATGTAACAGCTCAGGAGAAGAGGTAGGATTTTAGCGAAGAAGAGGTAGATCCCCAGCAAAGAAGAATATGAGAAAACACTATAAATAGTGCTGAGAAGAGTACAAAGATGAACATAACCAGATACTTAGGATAGAAAGCAGGATGAAGAGCTGTCAGTGAAACCAAGAAGAGATTGTTTGAAAAGAAAGGCCACAGTGTTGAAAGTTGCTAACAGTTCAAGCAGTTAGAAAAATAAACGAATGGCTCTTGGTGTCAGATATGACCTTAAAAACCAGTTATTCCAAATTTATTGTTGTTAGTGAGATCCAAAGAAATTGAGGAATATGAAATATGTATTTTATACCATGTTATACATAGTGGCCATCATTATTTTCTCATTTAATTATCTAAAACAGTTAAAGTGCTTACATAATCACATCAGGAGGCATATATTGTCCTTTATTAGGAAAAATTATCCACAATTTGCAAATAAGACAAAGGGAATGTGGTATGTCCTTTCAATGTCATGCAGGGGCATTGCTTAAAAGAATCACCCAAAGATTATGTAATTCTCCAGGAAAATGTACTTGAGTTAGATTTAGCTCTTTACTATTTGATTAGTGCCCAGACACCACTGTAAAGCCACGTCTTAGTTTACAGGTTTCTCACCAGCAAAAAAGAAAAGAAAAAAAAACAACATAAACCCAAATTTATGATTTTATTGCCCCAGAGAATTTTAATTAGTGTCATGTCTTTCATGGTATTATTTTTATTATTTCTTATTCCACTATTTATAAATGCCTTAAAATGTTCTTTGAACCAGCTCTACTATCTCTCTGCCCCCCCCAACAATGAAATAATTTTTAGTTACATTTATATTTGTATAAGTAAGATAATTTTTAAGTTATACTTTCGCATAATCAATTGGTTTACTAGATTAAATCACTGTTTTACTGTAGCAAATAGCCCAGTGGTAGCCTGAAAATTATTGGTTCACTACAGATTATGTGATGAAATATCAAAAAAAGCTTACCTGAGGGCTTCCCTGGTGGCGCAGTGGTTGGGAGTCCACCTGCCGATGCAGGGGACACGGGTTCGTGCCCCAGTCCGGGAAGATCCCACATGCCGCAGAGCGGCTGGTCCCGTGAGCCATGGCCGCTGAGCCTGCGCGTCTGGAGCCTGTGCTCCGCAACGGGAGAGGCCACAGCAGTGAGAGGCCCGCGTACCGCAAAAAAATAAAAAAATAAAAAATAAAAAAACTTACCTGAAAATATTTTTCTAGAAGTTACATTTTATTATGCATAGTAGGATAACAAAATCGAACTATTTCCTTCTCAGACTGAGACTGTAGCACAATAAATGCCAGTTGTTCCCACATCCCAAGTTGAATTGTGATTCGACTATTTGAAATGGAGTAAAGAGCAAACTTTTTTTTTTTTTTAAATCTAAAGCTTCTCAACTACATAGAGACAACAAAAGTGTCAGGATTTAGAGATTAAGAGAAGATTTTAAGGGAGAGTTCTTGAAGTGCTGTGAGTCCCAATCGCAGTCCTCAAGGAAACAAAGTGGAAGGTACTTCCCTCTTCATATAATGTGAAAAAATAACAAGTTTAAGAAGACCACTCAGATAGCTTACCATGGCCCCCCCTTGAGCTTGAGGCGCACAGTGTATTCTTGTCTGACTCATATCCTCCTAAGGAACAAAAGACTGGATAGCTAGGTGGTATTAGGTCAGATCAAGGACAGAGGTGTCTGAGTTGAAATCAGCCTTCTGACAGTTTCTTCACGCTGCCACTCTGGAGGCTAGAGGCTTCCAATGATTAGAGCAACATGAGCGCTGTACTTATCCTCTCTCAAAATCGCACAACCAGGTGAGATGTTACAGTGAAAGCAAGGCTTAGACCAAATTCTATCACTCATAGAAAAATGAATTGGCAAATAGACCCCAGACAGTCCTGAGCTGTACTGTTGCAGCCATATTCAGTCCTATATCCCATAAGTTCATCGGTATTCAGTTCTACATTTAGTACCTTTTCCTCTAGTACGATGACAGATTCCTTCATATCATGGTGGCACCGAAGGAATAAACACCTGGGCTAAAACCCCCACTTGGGAAAATGTTACACCTTGAGTTCTCTAGAACTTGTCCAAAGGCCAAGTATCTGTACAAATTTGCTAGTCAATAAACATATCTCAACCACTACCCGTTTAGCAAATACGTACATATTTGTAAATTCCCTTAGGCTGTTTAACAAGTCCTCTGTTGCAGATTGAGGCAATGATAGTTCAATCGTTTTTAGTTGAAATCTACCTCTTTATGATTTTTCCAGGGGTTCCTTATTTCTCTCAGTAGAAATCGAAAGTTCCTAATTTTCAAATGCTGACTCACTACCCTTAGGGTGAATATTCCTGATTAAAGTATTTCAAGTGTCAACCAAATACCTAGAGGGTATAATACAAATATGTATTCCATAAATGTCACACATGTGATGATGAGTTATTTTTAAATAAATTACTGACATTATAAGACCTAAATTTCTATAGGGTTTCCTGGCAATGGATTGGGTAGGCTGTTTGCATAGGACAAGATATAGGCAATGGCTAAAACTAACCATCCAGAATAGAGTTGCTCTTGGTAACCCTAAAGGGAACCACGTGTGAGAAATTCCCAGTGATGGGGCAGTGGGCTCGGAAGAACCCACGCACCATAAGAGAAAGTGTCAGCTTTAAGCATCTACCAGGCACACACAACATTATTAATCTAGTAAGAGCTTTCATGCCACGCTCCAACAACTGGTGTGGATTGAAAACTTCTCCCTTGATGGGGGATGGGTGGAATTTCAACTTTAAATGAAATTCATAATGTTGAAATTAATACAGTGGATTGAACAAAATAATTATTGAACTGAGACTGTGTGTGGAACTGGAAGTTACTGGTGGATTCTTGTTATCTGAAAGTGACCATGGCAGGTATGGGATGTGCACTGCTTTTCACCCAAGGAAGCAAAGGCAAAACAAGTCTCACAGCACAGGGGGAATGGACAGTGGAGGATAAAAATAAGGCTCCTTTATATATGCTCTCAGTGAGTCCCATTCTTCAGTATAATGATTCCTGTCATTCAGATGATTCAGAGTGAGGCACCTTTGAAATAAACTTATTTTTTTATCACTCAGTCTTTTATAGCATAACCATAATGAGTTAAAGGGAGATTCTCTTCCTGTAAGAGTGAGAAAAGGAAAGAAAGATAAAGTAAGTGAGGGAAACTGAAGACACCATCCTGCCTCGTATGTTTTAGGACATTTTATCTGCAGTTGTTCAAAATTTCAGATTTAAGATGATGTATCAACTTGTTGGCTGAATAATGTCATTCAATAAGCCTGCCCCTAGCTACCTATTGCATGTAGGTTTTCTCTGGGCTATAATTCCTCTCTCATAATCTCTAAAATGACCATTCTAAGTGCTTTTGGCTTAAAAGACTATATTCCAGAAAAAATATAATTGGAGAAAAGATTGCAGATTGGGTAGGAATTTGAATAATGTTATAATTTCTATATATTTAATTACCTTTTCTTTTTGCATCAGCTCCAATCTTCCACTATTTAACATCATTATGTTCACTTATCATGTACATTTCTGTGCAAATTATCAAATGTGCCAATCAAATTATGGGGAAAAAATTGTCAACTAATTTTAGAGTAAAATAAATGATTTATAAAATATTATACTTAACGTATGATCCTTGATAAATTAAAATTAGTTTTTACTATCCTCAGTGATTCTTTTGTTCACATAACATAGAACTACCTAGAGTGACCTGATTCTGCCATGGAACTAAGAGAATCATTAGATTTTCGAGGAAGAATGATGGCTGTAGGGAGACACAGTTGACTGGCTAAGCTGCTCAGATGTTCACACTACCTCCCAATAGGTGAAAAATTGTGCCCTGGAGTTATCACGTCAGAGCTGCCTAATGCCATCCTGACGTTGTCATAAACCAGTGTCATCAATGATCAAGTTTCCCTCAGTTAAGTATAAAACCCCCAGCTCCCCTCCATAAGCTTACTGAGTCTCACTGTACTCTCTCGCTTTGATATCTGTGATGAATTTAACACCTTATAATCAGTAGAAAAGTGTGGTTTTGGTTGGGTGAAACAAGTTATAACTAGAGCTGAGTATAAATGCTGTTATACTCAGGATAGCTATCAGTAATACATGAACTATAAATGCACACATGTTTCCTTTGAGATCAACTCAAGGAAGAAAGGAAAAATGTAAATAACCAGATGATGTAATCTCCAAACAGTGCATCCTCAATTAAAATGAATATAGTACATAGCTTACCTTCCGTATAAAAGGATAATCAAGTTCCATTAAGGAAGACTGCATGTCAACAAAAGCAAAAATTAAAATTGCAAACAGAATGAGCTTTCTCATGAATTTGTAAGATATAAAGGGAATGTGTGTGTGAGTGTGTGGTTGAGAAATATTAAAGGAAAAAGAAGAATCTGTGACCTTCTTGTTTTCCTTTCTAAAAAGAATATATTCAGAACGTTCTGAAGGTTCTGCACTTTAAAAATAGATTGATAGAAAGAACTAGTAATACTCCCAGTTATAGGAAATGTAATTTTTAGGAACTTCCCAGCAGGAACATAATAAGTAGGCGAAAACTTGCAAAAAATACAGAGAGTCAGTCTTGAGGATTAGTAATCATGTGATTTTTCCATGAAGACTTTGAGCTGCTGAAATGAGAAGGTTTGTATTTGTTGTAAATAAAACAAGTAAGTACTTATATTAAAACTTGAGAGAAAAATCACTTTTTCTTACAGCCTAGTAAGTTGCAATCAATAGTCTGCTTGCCTAATTGAAATATTTTTACCAATTTATCTGCAATTACCAAAGAAATATCATGTAGAGGTAATTACGTGCTGTTCTCACTTTTTGAAAAATATGTTTTATCAAATAGTGCTTGTATGTATCAATCGACCCTGCACAAATTCAAAGGGAATCTGGAGAAACTACTGAGGGAAATGCATTGTACTTTGCAGCTCCATTTCAAAGTTATAGAGAGTTAAGGATCCAGCTGCTAGTTATAAAACAGTTATGTGCATCTATTTGTCTGACATTTATTATTTTAGCAATATTTCTGTGTAGAAGCAATATCTCTATATTTAAAAGATACATTATTTTACTTTTATTAACTAAGGTCTTTACTCCTTCTTTTTGGTTAATTATAAGCCTTGTCCTTTAGATCCATATAGTTTCATAGTTTATTGGCAAGCACAGAAGACAATATTATTATGGGTAATATCTATTGAGCATTTGCCAGGTGCTATGTGAAGGACTTTACATGAACTAGCTTATTTAATCTACAAAACAAATCTTGGAAGTAGATATTTTGTTATCATCTTAGTTTTTCCAATGAAAAGAAATAAGGCACAGAGAGGTTAAGGCATGCTGTTGGTTGCAGAGCAGGCTGGGAGCAGAGCTAGACTTTGAAGTTAGTAGTTTTCTCTGAAGCCTGATGCCTGACCACAGTGTCATGTTTCCTCTGTTACAAAATACTCAGCCAAATAAAAGGAGAAGAATGTTTCTTATCAACAGTCAGCCTTTCAGGCAAAATCACCAGCGGCTTACAAAAGATGATATTATTTAACATAAATAAGTAAAAATTACTACAAAGCAAAATGTTTCAAGTACCTTAGGAAAAAAAAAAGGACAGGAGTATAAATAAAAAATTTCTGTAGATGTACCATATACTGAGATAATGCCGAAAGCTCACCAATGGTGTGCTCATAAAGCATTGTTTTAAAACACAATGCATGGAGAACTTAACACATTAGGAGGTTATTGTTCCTTTGACATGATGGCTGAGGGTAGGGCGGGAGGGTGACTTTATCCACAGGCAAACCATTGTTTTCCAAAGACTACAGAATTATTTGTTTCCATGTTATGGCATATAATTATTTTTAAACAAAAATACTCTATTTTTAATCCTGTGTTTGAAAAATGTTGGCACATTTTAGGACTTGAATGCTTTGCAAATATTGGAGAAGTAAGTGTGAGAGCACCTCTCTGTGGTGGGAAGTTATTACCGTTTTAAAAAGAGAAAAACGTTTTTAAAAAAGACTTTTTCAGGAGCTGACAATTATTTTGTGTCTTTTCCAAGCCGTTTGTCTTTCTCCTGACTGCAAAGTTATCCCTCTTTTTCTCTGTTAAGTATTGCTAGCAAATAAGTAACATTTAGGGTGTTATGCTACTTCTGACTTTCAAAGAAAAAGGCACAGCATAATTCTGGATCTTTAGGAAAGTTAAGGATAAGTTAATGACATCATATTTCTTTCTTCTATATTTCTAAGAAAGAATGTCTTAATATTCGTTTCCAGAATACAAAGGGAATATTTCAGTATAGGTCCCCCAGAAGAAGCAGAACTACTAAGAAATGAGGCCCATCTGTCTGTCTTCTCTCCCTGACTTCCTGTCCTGTGGACTCCAAGCTCCAGTATCAGACACAGGCAACAGTCTGACCTAGACAATTGTGTAAGGCTGAATTCTTAGGACTGTGTCTGATCCTGGAGCTTGGGGGTCACAAAGTAGGCCACGAGGGAGAGAATATGGATGTAAAGTAAAGTAGCAACAATCCGGAACCCATACACCAAAAAAAAAAAAAAAAGCTAGAGGCCACGAAAACAGAATGAAACCTATGTGAGCCCTTATTGCCTCTGACCTTGACTGTGTAGTTTTCCTGCAGAAGTCAAGCCCCTTCCTCATGGAACTAAATACCCACACTGGTCCCAGAGTAGAAGAAGCTGAAGGAAGGCCCAGTGGAAGGTGGGCAATGGCAGGCCTGGCCACTGTCTCTCACCAATGAGATGAGCCAGCAGACCAGTGAGGACATAAAATGACTGCTGCTTCACTTCCCCTCCAGTCCCCTGTAAGAAACTCTGCTATATCCCACCCTACCCAGAGACATACAGAAAAGGAATGCTGGAAAGTGTGGTAAGGCCTAGCCAAGTGGCCACATCAAAAGGCCACCATAGCTCACCCCTTGTCAACCCATGCAAATCTCCTTAAACTGTATTCATCTCCAAATATTGAAAACAGCCAAGTCGTGCTTCCACCTAACATGGTACAAATATCCCAGGTCCAACTGAAAACAGATGAATCCCTTCCTCAGAAGAGATACAAAGTCCCTTGTTTGTCTTTGCATGATAGTCATTTTCTATTAATTCGTTCATACTCTCTCATTGATATCCTGCAGCTTAAATACAGAGATATAGTTATGTGGCAATGGGTCCATTCTCATGGAATTAATTAGTCTAACCATGGTTTTCCTTACAGAGCCACAGATGTAATGGTGGAATGGTCTAAGGGAGACTCAGTTATGGTGCCAGCTAGATGGCAATACCTTTCAGGGCTGAGGTGATATCTCCAGAGTGTTCTGTATGATCACCATTCCTTCACATATAGTGCTATATCTCCCACAGTCAGAGTTCCTGGGTCAGGGAATCAAGGGAGGAAAATGGGAGAGGCTCCTCCACTATCACTGCAAGTGATCCACTAGCAAAATATTTGCTTCTCATCTCCATGATGTTAAGTCCAGTGAGATCTTAGTACCAAGGAAAATAATGCTTCTGCCAGGGAACCTGACAATACTTTCATTGAAATAGAAGTTGAGAGTTTGACCTAGCCAGATGGGACTTCTGAATTAACAGGCAAAGACTGGGGTTTCTGCACTAGTTGGAGAGATCCTTCTATCAAGATGAAATTGGGTTGCTACCAAATAATGTGGGTAAAGGAGGGTCTGTATGGAATGCAAAAGATCCTCCAGGGTGCCTTTTAATACTTTCATTTCCTATGATTAAAGTCAGTGGAAAACTATCATAATTCAGGTTGGGCTGCTATGGTCCAGTTCCTTCAGGAATAAAGGTTTGGGTAAGTTTAGCAGGCAAGAATCTATGACCAACAGGAGTGCTTGCTGAGGGTATAGGGTGTACAGGATGGTAGTGGAAGAAGCTTGTTATACATACCAGCTATGATCATGTGATCAGCTGGAGAAACGCAGGCTGTAATAGTTATGAGTACTTCTTCCTTATTTTGATATGAATATGTTTGTGTGTATGTGTGTGTGATAAATCTCCCCCCTCCCACATACACACATCACATCACACATTTTTTTTCTTTTTGTTCTCCTCTTTCTCATACTCTAATCATGTAAAATAAGATATGTTAATAATATCTAACTCTGTATAACACAAAGAGCTATAAATGAGAATCCATAAAAAGTAGTATTTTATTGGCGAATATAAATGATGAAGAAAATTGAATGTTGACGATTTAGCCTATAAAAGAGAAAGCTAAAGGAACTATGTTTTAAGAAGATGTAAAATTTCTTCTAAAGTGAATCTAAAAGAAAAAAAAGGAAATAGAAAGGAAGTATGGAAAGGAGGAAGGAAACTCGGTCCAAGCTGGGGAGGGGAGGACAAGGGGCGAGGGGGACGCCACCCAAGTGGTCTGGGGTTCGAACCCAGATAGGCGAAACGCGCCGGGAATCGGCTGGGGAAACTCGGGCAAACCTTTTTGGGGAATCACCGCTCCGACACCCCACCGCCCAGGCGCTGCAACGGAGGGTGAGCGGAGGCTGAGCGGAGGCTGAGCGGAGGCTGGGGGAGCTCAAACTTGCGACAGCTGGAGTAGGCGGCGGCGGGTGGGCGGCTGGCTGTCGCCCGAGCGCTGCGCCTGCGGGGGGAGGGGAGGCGGCTGCTGGGAGGGAGGGAGGCCGGGCGGGCGGGCGAGAGGGCGGAGGGAGGGGGAGGAGGAAGAGGAGGGAACCAGGGAGGGGGGACGCGTTGGGATCGCGGCGTGCGGCGGCAGACGGAGCCTGGGCTCCCAGCGGCGAGGGGAGGCAGAGCTACGCTCCTTGCTGAACGCGGACCGAGCTCGGCGGCAGCGGGGAAGACGCGCCGGAGCCCAGACCGCGACCGAGAGCGGGAGCGAGGCGGCAGCGGCGGCGGAGGGGGAGCCCGCGAGCTGCCGGGCGGTGAGCCCAAGCCGCGCTGTCGCCGCGCAGGGAAGACTTGGCCAACACACTCACACACACATACACACCCAGCCCGAGCGGGCGCTCGCGGCTAATCGTCAGCATGGCGCTGGGGCTCCTGCCCGAGCGCGGGCGGCAGCAGCGGCGACGCGAGAGCTGCTGAGCCCGGCCCAGCCGCCGGAGCCCGGAGGATCGCGCGGGGCTGTCGCCACCTGCCCGGAGGCTTTGAGCCCGCCCCCGCCCCCACCCGGCCCAGAGCCCACCCCTCGGCGTGGCCGACCCCGAGGGCAGCCGGCTGGCAGCAGACGGCGAGGGAGGCGAGCGAGCGCGGCGCCGCGAGCGGGTTGCGGGCAGCGGGGGACGGCAAACTTTGCTGTTCGCCGCGCTTCCCCGGCCCGGCCCCTTCTCCCATCGCCAACGTCGCCACCCCACTTTCCTCCAACCCCGCACACCTCTCCCCACCCACCCCACCTCCCGTCGCTCCTCCTCGCCACCTCGACTCTGCTCCGGGGAAAACTTCAAAGCGCCGGATCGCAGGCTCCCTGCTTACTCCCCGGCTGGGGATTTCAGGTCAGTGCCCGGAACACCTTTCCCCGCGGAGGCCGCGCGGGCTGGCGGGCGTGCGTGCGGCGGGCTGCAGTCGGCCCCCTCCCTCGGGGCCCAGACTAGCGGCGGGTGGCTCCTCTGACTCTCTGGCGTACCCCTCGAAGCTTGTGCCTCGCGCTTCACTTTGGCTGCTTTGCTCGCTTTCGTTTTTATTTCCTAGCTGTAAGTTATTAAAAATGCAGCCAACCTAAGCGGCCCGGCGTGGGCTTCGGGGAGGGAGGGGCGCGGCGGGGGTGGGGGGGCTGCCGCCCCGCTGGGGGCTGAGAGGAGAGCAGGGAGTTCGCGGATTGGAAGTTTGCAGGCAGTGTGTGTCTGTGTGCGCGGGAGCGCGGTCGTCGCTGAGTGCCGCGAGTCGGGCGGGGGGGTGAGCTGGGCTGGAAGCTGGGAAGCTCGGCTCGGCGTTAGCTCGCTAGCAGGAAGGGGAGGGCGGCGGGTTCCCGTCTGCTTTCTTTTTCGACTCGGGAAAGAACTGTAAAAACCTCCAGCCGCCGCTGCCTCGTCTCACCTCTCCGGGGGCAGCTCGTTCTTGCTCGTGGAAAGACGGCGTGTGCGTGCGCGAGGGTGTGTGTGGCGGGCGCCCCGGGCCGAGCCGAGCTCGACCTGCCGCCGCTGCCGCGCGACTCGGGAGGGGAATCCCGGTTTTTTGTTTTTTGTTTTGGATTGCTCCAAAGCGTGAATCACATGGATTTAAAAAAAAATACTAGGAAATCGAGCAGAGCGAGGGGTTCCGACAAGGCCCGCCCGCCCACCAGCCAGTCAGGTCAGACGCTTTGTTTTGTAAATGTTCTTTAAAAATTTTAATCTGCCACCCTGGTCCACCCGCACCTTCCCCGCGACGTCGTGGGGTTGGTTTTAAGTTTAAGATCTACCCCCAGGGGTTGGGGTAGATCGTGCGGGGGCGGGGGCGGCGGCGGGCGCGGGGGCGAGACCTGGGTCCTCCTCTGGGTAGCGTGGAGTCTGGTGGAAAGCCCTGTAGGGCGTGTGCGAGTCTGCGGCCGGAGGAAGTTGGTCCCACTCGGAGGGCGTGCGGCGCAGAGGCTGAGGGCGAAGAGGAACTTGCGCACCCGGGCGCGATCCTCGGCCGAGGCGGGGAGAGCGAGGCGCCGCTGCGCCGCGGGGCCCGCGCTCGGAGCAGGTGGGCGGCTGCGCTGCAGAGCCTCCGCCAACTAGGGGGCTCGGGGCGGCGGCGACGTGCTCCTGCTGTTGACCAAGCAAGCCCCGGGGCGCCGTGTGCGGAGTAGGGCGGCTCGAGGCACGCGTGGTCCCGACGGGCTTCCCGCCGCCTGCACTCTCGAGTGGGCACGTCCCCGGGTCCCTGAGACGGCTGAGCCTGGCCGCGTGTAGGCCGAAGCCGGGGCGAGGCTTAATTTGCAGTTAATGAATCTTTTCCAGAAAGTCCGCGATCTCCAGCCAGAGGCTGTGAGTGCCCGCGCGCACGAGGGCGCGCGCCGCCGGCGTCTAAAGGGTTGGGGGGTTGCGGGGATGGAAGAGCGAAGGAGGGGGGAGGGTTATGTGTATTTAAACACAAACCTTAAAAAAAGAAACCAGCGCGCTTCAAATAGGTATTCGTACAGCCTCTTGTGTCTAGAGTAGACAGCTCAGGGTTTTAGCTGGGTTTTTTTGTTTGTTTGTTTCTTTTTTGAGAGAAGGCCAGAGGAGGGGTAGTGGTATTTGATTCTAGGGGTAGTCTCTGGAGAAAAATCCTTAAAATGACTTGGGAATAAAAACGAGGAGGAAATGGCCCACCCCAGAAGGTGGTGGGTGGTGAACGCAGACAGACTTGGGTATTTGTAGCCATCTGACACTTCCTGTGGCACTGGAAACGGACACCGCGGGCCGAAATCAATCCTTACGAGGTGTTGGATTCGGTTTGGCCAACAGAATTGCTTGTGTGGAGGTCATTTTAATTGTCGGCCTCCGAGACTCCTGTACGTGGACACTTGGAAAATACATTTGCTTCTCGACCCTTCCCACTCCACCCCCGACCTGTTATCTGGTCTGGGCTTTGCAGTGTTGGTTCCCGTGTTTATTTTGGGCATGATTTCACCGCGAGGAGGAAGGGGGGAGATGGCGGTGATTAATATGCCGTCCAGGTTTAACCCGAGGCTGGCCTTTAGTGTGCGGGTTTACGCCGCCACTCACCGGGATTGCCTGGGGTAGTGGAGGGGGGGGGCGCGCGCGCGGGGTTCGGGCGCCAGGCGCTCCGCGGGCAGGTCGGGGTTGGGGCTCGGACGGCCCCAGCGCTGTCCTTTGAGGCGCTGTCACCAGTAGGTGACTGAGAGTTAATTAGGAAGTGTTCTCCGGATCAATGGGCCGCACAGCTCATTAGCGATTCTCTCCAGCCCTTTGCAGGGCCGGCCGGGCCTGTGCCTCCCACAGAGGCCGGGGCCCCGCGGCCCGGGCTGCGGAGAGCGCCTCTGGGAAGTGGGGAGGGATGGGCGGCGAGGGGCGACCGGGAGGCGAGTGTAACTTGGCCGGGCGGCGCGTTGCGTGCGGCGCCTCGAGGCCCGCACAGCCCGCTCTTTCTTCCTGCTCTCGGTCGCCTCGACTGTGTCTTTAACTCGCTCCCGCTCGCGTCGCTGCCTGGCTGCTCCTCCCCGCCTCCCTCGCCTATCTCTTGTTCTCTAAGCACGACGCCTGTGCTCCCCGCCCAGTTTGGGATTAGACAAGATAAAAATAGGACTGCCCAGCGCACAGAGCTGTGACTGTGCCCCGGCAGCCGGGCTGGCGGGAGCGCTGTGGGCCGGGGCCGGGGCAGACCCGCTGTGCGCTCGGGGCAGCCCGAGCCCGTAGAGTCCCACCCCGACCCTGCAGGCGCGGTCACGCTCCAGCGTTCTGTCCGCCGGGAACCGTGCGGGCAGGGGGTCCTGGGTAGGGTCTCCGCGCTCTCGCGGGTGTTGTTGGTGTGCCTGTGATAGATGGGTCTAGACAGGCATGCAGGCTCCCTCCCGGCTGAAGGACGGGAAGCGGGGGGCGGGCCGCGGAGGCGGCGGCAGACTCCCGTGAGCGAGCGAGCCTTCGGGCCCAGCGACCAGGGTGGAGGGAAGGCTGCGAGGGTTTCTCTTAACCCTTTAAAGACGATAGGGAGAGTGGGGGTGGGGAGTGTAGTAGAAATTCCTGGAGGCAAAGTAGCCCCCTGGGGAGAGGAGGCGGGAGTCTGGGCTTAGGGTTTTCCTTTCTCTTCTGTGTATGCAGTCTCACATCCTGGTACATTGGGCTCGATTCTTCGACGAACCAAACGCAGCTGCTAGGTGATCTAATTTGACCCGATACTTCTCAATGGGGAAGGTGTGAACACACACGGTGGGCACCCTCACTTAAGGAACTGAGTTGGGGAGATGCAGAGGTTAGACCTTACCGTTCCTAGCGGCCCAGTATGTGAAGGTCTGCTCAGAGCTTTAGTCAGTGGGGCCTCTGACCGAGAGTGTTGCCTACCAAAGACCCAAGCCTGAAATGCCTGGCCAGTGCATACAGGTATGCGTCGGAGAGAGCAAAGGGGTCCTTGAGTTGTCTATGTAAATAAAAACACTTTTAACCATGAACTTGTGGAGAGTTCAAATAAGATATGTGCAGGGAGGCAGCCTCCAAACAGGAGTTGGACAGTGATGTGTACAAGATCGATCATTTGTATACACATCCATGGGGTCAACATTGAATGGGTCTAAAAATTTAATACAACTCCGCAGGCATTGGTCTCGTTCTTTCCCTGAGGTAGAAATTGGTGGGTGGGTTACCCTATAGAGAAATGAATCATTAGTCACACTCCTCTCTCCTTCCCCCTCCTCTTCCTTTTAGGGTTTGGAGTCTTAGGGGATCCTCTAGTTACATTAAACTGCAAACCCATATTGGTCTGGGAACGAGCCCCATTATAGGCAAAGCAAGAATGTAAGTCGTGGGGAGGTGTACGTATTAGACAGGAATGCACAGATTAAGATGTGCGCCTGAATGACATGTGCTGAGACAAATCAAGACACTTGGGCTCTGGTGCCCACATGGAACAAGAGATACAGAAGAGAGAAAGAACTGGCCGCGAGGAATGTAAACATGGGTATGCAAATACTGAGACCTAGAGCGAGATTCTAGGAGAAAATCCCAGAGTTTGTTGAGCTGGAAACTGGAGCAGAATTTCTGTAAGTTCCTTCGAGAGACAAAAGCCCATTTAAAGGTGTGAAGAGGGTCACTTGGAAACACAAAAAGCATTCACATGCATACATCCATGCTTAGATACACAGGCTGAATGACAAAAACTCCTCAATGCCTGATGAAGATTTTCCTGCCCGGTGAGACAGAGCAGGGCACGGAAGTGTGGGCCACACGACCACATTCGCACACTCATTCACTGGGAAATACTGTGTCTTCGGCTAGAGGGAAACTGAGGGCGACGGTGCCTAGCTAAGGGTGGATGGCCCTTGGTTACTAAGATTGCTTCTGGTTATAGTTTCTTCGCATCTAGAGTGGGGAAGAGAGTATGTCTTGAGCAGGTAGGAGGATTTCTGAAAGATTTTTGAGTTCTGGACCCTGAGAGGATGGATGGTGGAGGAAAAAGAGGAGTAGCTTTGCATTCTGGGTCGGAAGCAAGGGATGTTGCGCTCCTCTAAGCCCTGTTTGCTAAGGTGGCGCAGGGCCTAGTGAACTGAGAGAGACTGAACCGAAAGAAGTGCGAAGCTCGGCCTCTGGGCGGAATCAAGGGGGGAGGTATGCTTTCTTTCCCTTTTTTTTCCCCCCTTGAGGAGACCGTGCGGGGACGGCCAGCGTAGGGAGGATTAGCAGGCGCCTCTGTGACCCCAGACGCGCGCGTAAACTCGGCTTGGGTTTGATTTGCCCGCGGCGTCGATTTGCCACGGTCCCTCTTTGTCTGAGCCCAGCCGGGAATTCCAGCTTTTATTGGGAAGACCGCACTCGGGTGGAGCCCGCGCTGGGTCGGGCATGACAGCCGGGCCCGCGGGGCTGGGCAGGAGGCTCGCCGGCCTCCGAGCCGCCCGAACCCCAGGACGGTCCTCGGGAGTGCCCAGCAGCCCCGGCAATGCCACCTCGGTGGTTTCCTCGAGGGCGGCGGGCCCGGCAGACCCAGCCCGGCGGGGCGGGGGGCCTCACTTGGGCCGCCGTACCGCCCCTCTCCCCGCTGGCCCCACCGCTCCCCCGCCCGCCCGAGGAGCTCTGAAGGCCCTTTGTTAAGCTCCAGGGTCACACCCGTGCCCCGGGGGCCGCGCGGGGGCGGGAGGACCTTCTCCTGGCTGGAGGAGCCCGGCCCGACCGGGCTGCCTCGCCCGAGTGTACGGCCGGCAGGATTCCGTCTGTTTGCAAGGCTGGCTGCGCTGCCGGGGCCTAGATGGTGGCGCTGGCTTGAGAAGCAGCCGGGGCAGGAGTGGAAGGTCTTCTCAGGCCACCCCCGTGGCAGCCAAGCCGCCTGTGCCCCGAGCACTTGGCCGTGGACGTCTCCCAACCTCCAGCCCGGCCCGACGGCTTTCGCTGGTTGCCCCCCATGTGTTCCTCCGGAAGGGATAGCTGACTTTCTGTTGGATGGGAATTAACCAACGAACTTTCCCCCCCCGCAACGTTTCTGTAGAAGGCCCCCTTTCCCAGCGCAGGCTCATTTCCGCCGGCCCCTAGTCGAGGGTGTTGGAAATGGGGGGGGGCGCGTCCCCGCACTTTGTTATTTCTTAGAACCATGTCTCCCCGGCCAGCCATCGCCCCTCAGCACCCATGGGCTCTGGCGCCCCGTGATTAGACTAGCGGGGAAGTCCGCTAGGAGAAGATCCTGACAGCATAAAATAGAATTTGATCTAAAAGACAGTTTCCAGTATAATCTCATTATGCATCACAGACTCCCGGTGTTATTTTGTGGAAGGCGGACAATGATCAATTTACATTGACCCGGGGCTGGGCGAGCTTTTAGATGGTAATTGCCATATTGATTTGCATGCAAAAAGGAGACCTGCTAAAATTAAAGACCGGAAGCTAAATGAAACTAAATTTCTTGTCTAGGTGCAAACCAGAGGAACTACTGGGGGGAAGAGGGTGAGTCAGGTCAGGGTGCCAGGGGCAAGAGCAGGTGAGAGGCCCAAGAGCTCCGGGAGGTCACAGATTTGGGAGCGATCTTTGCCCTGGTGATTTCAAAACGTGAGGAGGGGGCTTGTATAGGGTATGGGGACCCAGCAGGGAAAAGTTATAAACAGGCACTATTGCATTGAAGGCACTGGGATCTTTTAATGCTAATAGTAACTGCGAGGGGGGAGGAGAGGTTTATAGGGTTATAGGGGTCTTCCTGCACCATTTCCGGCACCCCCCATTTCTATTGTTCTACCCGAGCGCTCATAACCGTGCCAAGAGCACCCAAATTCTTGCATCTGAAGAGTTAAATTTTTTTTTAAAGACAGGCCTTAAACTTCCCCCGCCCCCCCTCCCCCCGCGTCTGGTCTTTCGAAGAGAGCGAGAGTAGGGGGCGGTTCTGCATGCCGCTGCGGGCAGGCCTGGACCTTTGGAGGCTGCGGGAGTTCCTCCCCGGACGCAGCAGCAGCCCCAGACTCGGCCGCACGCCGATCGCTTTGGGAAGCGGCTCGCTCCAGGTGGCCCAAGTGGCGGGGGCGGGGGAGGGTCTGCCGGGGCCAGGGACTCACGGTGCCCGGGGGCGGGGGTCACCTCCCTGGAGGTTGGAAGGGCCTGCACGGAGGGTGTGGAGGCGGGAAGGCGGGGGCTGGAAATCCTGTCCCAATCGGTGGTGATGGCCAAGGCCGGAAAGTTTAAAAAAGAGAGAAAGCCACTGGCTGCGAGCCAGGGGCTGCCGGGCCGCCGGGGCGTGTTTGGCTGACTAGAGGGGTGAGGACCCGGCTCCGCCATCGCCTCGGTCCCTCCCGCTGCGGAGGCCCTGGCCTGCCCCAGGCGCTCCTGGAGCCATTTCACACATCCGGAGCCTCGGCCACTGGAGGAGCCACCCGCCCGGGGCCGGGAAGCCGCAGGGGCGGCTGAGTGTCCGGCGCTCCTGCCCGTTCCCCTTCCCACCGAGCTGAGCTGGAGACGGCCCTCGGTCGTGGAGCCTGTGGCGTCTGTGGCATCGGGTGTGGATGGTTCCCGGAGCTTCTGAAAGCCCGGGGCAGACCAGGAAATTGAAGATGGGGTGGGGAGGGGATGTTGAGCGCTGACCCTGTGCTGCTGGGATGAGAAGTTGGGGAGAGGAGAGATAACCCCAACCTCCGGCTTGTCTCGGGACTTGGCTTTTTGGGGGGACCCCCAGGAGTCCAGGAGGGTCCAGCATCTTGCAAGCCGCTTCCCCCTCAGTTGCCTCCCCAGCCCACTTTGGTCCCTGAGTTTTTCATTCAAGTCCTAGGAAAGGTAGATGTAGGCAGTCTTTCCAAAGGGCTTTTGCTCTGTCTAGATAATTTGATTTATTGCTTTATGTGGCAAGCCTTCTTCTAGTTCCAGGTGTCAGCACTTTTTATAGAGACCTAAGAGTAGCACCCACCTCCCACTGCCTGTTCTGGGCTCCTGGAGGAGGGGAAAGTGGAGCCTTGTTGGGAACCCCTGGCCTCACACCAGGGTGTTCCAGTGTAGGGAGATGGGTAGGATGTTGGCAGAAATTTCGAAAGACTTCACATGGACCAAGAGATTTCTGGGTGTAGGAGAAACTAGGGTGCGGGCTCCTTGTGGACCGAATTTCATAGGTGTTAAGTGCTATCCTTTTACTCTGTATTGGAGTACAAGGGCCAAGGAAGGCTTCCGAACTTCTTGTGGATTCTGGATGGCACAATTTGACCAATAATTGGCTCCTCTCCTCAACTCCAGGACTGAGTTTGACCGTGGCCCATTTTTACTAGCTGTGTGACCTTGGGGGCAGGTTATTTATGGCCTCTGAGCCTCAGTAAGTTTCTTCATTTGTAAGACTGGGAATAATTTTCCACCTTTAGGATCGAAGAATACTTGGCACATAGTAGGCCCGGAGGATTAGTAATTGCTTTGAATGACTGGTCAGATTCCTATAGGTTGCTTCTCCATCCCCTGCTGCCCCTGAGATGCCCGAGCCCCCCCCCCCCCGCCGCAAGACCTGCGTAGGCCAGTGTCTGGGGGCCAACCTGCAGGTTAAGCTCCCCTCCAAGGGTATTCCTGAGGCTATTCCTCCAGGTCTGCCTCCGTGGGTTCCTCTTTCCCTTTGTTACAGTTCTTTGCATTCTGGGCTTTAAAGGAATCCATATGAAAAGGCTGGGATTTTTTTTTTCTCCCCCTAAGTGGGATCATTTATATGGTTAGGAATTGATTCCAGAACCGGTATCTAGGTGCTCTTTGGCAAGTCCTCCCGTCATTCTTTCGGGGAGAGGGAACAGCAGCGGCTGGAGGGGAGAGACCTGGTGGGAAGAGGTGAAAGGGTCTGGCCCACTGCAGGGGCCAGAGGTGCTGTGGTTTGTCTGATAGGGATTAAGTCTGGATGTTATGAGGTCTCAGTGTGGTTTTCAATAAAAGTCTGTCAGGGATTGCTTCTTTTCTATCGATATGTATTTAAAAAAATTACTAGCATGAGAAGAAAACCAGACCTGTATGGATCCAGGCCGGTAGTGAGCTACTGTGATCAGGTTTCCTACTAGACTCCCAGAGGGGAAGTCAGCGTTTGATTGAAGCTACACTTGGTTCTTGACTCTCTGGGGATGCCTGCTCTGAAACAGGAGCGCTCCCTTTCTCTCCTCCCCCACCCCATCCCCCTTTTCCCTTCTTCCCCTAAAAGCCTTTGTGCTGAAAGAGCTTCAGTAGGCATGAGTCCCTGGTACCTCTCTAAAGAATGCCTTTCAGCCTTTGCTGACATTGTTTTGTGAACAGTGGGTTTTACCAGGCCAGCAGTTTTCCCCCCATCTTAGCTCACTATTTTAGAGGTTCGAGTATGCGCAGGATGCGCCCAACTGCAGTGCTTTCCAGTGTGTGTAGCCAGGGCCTTGCCTGTAATCTGAAGACACCTTAACCTTTGCCCTAGGTGCCCCCCCCGGGGGTGGGGGTGGTGAAGGTGGGGAGAGCAAGGACAGGGGATCGTTGTTGAGTGTCTGTTTGTTTTCTCCAGCCACAGAGGCAGAGGGGTGGAGTGGGGCGAGCCCGAGAGTACGTTCCAGCCTTGGGTCTGATTTAAAACTTGGTTTAATTGGAGAAACTCTTAGGCATTTAACAGTTCTGTACAAATGCAAACTTGAAATAGCTCTAGGCCTACGTCAACTAGGAAAGAATAAATGAAGTACAGAGATGTCCAAACTATGTAAATCCTAGAGTTGTCTGCCCTCCCATAAACACATGACAAGTGCCAAGGCATTTCCAGTCAAAACACCCATGGAACCAGCAGCCTCCATCCTTTGTATTTATTATTTTATTAACAGCATTTTACACAGCATTTAACAAGCACAGCCTGCCTGCTTTCCACCACGGCTCTCAGCAGACTGAGGGGTGGAAAACAGATGGGGGTGGCGAGGAGTGGTCTCTAGAAGAGACTTCTAAGCTGGAGAGATCTCTTCAGATGGGCAAGGAAAAGGAACATTTGGGGTTCCTTTCTCCTGGCCCCAAAGAGAAGACAAAAGTAATGCTTTGGAGGAAGAAATCCCCTCTCCCTTTTCCGGAGGAAAGTTGTGCAGATGTGGTCTGTCTAGTCTCCACTTGGATTCCAGAAGGTGTGAAGCAGGGTCTTCTTTCCCAACACTCTGCCCATCAGTTATTGGTGCTTTTCAAAGAATAAGTATTTGTCTGCTATCATTATTCTATATCCTGGTGGAAAGTTTATAACGAAAACTAATGCCTTTCTTAAGTCATAAAATGAGCCTTGTATGATTATTTAATTAAAATCTATTTAAGGACCGATCAGGCATGTAATTTGCGCTAATAATGACGATTATGGAAATGTTCGACTTAACCAAAAATCATAAAAGGAGACATTTTGGTCAGTGGGGCGACCAGGAAGGATTCAGGGAGTTGGACGGTTTTCCGAAACGCACGAGGCTTTGGGCTGCAGAAAGTGCCGGGCTGCCTAGCCTCTGGGACCACGGTAGAGAGGGCTGCAGGACCCCAGGCCTGGCCGGGGCAGGCCGACCCACACTTTGCTGAGCAGAGAAACCGACCCTGGGAGTCTGAACAACCTTTATTCCCAGCTGAGGAAATGGGGGAGGGGGCCTGGGAGGAGGAAACTCTGGGAGAGCTGATGAACCGCACAGAACTCTGCGCGAAATGGCTGTGTTCTCTTGCTTTAACAATCAGCAGCGACACACGCATTGCTGCCTCGGCTAGCCTTGGCTGGAGCCTGGAGGGGTGGGGGGAGGGGGGTCTCTTGTTCCGGAGAAACCTGCCAGCTGCTGGGCTTGGTGCGAAGGCAGACACAATGCTGCTGTTGTTGGTTTGATCTCTAACTGGATTGTTAGTCTGGCTTTAACTGTGTGGTAAGGGGGGAATGTGAAGGCTGTTTACAGCGAGTGCAAATAATGTGACAGCTGTTGGTGCACGAGCAGCGCTGTGCCTCCTCGGCGCTCACACAAAGCGCGCACTATGCAGGCCCGCGGAGAGCTGCAGAGGTGGCCGCCCCTTGCTGGCCCGGGAGCCCTCGGATGCGCTGCGAGAGAGCCCTGGGCGGCGGCACCCGCCCCCCCCGCACCCCGCGACATGCATCTTTCTGGCTCCTGGGATCGTGGTGGACGTGCGCGCTGGTTGGTGTGTTGTGGTTTAGGGAACTTGTTAGGCAGAGGTGGCAGGAGAGGGCCTGCGGGGTCATGAGTGTCAACTGTCTGGAGGGGTTTGGCCGGGATCTGTTGACCTGGGGCCTCAGTGGCTTGTGACCGGGTTGTTAAGATTTGGGAAAATAACTTTCCGCCCTAAAGCAAGCCTGTTGGAAAGAATGTATTATTAACTGAAGGCTTTCTGGAAATTGCAGAGGCTCTGAAGGCCGTTGTTCTTCCTCTGAAATGGCCCTGTTATTCAGACAAGTTCAAGAGACGGGCGGCCGCTGTGTTCTATGCCCTCGGCCCTGTTTCCTGGATTGGAAACACAAGTGTGTAGGTTCAGGACCCGAAGGGGGGTGAATGGGGGTGGGGAGGGGTGCAAGTCGGCTTTTGATCACCCGCCTCCCTTTGCCTTCCCGGTTTTTAAGAGCGCGCTTGCCTTTCAGCTGCAGGACCAACGGTGCTGTCTTGAGGTCTGCCCACAGCGCCACCCACTCTGTGACTTAATCAACTAAATGCCCAGAGCCCGGCCTTCTCTGAGTTCCTGGTCCTCTGCCAGGCACTGCGGGGAGGCGCCAGGGTGGGAGGGAGAACAGTTGGTGGGTGGCAGCAATACCCCGCTGGGCCGGTCCAAGCTGGCGGGGCTCAGGATGGTCCAGAAGATGGGCCTGCCCCTGGGCTGTCCTGGGGCAAGCTGGGTGTAAACACCACTCCCCCCAACCTCAAGGTTGAAGGCTTCCGCAGCCCTGGCCCCCGGGCTTTGGAGGATCATTTAGAGCTGACTTAACTCTATATCCTGCCCTTCTGTGTGACTTCGGCCCCTGAGTGTACAGCTTGCAGGATATCTGCAAATTATGGGTCCACCTCCGCCCCACCCTGCCCCCAGATCTACTCTCTGGGTTATAATGTGGACTTCTACATCTAGTTGGGTTCCCTAGTGGGGAGCTGGGAGATGCTTCTGGAATGATACATGAACTTCGGTGCCAGTTCTGTAAACTGGTCTCTTTTTATGACGTGTGCCATTTTCTGTAGGAATGTTGCTTGCAAAACGAGTTTCGCCTTGGAGGAAAAGGGGAAAGATAAACAAGCCTGCAACGCCAAAGCGCTGGCAGTCTTTCCCTCCTTCCAGCTCTCTTAATGCAGCCGGGCTGCATTTCCAGGATAAGACTCGTGCTTGTGAAGAGGGACTCTGGTTGGCTTTTTTTTCCCCCGAAGCAAACGCAAATCAGAGAAAAGTAATTTTCTTTCAACGATATGCAACGTATTAGTCTCTTGTTATCGTGCTCCGAGGCAGGCCTCATTTGCGCGTCTGCCAGCTCGCTCACATCTGCTCGGCGTTGTTTGGGGCATTTTAACCTTGGTGGTGTCGTGTCTGGTCCCACGGATCAAGGAGGAGTAATTAAGCTCTGAACAGCTAGAAAAATTCACGGGCCCCCACGTCTACCGCAGTTTTCCCACAGCTTTGTTTGGGGGTGTTCCGGGTTCCAAGATGAACAGACGTGGGGTTCCTATTGTTCCTCGTAAAGAAAGTGGGCGCCCCCGTCCTCCTCTGACCCTCACCCCCAGCCTTCCCAGGACTCCCAGGCTGCACACAATCAGCAGGGAAGCCGGGTGCAGATCACAGGACCCTGTGTTTTATGCATCTTTCATTCGTAAAAAGTTCCTTTGTGCTTCCTGTGTGTACTAATGATAGCTGTCGTTAATAGCTTTCTGGTATAGCGTTCCTTGTGGGGGGAGGAGTTTGCAGTGAGTTCACTTTATTTCTACAAAGCCCTGATGGAGGCTGCAGTGCAGTGACACCCCCTCTAGAGTCGTGGTCTATGGATCGTTTATTCTGGATTTGTTTCCAGGTTGTGTAGACTCCAAGTGGGATCCCAGCCTGTAGGGACCAGACCCGGGGGGGTGTGGAGGGTGGGTGGGCGGGGAGGAGTGGAGTAAGGTCGATTAATTGCATTCAACCGAGGTTTCCTGTCCTGGGCTGCTGCCTCCTGTTGAGGGACACCAGCTTCCAAATGGGGCCCCCTCTTGCATACACGCGTGGTTGTGTGTGGCACAACCGTGAAAGAAAGTGAAAGGAACAAAAAGCCGAGGCCTGGCGTGGGGGGGGGCGGGTTGGAAGGGGGAAGGGGAAGTGTCTGAGGTTGGTCCAAGAACTGACGGGGGGCCACGGCTCTGTTTTGGGGGAAGGGGGTGTGTGGCGGGCAGCCCCGGTTTGGCAGCGGCTCTCCCGGTCGATCCTTGCTGGTGCCCCCCTCCCCAAGCCCCCGAGCCCCCTTTTACAGTTGGCTACACCTGGCTTGCATCTTTGAATCGGGGAAGGTGGGGGAGGCGTCCACGGAGAGAACACTCCAGACTGGCCGAAGGGAGCGCAGGACGATGGGCTGGAGCGGTCTCCAGTCAGTGCCCACTCCCCTGGGGCGCGCCGCCGCACATCCTGGGTTCTCCGTGCGCCCACCCAAAGTTGCTTTTTGTCAGAGATTCAGCGGCAGGCGCCTGGGAAGGGGGAGCCCAGAGGAGCGCGCGGGCGGGGTGAGCTGGGGTCGGGCTAGCCGAGAGATCCGGGGGTCCTGGAAGGTCGGGCGGGGGGTGCGTGTGCGGGGTCGGCCCCGCGCGGGGACCTGGCGGAGGAGGGGCGAGGAGCCTGCGGCAGCGCGGGTGTGTGTGGTGGGAGAGAAAATCCCTTTGTTGCCGACCAATCCGTGCTCAGGGCTGAGGCGGGGGAGGGGGCGCCCTTCCCCCACTCGCCGCCGCCGCTGCCGGCCAAGTTCACTCCCGACTGACCCGAGTGGCTCGCGGCGCTATCCTGGCGCCCTGGGAGGAGGCAGGGAAGGTTCTGGTTGCTCAAAAGGTCAGGGCCAGCCACGTGAGTTTCCCGTCCCCCACCCCGTCACACCCGCACTCCTGCTCCGCAGCTGTGTTACTAATGCAAAACTTGGGTCGTGAGTGGGGACGCCTCTGGAGGCGGCGACAGCCATGACTTGGAGTGTGCCAAGAGACAGCGCCTGGACAGGCTGGATCACTCCTCCCACCCCCCACTCCCCCCCAGCACCCATGCCCGGCTGCAGGACCCAGTCGGGCGACCTCCTTCAGCCACACCCCAGGAAGCCTGCGACCCTCCCCCCGACCTGGGGGCATCCTTGGGGTTCCCCTCTCCCCACTGCTACACATACTGGGGAAAACATCCCAGGAGGACTTGCCCCAACGCTGCACACCCTGGACCGCTTTTTCTCATCTCCCACCTCCTCGCGGCCCCCAATGCTAAAATAGGAACTTCTTCATCCCTCCCTTCCTTGACGCCAGTAGAGAAGTGCCTGTCTGTGACTCAGTCTGCGCTTGGAGCAGTCCCAGGAAGGGCTCCCGTGCCATCAGTTTGGGGCTTCCATGAAAGCCACACACTCTGCAGAAGATCACCCCTCCCTGGCCCCCTCTGTGTCCCTGCCTCAGCCTTCCCTCTGCCGCAAGGAAACTATATAGCCATTCTGGGGTTTGTTTGTTACGTAGAATGTTTAGTGGAGTCAGATGCTGTTTAATGGGTTAGATGTGGCCTGCACCAGCTATTGCCAGGCAGAACTCAAGTCCATAGTGCAGTTTAATCCTCTGGAAAACACGGTGCCAAAGATTTACAGATGAGGGGGCCAAAGTTGAAGAGGTCCGGCCACCTGCCCAGAGACACGCCATGGATGAGAGTGGGAGCTGGGAGGCTGTGGTGACTGCGCACGCGCGCGCGCGTGTCCTCCACAGAGAACCAGCCATGCCCGTGCAGTGAGAGACACCCCTTCCCCGAAGAGGTCCCCAGCCTACGGAGGGCCGTGGCACATGGCATGCTGGCTGGGAGCCCTGCCGTCTGCCCGGCCTTCTGAGCCAGAAGCTCCCCAAAACCCGTCCAGGTGTTCTTGGTCACTAACTGGATAAGTGCCTGATGCGGCATGGGGTGCCTAGAGAGTGAGGCCCTAGGAAGGGGCACCGTTAGTATTGGAGTGGAGTTGGGATGGTTTGGTGGCGCTGCTTCCCATTCCGTCGCTGTCACTTGACAAGCGTGCTGTGCAGACTTGAACCAATCCATCAGCGCCTCAAGGGCGGAGGCAGTGGAAAGTGGCCCGGTGCCAGGAGGAGCTGGGGTGGAGAGAAAGGAGAGGTGGCAGGAGTGGCCTGGTGCTGCCTTCCTCCCTGCGCTCACGCCAGCCTCTCACGGCCACTGCTCCTTCCTTTGCAATCTGTTTGTTGCCTGCCAAGGGAAGTCGCCTTTAAAGAAAAAAAACAAAACAAACGTTCTCTCCTTCTCCTCATTCCATAATGGTGTCTTCATAGCAGGAATCGGCAGAACGGTGGTGGGTACAGCTGGGGACCCGTGTGCCCCCTCGTGTCTTTTCACAGAGGGCCAAGGTGCCCTCACTCAGGGATGCCGAGGTTGGGGGGACAGCTCCTAATCTTGGTCCCTCTGACCTCTTTCTGCCAATCAGGCTCTTCTCCCCAGCGTCCAGGCCAAGCTCGGATGCTAATCATAACTCTTGGCTCCCGGACCAGATGACTGCCCAAGTCTGTCGAGGGAGACTCAAGCTCTCCTGTGCTTGCCCCTAGGGCCAGACCGAAAGCCGGAGACCACGCGGCGAGTCTGCGTTTTGCAAGCCGGGTCTCTCCCAGAACTGGGTGTTCAGCGGGCAGCCACCACAATTCCTGGTCTGTTCTTCAGAAACCAGACCCTCCTCCGTCTCCCCGGCTGACCCCTTCTCTTGGCCACCTTCCCTCTTCATCCCTATCCCACATCCTTGCCCCCTTCTCTCCACTGCTGGAAAAAAGGGTTAAAACCCAGAGCCAAGGTGTAGCTTAGCAGCTCCCACTGGAAACAGGTTGGTGCTTGTAAAGTGCTTTTCATGGACTTCACACATCTTGGCACTTCCAGAAGCATCACCCACCTGTGGAAGAAAAGGGGGGGGGGTCGTTGAGAAATAAGGGCAGATGAGCCTCTTATATACAGCAGCAAAGCGCCTGCTCTGTCTGTCATCTAAATCACGTCATTTGCCCCCTGCAGCATGACCCACAGCCAAGGGTGAGGGAAGTCACTTTTGAAGAACTTTTCCTTGGAGGTTAAAAAAAGAAGAAGAAGAAAGTAAGAAAGACCCCCAACTATTTCAATAGCCGCTTCTAGAAGAGGAATGGGGTGAGCGTGGCGGTGTCTCTGACCCTATCTGTGTGTCCCTTGTGCCCAAGATCCCCTTAGTTAGTTCTACATCCCAGAGAGATGGGGGGTGGGCCCGTTTCTCAGTGATGGTGGGGTGTACGCAGTACGGCCTTTGCCCAGGATGAGGGTGTTCCTGCCCAGGATTTGGGCTGTCATTCTGGAGAAGGGCCTCACACCAGGCAGGGCCCCCGGCTCCTTGGCCCTTTCCGCTCAGGTCCATCTTTGGCCTGGAACCTGAAGAGTTAAGAGTCTTTAGCTCGTTGCAATGAAATTATGGCTGGCAGTGGCGCCGCTGTTTGTTCAACAGACCTCCAGTTTTAAACAGTTCACAAAAAGTTCATGGGGCAGCTAAAGATTATAAGTGTGTGTGTGGGTGTGTGTGGGTGTGTGTAGTCAGCAGGATCCAGTACTGAGCCTTGCCCCTCCTCCTCTTGTTTCTTCACGGCCAGCCCCCCGCCCCGCCCCCACTCCCGTGACACTGGACCACGCTCGGGGCCTCAACCCTCCATCTGACCCTGTGCACGTAAGAACACTTCATCCTGACACTGGGTGTTATTTATCTGTGCGGCGTTAATATTGAAAACCCCACCAGACAAGACCTGGAAGGGCGGGGAGAGGCTTTGAAAGCACCCCGTGGTCCCAGGTGTCTCTAAACTGCATTCCCCTCTCATGCTAAGTCCAGGCCGCCCTTTCTAAAGAAAAGCCCTTTCAAGGGAAGGGGGCTGCTGGCCCTTTTTGAGGGGAGGGGAGAGGGCTCAGTAGGATGATTGTGGCAGCGGCCTTTCTGTTTCCTCAGTCAGGTGCTCAGAGGTCCTTGTCCCAAGGTGACAACTAAAGGAGACATGTAAGAGGCAGCTTGTGTAAGTTTTGAAGACTGGAGCACCAGAAGATTGGGGCTTCGAGGGCACACATGCTTCGTCCCTCATCCTTTTCTTAAGGGTTTGGTGGAGTGACCCTTTGGCTTCTGGTATAATGTCCAAATTTCATCATGACACCCAGCCAGGGGGTGGCATGGTGTGGTCCTCCCACTGCAGCCACGGCCAGGACACTTGCACCGAGGAATGTTGCTCCTCCACCTTTTAGATGAGGCTTCCCTGGACATCTTCCTTTTGGTCTTCCTTTTGTTAGAAGGGGCTGCAGGGGTTAGGGAGGGGAAACTTTGTTGAACGTGCCTTCTGGTCGGCCCTGCACTAGTGGTGGCCTGCCCCCAACTTGATTTGTATGTTCGAAACACGGAAGAACAGCCTGTGAGCCCCGCACAGAACCTTCCTTGATGCCCAAGTCCATCTGAGTCCACCTTTTCGGGGCACTGTGGCCAGCCACTGGAAATGCCCCAGTCTGTCTGAAGAAAGGGACGCTTCCTAAAGAAATAGCTTCTCTAAAATCCCACCAGGCCGGACACAACTGGGAGATCCCTGCCTCTCCTCCAGCTTCATCGTTGAGCTCTAACTCCGCGCCGTGTGTCTGCGGCGTGGGGCTCTTGATGAACAGACGGTGTTCTCTTCTGTATAGGGGCCGAGGGGGATGCTGGTGGACAAAAGCCTGTGTTAGGACAAAGAAATGCAGAGGGATAGCCTGGCTGGCTTTGGGATTCATAACATATCTTTGGGATCATAACATATCTAACAAGATATAGCAATCTTTTTTGATTTTTTTGAAGTTTAAACAAATAGTGTACTCTGCATGAATTTTGTCTTTCAACTGAATCATTCTAATGTGGAATTTATGATGCTATAGTACTAGTTTACAAAGAAAGTGGAGTAGGCTTCACATATCTCCATATCTTATATTGATGGCACTTAAATTCTAATACCAAACTGTTATTGTTTCATAAACTAGGAGAAAATTGAGCTGATAACGAGCAGGAGAAGCTGGCAGAAACAATAGATTTTCTACTCTTTCTTTCTATTGTGTGTAAGCCTAGTTACCCTAGTTGACCAGTTAATGACAACACATAATGAAATTTTCCTGGCTGCTAATTAATTAGCTCTAATTTCACTAGTTTTGTTACTGGTAAGGCTTCCACTAATTCTATGTGTGAATGTCTTCTTACCCTACTCATCCTATTTTCCTCTTTGAGCTTCCTCAAATGTAGAGAACCCATTTGATTGACTTAAGAGTCAGAAGAGACTTACAATCAGAGAAAAAGCAAAAAAGAATGACTATAATGCCAACTAGTATAACTATTAATTAGAACTTATGTTTTGAGGATTTTCAGACAGAAGAGGGGTAGAAATGATAATAGTTTAGTTTTAGGAAAGCTGTAGTACACAAATAGAACCCCAAATCACACCACAGATAATTTTCCAGGAATTTAATATATCTGATATACACTCAATTTGTGCCCATGAATGGTGAGCAACTGGAAGTAAAGGAGAATCACATAGTTACATTTCTGGACAAATCAGGTTATCAGAATGATGCAATAATGACAGTTTACCTCAGTCACTTCTTAGGCTTTCTTATTTACTATGCTAAATGTTAAATGAGATTCCTGAGTAAAAGCATTACAATGACTTCAGCATTGTGGGACATGAAACACAGTGAGAACTCAGAGCAGGGAAGGAAATAAGTCAGGTAAGCAGGAAAAAGAATTGAAAGAGCTGAAAGATGTATTACTTGGCTGTCAGGTGTTAGGAGAGTTTATTTGTGCTTCTTCTTAATCTTCATAACGCTCTTGTCAGAATGGTAGTAACATACCCATTTTTTTAGATGAGCGACCTTTAACTGTAGGTTGCACTTGATTGTCTGCCAGGTTTTCAAGTCTGTGATGGGGACAGTAATGTCAGAAATTTCAATCCCAGTCAAATCAAGAGCTGGTAGAAACACCATTAAGGAAGTGCATAGTTTTGACCCAAATTTAACCACATTAAAATGTTGTCCTTTCTTCTCCAGGATGATAGTCTGTATTTCAAGAAGAATTCTAATTCTTGCCCCATAACAATTTCTCTGAGTTCTTTGTGCCAACTAAAGCCTTTGATTGATTTTCGTATTAGCAAAGCCCTGGAATTCTATGCAAAATGCTATGAATAGTTATCTACCTATCTAATTATTTTTAGCAAAAGGATGCAGAGCCGTTATCAGATTCTCAAAACTCAATCAGATTATCTAACAGTGTACATTAAATGAGGTAATGAATGCCCTTTCTGGATCCAAACATTATAATATTTTTAATCCTTACCGTGGTGCCTGAAATGTCTATTATCTCTAATTATCAGTAAGGGAACTGAGGCGTCGTAAAGTCTAAGTAAGTGAGAGGTCTGGAATTCAAATCCAGGTCAGTTTCAGTCTTGAACACCCCTAATTCTGTAGCCTACACTGCATTCTATACTCTTACTGTAGATAATCAATAAATGTTCATTTATTTCCTTTACCCCAGTTGGGGACAAAGAACATGGGTGTGTGAAAGAAAGTACAGATCAGTTTTAATGTAAATGATATAATAATAATGCTTGTCAGCAGTTATGGAATATTCATATTGTGCTAGGAGTTGACCATTAAGTACTTTACAGGCATTCTTTTATTTAAAATCTCATATATATAATACCTACCTTAGGAAGTAGGTAATATAAATGTTGCCAAGGTGATTGAAATAACGTGGTCACGTACAGGCAATGAAACTGGGAAAGAGTTTTCTGGGCTGATGGTTGAATTTTGGCCAAGACATTAAGGGGAGAAGGGATGAGCACTGGTGGGGAGACTGAAAACTTATTCATCGTAGGGAGAAAGCACTGGTGGAAGCATTGTACTGCTTGCTTAAGAACTGTTACCCTCATAACCCCAAAACTGAGGTTTTGCTGAAAGCTGAAGGCAGATTTCTTGCAGTGTGAAAAAGAATTTACTGATATCTCTTCATCTCTTCACGTTTGAACACGACTGTTTTGCAGATTGGTTGAAATGACTCAAGTTCTCTTTCAGATCTGGACTAAATGTCTGTATCACAGCATCAGGGCCTATGAAGCAGCATTTGCAAGCCCATACTCACCTCCCCCCTTTTTAGTGTTTTGCACTCTGGAAAAGCAAACAACAGCAACAACAATATCTTACTTCCTTTTATCTATAGTTATTATTAATCTTGTCAAGAAACCCAATTTGATATATTTATGCTAAAATATAAATGAGATTTTTCCAGTTTTATTGAGATTGAATTGATATATAATATTCTATCTGTCCAAGGTGTACAATGTGATGATTGATATATATATATATATATATATATATATATAGTGTGAAATGACAACCACAGTAAGTTTAGTTAACCTTAATTCACATAATTACAAATTTTATTTTTGTGATGAGAACTTTCAAGATCTACTCTCTTAGAAACATTCAAACGTAAAATACGGTATTGTTAACTGTAGTGACCAAGCTGTACATGACATCACCATTACTCACTTATCTTATAACTAGAAGTTTTTATCTTTTGATCATCTTCACTCATTTTCCTCACCTCCAACCCCCAGCTCTGGCAACCATCATTCCATCCTTTCTATCATGAGTTCAGTATTTTAGATTTCACATATGAGATCCTAAAGTATTTATCTTTCTCTGTCTGACATTTCATTTAGCATAATGCCTCCTAAATCCACCCATGTGGTGACAAATAGCCAGATTTCCTTCTTTATCATGGCTGAATAATAGTAGGTTGTATGCACCCCATTGTCTTCATCCATTCATCCACAAAAAAACACTGAGGATGTTTCCATGTCTTGGCTACTGTATTGGGTTGGCCAGAAAGTTCATACAGTTAATGAATACACTGTTCAATAAAACTAGGTAAAAATGAAAATTGTGTCTTTTATTTTTACTTCAAATAAATCTTTGACAAAGCCAGCTAGGCATCCCTTTGAGTAATGACTTATATCATGTTGAAATATTTTAAACATATGAACAGTAATAGCTTAAATGACAAATGTTACTAATATTGACACAATTGATCAAGGAGAATATGTTAGAATATGTTAAAATGCAGATGGACAGTGAAAGAACAAATATAACTTTTTTTTTTTTTTTTTGCGATATGCGGACCTCTCACTGTTGTGGCCTCTCCCGTTGCGGAGCACAGGCTCTGGACACGCAGGCCCAGCAGCCATGGCTCACGGGCCCAGCCGCTCCGCGGCATGTGGGATCTTCCTGGACCGGGGCACGAACGCGTGTCCCCTGCATCGGCAGGCGGACTCTCAACCACTGCGCCACCAGGGAAGCCCCCAAATATAACTTTTAACTAAATATTGTCTTGATATTTAGACCATTGGTTAAGAACATGATAACAGGTTTCATCCATTTCAAGAAAGCAGAATATTTGCAGATCACTTAACATTTACTAGGTATGTTAGTCTGGAAGGATATATTTCATTTACATGTGTCATTTAATTTAACCCCATCCCTCTGTAATAGATAGTGTTATCCCTATTTGCAGATAGGAAACAGGCTCAGAAAGATTAAGAATGTTACCTAATTCTAGTAAGTAGCCAAACCTAAACTGATCTAATTCCGGGGCAAAGCTCCTTCTGACACATCAGTGTGGGTCTTTATCTCTTTGAGAATTGTTGAACATTAAAAACCTTCTTCCAGGTAAATGCATAAAGAAACAACATGAGCAATGATATAACAATACAAGTCTCACTAAATAATTAGTGTGTTTGGCCTTGCTTTTGCTGATAGATCTTTTGCAAAATTGCTTTTCTCTGAGATAGTGGACTTCAAATATTTTCTTTGAAGACTTTCCTAAATTATACCTATCAGAAAGCTACTTTGCTTTAAGGCTAAAGAAAAATGAAAGCTTACTTAACTACACTTAGGTACCAGAGTCATACTATGAACTCTACACCTGCCAGGATTCACGCTAAGATAGGGTGGCTCCACAAACTGTCCATAGTACTGTGATTTCTTTCTGATATTTTGAAGTAGAAATAATTTAATAACTATTCACAAAAGAGAGAAACACTGTTTCTTGGTCCTCAGTATCATACTGCTGTAGGCTAATTCTCTCTTGTTACCCCTTAGTATAGAGAGTGTGTTTTGGGGACCCTCCTTCACGATCTTCTCCATTGCAAGAGCATCTTACATAAATCCAGGACTTCTCAAGCAGCCAGTTTTGCCAGATGGTCTTAGGGTTGGTTGTACCCATATATGGATAATCCTGAACTTCTCGAGTAAGGTCCTTATAGAGCATAATGGCTAAGAGAATTGGTGCTGATACCAGACCTGAGTCCAAATACTGCCTATGCCCCTAACTAGCTGTGTAACCTTGGAGAAGTAACTTAAGCCCCTTAAACGGATTAGATTTCTCACCCGGAAAATGGTATAATAAATGCATCTACCCTATATGGTCAGTGTGTAAATTAATCTAACTTGAGATGGTGCATGTTAAGCATTAGCACAGTGCCTGTCTCTTATTAGGAATACCTGCTTTTATTATTAATTATTCTCTATATTCCCAGGTTCAGCAAGGTGCCTAACATATAATAGTTGTTCAGCAAATATTTACTGGATTGAACGAGCTCTGAAATTTAAGCATTGGGTCAACAGCAAAGTAGTCACCCCACCATCATTTCTCCCACAGAAAGGGAGAATAGATGGAAGCCAGCCATCATACTTTCTTTTCTTATTCTAAACTTCCCATCCAGGCCCAGCAATAAAATAATCTTCCTGAACCCCAACAATTTCGAGAATTTTTCAAATCACTATTTGAAAATAGTTGGGTTTCCCTAATCTAATATGCCCCAGGACCCCAAGGTCACCAAGCTTATATTAATGAAGTCTAGTTAAGAGAAATGATTACAGTTAGTAAACCAACTACTTATGAGCTCATTGGGCTTTTTAAAATTTACTATCTGCACTTCATAGAGACACAAGTAGTTTGCTTTTGTAGGACACTCAACAGTCAAAGTAGTCTTTTAAAAAGTACAAATCAGATGCTATTATTGCACTGCTTCTAACCTCTAAAGGCTGTCTATTGTAAAGAGATTAAAATTTCAACTACTTAGCCAGGCTCACAGGGACCATGTGGTCTGGTCACTTACTACATCTTTCCCTGACCTTCATGGGGTTCGAGGCACAGTTATCTTTTTCAGTCCCTCAGATGCAACAAGCTCTACTTCTTGCTCTCCCAGCTTTAGATTGGCTAATCCTTCTACCCAGACCAATTTCCCTCTGATCACTAAGGCCTCGGTTCAAACGCCACCACTACTATCTTGACCAAAGAGACCTGCCTCCTCACTGCCTCTCCGTCCCATTGTCCAGTCGTATTTCTGTCGCTGTACAAAATTTATTTACATGTTGACTCTGTCTTCCTCCACCACTGGACATTTGCTTAAGAGCAAGGACTTTGTAATTTTTTGCTCACCACTGAATCTTCCAAGGCTTGCAGCAGACACTGGCACATAGAAGGTGTGTAGGAAATGTGTGTCTAATAAATGAATAAATATGTGAATGGAAGAAAACTGTAAAACACTAACACAAGAATATTCTTCTTTCAAAAGAATAATGAAAAATAATTTCATTCAATAAGAATTATTCTTAGTTACTGATACATGACTTAGTAGTTCCCATTCAATTTAAAATGTTCCATTTTTTCCTGATACTTCACAAGTCATTAATTAAATGTTGCTCACATTTAAGGCCAATCTGTGAGACATTATTTAACTTGTCCAGCATTAACCCAGCATTAACTTAGGTGGGGCTCCACCAAGTACTGATCATGTGACCTTGGCCTTTCATTGCCTCAGTTTTCTCATTTGTAACATGGGTATAATAATAGGCTGATTTCATAGGCCTATGAGGAGGAAAACCTCATATATATATATATATATATGTGTGTGTGTATATATATATGTATTTACACAGTGTCTTAGAATAGTGTCTGGCACATGATAAGCTTTATAGAGTATTGACTGCTGTTACTAGTACTGTTATTATGAGAACTAACTGTTGAGAATAATCCTTCATATACTGGTTTATTCCACTGAAGATAAAGGAAACTAATAGAATATTAGAAATCTGATTAAATACAGAAAGCCAGTAAAATATACCAAGACAGAAGATGATGAGAGTGTAAAAGCATAGAAGAAAAAAAACGGTTTTTGTTTTTCTTTTTCTCTTGTAAAGAAGGAAAAAGCCTAGAAATAGGACAAAAACTATTCATTGGCTATACTGACATGGAGATCGCTGGTGACCTTCATAAGTAAAATTTCAGGACAGTGGGCAAAGAGCTTACGGTGAGAGAAGTCAGATGGATGTAAATTCTAGAGTAAATGGGACGTGAGGACATGGAAACAGTATATGAAGATAACAATTTTGAAAAGTTCAGACAGGAATTGGCTAAAGAAGATATGCAGGGATTAGGGGAGGAGGGAGGCTTTCATGTTACACGTATAGTTTTTAACATTTTAAGTTGGAGTTACTAGTCTAGAATGAGGTTGAATTTTGGCAAGAATCATTCATAAGGAGTAGATGGGTTGTAGAAAATGCAGTGCTGTGAAGTACTTGAGAAGATGAGAGAAAATGAAATGCTATCTGTAGCGCACATGGCCTTTTAACTTTCACTCGTGTAGTAAAAGGGAATACAAAGATCAGCGCAAATGCTAATGAATTAATGGATTTGGCAGTGGACTATTTACTGACTTCTGAGTTCTTAATGAGCTGTGAAGCACCTCACCAGCTCAGAATGAAGGAAGTAGAGAGGATGGAGGGACATTTGAGGAGGGCAGGTAAAGCTTCTCAAAAAATAGTCCTTAAGGAGAATTAGAAAGAACGTACTGTAAGTCAGAGCAGTATTTCCAGTCTTGAAAATCCATTTGAAGTTGGTGATTATTAATTTATTGGAATACCAATTTGCCCTGCCACATGATTTTTCTCCAGCTACCTGGATATAAGTTACACAGAGGCAGAAAAGAGTGAGAGATAACAATCGAGGGAAAATACAATTAGTATTTTTTTAAGCTTTTTCCACTTCCCCGCTCCAACTCTGGGGAGCCTTCCCGGACATGGCTGCCCTCCCAGCCTCCAGTGGCACTCTGTTATCAAAGAATTCAAAGAAATGGAACATAGGTTTCCAACTTATTAATTTAGCAAAATCGAAAATTATATATAATGTCTTCTGTTGGCAAAGTTTCTTGCAATATAATTTGGTTCCATCTTTTGACAAGTAATTTGGCAATGTCTAGCAAGATAAAAATGTTAATAGCTTTTTACACATTAATTCTAATTCTGGAAGCTTATGCCAATAAATAATTTATAATCCAGAAAATTATTATATAAAGATGCTCATTGTTATGTCATTTGTAATAACAAAAAATTGGAAACACCTTTAATTGTTAACAGTAGGAAAACAGTTTAGGAAATTATATCCACTTAGTAGAAAATTACACAGTTACTATATTATAATTACAAGATGATGGAGCAAAATAGAATAATGCTTAATAAAGAAAGAATGAAGAAAGCTGACCTAAATTTGTGTCTTCCTTATGACAGTAATTATGTAAACATATTTATTAAAACTTAAAACCAAAGTAAAGTTTTAAAAGCTCTGTACCAGTAATGGGGATTTTATGTTTGTTTCAAAATATTTTTTAACATAACTCTTATAATTATATTTTTTCTACTCCTTTTCTTAAGAATTTCTGATTATTACCTCATTTTTCATTTCATAGTTTCAAATAAAGTCAGCAATTTTATCATCAGAGAAGATTAGACTTATTTGACAGTTCATAATTCCAAGTTTTTTGGTATAAAAAGACCATATACACTTGTAGGTACTTTCAAAAAATAAGATTTTGAGAATTTTTTTTTTTTTTTTGCTTAGTCTTTCCTAGTATGGAGATTAAGCAAACTACCTAAAATTACCAGCCATTCTTTTTTCGTTTTTCTCATTTTATTTACAGAAATGATAACAAATGAGTCTGCAGTTGCCTCTGCCAATTTCTTAAATCCTCTATTATCCACATTATGAAATCATACTAATATGAATGCTTCCAGTATTTTCAGAGCTCTTTAGTTATTATACTTTAGCATTCTGTATGAAGTATCTTATGTAAGTGTAAAATTTAGACTCAACTTCTGGAAGCTTTTGATTTCTTGGTTCAAAAGTGAGAGATCCTTAGTTCAGCCATATGATTAACAATTACTTGTATAGTAGGAATCTCCTAAATTATTGTTTTATGGATACCTGGCAGTTTTCTTGCCATTTCTCAGAAGTTCTCTATTAAACACATTCTCTCTCTCTCTCTCTCTCTCTCTCTCTCTCTCTCTCTCATACACACACACACACACATTGTGATTAAAAGCACAGACTTTGGCATTATGAAGTCTAAGGTTCAATTTCTAGTTCTGTAGTTTCTGGGCCACCTCACTTTAGGCAAGTAACCTAATATCTCTTAACCTTGTTATTTTCATCTGTAAAATGGAGATTACAATTATATCCGACAATGCTCAAAACATCCATAATGATTTTAGAGTTTCAGAGTCAGGTACAAGCAGGCACTCAGTAAATGGCTAGTGCTTTTATTACTTTATTATTATTTAGGTCTTGATTTTCCTTGAGTCTGTGAGTCCCCATAATGAAATGTAATTTCCAGTAGATTGAGTAACACCTGTGTTCACCAAAAATTGTAACTGAGTTCATTACTTTCTGTGCAACCCAGATTAGTTTTCTGCCTTTTTTTCTGTGCTGTATGTAGGTGTTCAATCGATTTATTTAATAAATGTGTGAATGCATGCGTGCGTAGATGAATTTTTAAATGTTTCTTTTTGAGAAGGTAGAACAGATGTGACACAGTTGAACAGATAAGAAAATAGTCCATGGAAAAAATGGCAAAGTCACGTATGTGCCCAGGGCCAGCCTAAGGAGAATTACTTTTTTTTTTTTAAGGGGAAATGTGTTGAATAGCTTATTTTAATTATTTTTAAAAGTTAAGTACAGGGACTTCCCTGGCGGTCCAGTGGTTAAGACTTCGCCTTCCAATGCAGTGAGTGTGGGTTCAATCTCTAGTCGGGGAGCTATGGTCCCACATGCCTCACAGCCAAAAATCCAAAACATAAAACAGAAGCAGTATTGTAACAAATTCAATAAAGACTTTAAAAAGTGGTCCACATCAAAAAAAAAAAGTTAAGTACAAAAATTTGCTGATGATTAACATATTTAGCACCAATAAAATAATGTGAGATTAGCTGTACTAAAACAGAATGTTGAGCTACATTCACATTAAGTGACATTATATAGTCTAAATTTGTGGAAAACTTCTGAAATGGCTGATAAAAAGGAAGATGGTGAGTGATCTTTGAGCAGAAAAAGACAGAAAGAGAAATGGCCTTTTCTACATCCTATTGTGCCTCTAAGTAAAATGCTTGGTAATCTAGCTACAAAGCTATATGTCATTTGGCTTTAGGCACCTACTGTGATTTACCTTGTGAAGATCAGATTTTGCCATGGATAGGATCTGTAAAAGTATCACACATTCCAGTACCATTGGCAACCACAGCTACCAAAAACTCCAATTTAAATTGATGAACCTAATATCAGATGATAGTATCATTTCCTTGTGGGTGTTTTGGGAAAAGGTGGGTAGGAAATGTATAAAAGTGAATACTTTATCAACTGAAAAAACAATTCATCATTTTGAAAACATCAAATACATTAAAGTTGTTATAGCATCAGGCATTAATATTTCACTGTACTTTAGACATTGCCTACAATCAACATTTTCTGCTCTTTGAAACAAAATCATGCTTGTGGTATGCATTAATCATATAAAAGATTAAACACTGAAAAGAAATTCAGCCTTTAAAGACAATTTGCTTTGATTTATTCAGTGGGTTCTTCCAAAACGTTTATACCAAGAATTATTGCTTGTTGCATTGGAGTTACAAATTCTTTCAGAGTTACTTAGTATTTTCTGTAATATCAGTATCAAGGAAGGTTAATCAAATTTACGTATTTATTAGGAAATACAGGCACATAATCATAAAACAAGAAAACACAGCCGTTTTTATAGACTTTATTTTTTAGAAGTGTTTTAATTGTACAGAAAAATTGAGAAGATAGTATAAAGTGTTTCCATATACACTATACCCATTTCCCTCTATGATGATCCACTTACATTAGTATGTTACATTGTTACAATCAATTAACAAATATTGATACATTATCATTTACTATAGCCCATCCATTAGTCCAGTTCCTTAGTTTTTACCTAATGTCCTTTTTCTATTCCAGGATTTCATCCAAAACATCACATTACATTTAGTTGCCGTGTTTCCTTAGGCTCCTCTTGGGTTTGATAGCTTCTCAGATTTTCCTTGGATGACCTTGACAATTTTGAGTCGTTAGGTTTTTGTAGGATGCCTACTACTAGCATTTGTTTGATGCATTTTTCATGATAATATTGGGATTATGTGTTTTGGGGAGGAAGACCACAGAGTAGAAGGGTTATTTTGTCAGATCACATCAAGTGTACAAAGTATCAATATGCATTATGAATGCTGAGGTGGACCTTGATCACCAGGCTGAGGTAGTGTTTTTCAGGTTTCTCCATCGTAAGATTACTGTTTTCCCTTTTTCATACTGTACTTGTTTGGAAGGAAGTCAATATGCTCAGCCCACAACTAAGGAATAGGGAGTTATGCTTCAGATGGAGTACTACATAAACTATTTGGAATTCCTTTGCACTGGAGATTTATCTATTCTCCTGCGTTTATGTATCCAATTATTTATTTATATCAGAAGAACTCATGGATTTTTATTTTATACTTTGGGTTATAATCGAATTCTACTTTAGTTACTTTGTTCCTCAAATTGCTCTAGTCCTGACCCTTGTGAACTCTTTTCAGTTGGCTCTTGTGCCACTCTGAGGTATCCCCATCCTATATTTTTTTTGGAACTTCCTTACTTTCTGACACTATAAGATGGTCTTGCATATAAATCTTGTATATTTACTGCCCCAGTCCTAGAATCAGCTATTTCTTCAAGGATAACTAGGTCTTTTTAGTGGAGAACGGTATTAGACAGCAGGATCTGGGTGTGGGGTGTGCTAATTGCTGCTAGGATGTCATTGCTTCTAGATCTTCTCAGCTGACAGAGCAAAGAGATAATATGTGTGCACATTACCCATGTATATGCACATATCTGTAAGTATCTCTCTACATGACCATGTGTATTAAGGTAATATGAAGCAATATTAAGCTAAACATGAATGTATATTGATGTTTCCAACTTTAATCTGTTACCACATAGATCATCTTAGCCTCATCTCTTGCTTATCTTTAAATTTCAACTCCAGCAAAACACTTGGCTTTTAGAAGTATGAAAATCAAATTGTAGCAACTTTGGGAAGCCACATCATCTAGCAAAATAATTCTTAAAGGGCAAGGTGTATATCATCAAATTTTAATTTACAGTCAGCAGTACTTTTTAACATCAAAAGGCCTCCAGACCTCTGCTTCCAAGAAGATGAAGTAGCCCATTTCTCCCAGGTTCTCCCACTTAAAACTAAAACCCTGAACATAACAACAAACAAACATAGGAAGACTCTGAAAGGTGGAAATGAGAAGGCAGACTTAACTAAGGACTTTGGGACTTGAGGAATGACATGGTGATGAGTCCCCTGTGTTTCCTGTTGCTTCCCATACATCCTGGAGAGGGTATTACAGGACCCCCAATCAATAACCACCAACAGAACAACAGACAAAAAAGCTTCAAAAAAACCCCTACAAAACCCTGTTCCCCCTAGCCAAAGTATGAGGAAAGGGGTTGCTAAAGACAGAAGACCATTTGGGCAATAATATACACACCACTCGAGCCAAGTGCCAGTGGAATATACACACTACTCGAGCCAAGTGCCAGTGGAATATTGCACCCATCCCCTACGTCCTGTTGTTTCAGTTGGGCCAAGGTAGGATTTGATCTTCCACACCACCCCACTCCTGCCTTCCAGAAGAGCCAGCGCTCTGATTCCCCACCAGGGTTGTTTCAGTGTGGTCCAGTGGTGAGCTGAGCTTCCAACCCTTTCCATGAGCAAACAGACTTTAAAAGGTGGTGCCTGACAGGCTAGTTAACACTGGGCTGCCCTCACACAGTCGTGGGGTCCACTGGTGGGACTTAGCATTCATCTCTCCCTGACATCAATAAGAATAGGGTGTTACAGATTGGAGGGAGTAGGCACCCCACTAACCCCCAACACATGATGTCAGTGAGACCCACTGGGGTGCTGAATCCCCATAACCGTCCTGAGGCAGTAAGACAGAATGAGATGGCACAAGCAGGGCTAGTTGGCACTTCTCTTCCTCTTACCCTGGTGTCAGTGGGGCCAGCAGGTAGCTGACCATCTACCCACACCCGGCATCAACAAGAAGGAATGAAGCGGGAGGAAGGACAGCAAACAGTTCACTTCTCCCCTCCCCTGGTGTCAAGAAAACTACTGGGGAGATGAACTTCCACTCCTACTAAAAGGCAACACAATGATATTAATGTTCCCACTTTTGGGGGGAAGGTGTCAGAAGGGCCATAGGCTAGCTGAACTTCTACTTGATCTGTCTGCAGTGAGACAATGTAAGTGCCCACTTTTGCTGGGGTATTGTCAGTAGGGCCCAATGGAAATCTGTACGTCACCCCCCAGTCCTCATACTACGCCTCAAATAGGATGACTTCCATCTAAAAAGTAATAATAAAATTAAATGGGATACAGAGTCATATAATAACTCCCAATGTTTAGAATACAATGGAAAAATACTCATGACACCAAGAACCAGGAAATCACAGAATAAATGAGAAAAGACAATAAACATACACCAACACTGAGATAAAACGTCTATTGATATGATCAGACAAGGATTTTAAATAAGCTGTCACTTAAATGCTTCAATTAGCAATTATGCGTTCCTTGACAGAAATGGGAAAAATAGAAAATGTAAACAAAAGACGAAGTTATAACAATAAAAACAAATGAGAACAGTAGAACTGAAAAATACAACAATGAAAAAACTTTGCTCAAGAGTAGAGTGGAGATTACAAAGCATAGAATCATGAACTTAGAAGAGATCAGTACAGTGTACCATATGTACAGAGAAAAATAGACTGAGGGGTAGAGATGGGAGAAAGAACAGGATCTCAAGAACGTGTAAATAGTAACAAAAGCACTAACGTTCATATCATCAAAGTTCCAGAATGGAAAAAGAGAGCAAGTAGGACTGACAAAGTATTCAAAGAAATCATGACTAAAAAGTTCCCAGTTTTTTAGAAGACATAAACACAAATTCAAGAATCCGAACAAACCCAAAGAGGAAAAACGCAAAGATATCCTTGCCAAGACGCATCATAATTAAACTTCTGAAAAGTGGAGACAAAAAAAATCTCGCAAGTGGACAGGCAGAAACAATGCATCACTTATTGAGAAACACCAATTCCAACGACAGCATATTTCTTGTCTAAAACTCTGGAGTCAGAAGCATTGACATAACATTTTTCAAGTGCTCACAGAAAAGAACGCTCAGCCACAAATTCACACTTTTATCTCCACTTTCCTGTTTGACTTACATTAATGGACTACTAACTCATCTTTCTATATCCGGGACTGCCGTCACCCTTCTCCAAAAATCTAGTCACAGTATTTCCAGAGTGATCGTTCTGAAAATGAAACAAATGTTTCTTATAAAAATACCTGATTGTGTTATGAAACTTGTCTCTCTTCTAAGTTACCAGTTAAAATCCTTCAGTGGATTCCCATCTTTCTGGGAGTAAAATCTCACATCCAAACTCTCTTTGTCCTTTTGGGCTGCTGTAAGATTATACTGCAGGTTGGGTGGCTCATAAACAACAGGCATTTTTTTCTCACAGTTCTGGAGGCTGCAAGTGCAAGAATAGGGTGGCAGTACGGTCAGATGAGGGCCCTCTTGAGTTCCAGACTTCTCACTGCAACCTCACACGGCAGAAGAGCTTCAGGAGCTCTGTGGGGTCTCCTGTGTAAGAGCACTAATACCGTAATCATTTCCCAAAGGCCCCACCTACTAATACTATCACCTCCGGAAATTAAGATTGCAACGTATACATTTGGAGGGGAACACAAAGACTAGACCGTAGCACTTAGTGTACATGCAGGGACCATTCATGGTCTGGCTTCTACCACCCTCTCCATTGTCTTCTTTTCTTACACTCCAGTGAGCATTTCTTTTTTTTTTTTTTTTGCGGTACGCGGGCCTCTCACTGTTGGGGCCTCTCCCGTTGCGGAGCACAGGCTCCGGACACGCAGGCTCAGCGGCCGTGGCTCACGGGCCCAGCCGCTCTGTGGCATGTGGGATCTTCCCAGACCGGGGCACAAACCCGTGTCCCCTGCATCGGCAGGCGGACTCTCAACCACTGCGCCACCAGGGAAGCCCCAGTGAGCATTTCTTATACTGATTATGAATGGAACTCCTTTCTGGACTGATCCTTAACCATTCATTTTCTGGCAAACATGAATTTATCTTCTCTTTTCCTCAAAAATTCACCCTTCTTTCGTGTTACATATCCATTTCAATTGCCTTCTACAGGAAGCCCTACTGATATCCCCCATATACTACTCTCCACAGCATGCATTAAGGTCTTACCGTGTCCTCCTATAGCACTCTATAATAATTTTTACGGTAACTATGGATTTTCTTATTTGAGTGTCACAATACATTGACTTCTAGGTGGCACGATAATGATTTTAGTAACAGTAACACTGGTGCCTAGTTTAACCCATGGCATACTTTAGGTGTTCAATAAATGTTGGTTGAATTAGTGAATGAATGAATGAATGAATGGTCAGTTTGAAATCTTAATCATGTTACTTTTCAAAAATCTGTTAAAAAGATACCCACATTTTTCCAGACGATTAGGGACTTAGGATCTTCAACTTGATTTAATAGAGGAAATTTTTACTCATACATCATGCTTAAATACCTCAAAGTAAAACCATTAACCCAGGAATTTAAGGTTATCCAGTTGGACTTGCAAGCCAGTAATTAATATCTCCTGCCCCGACTGTATTAGATGGTTTCACTGTTCCACTCATATCTCCCCAGCACTCATCATTCCACTATATGCTGATAGACTCATGCTACCACCTGCAATTATCCACCTTAAGGCAGGCCAGAAATGTACAGGAGTTAATGTATCTGGGTGTAGCTTTCAACCAAGGACAGAGGGGACTGGAAGATAAGTACTTCAAGTTTCTCACCGATTCTTGGGATAACTCTGAGACATGTTCTGTAGAGTTTCACAGAACTCCCCTGAAGTACTGGCAGCAGTTCCCTGCAGGAGTAATTTATTCAGCAATGCACCTCTGTTGTCTTCCTTCCATGCCTCCATTCTCAATTCCCGCTCCACTTCTGAGTTTTCTGGAAGCACCTCCCAGATGAACAGTTTACATTCAAATTATTGCCTCAGGTTCTGCTTCTAGGGGAATTCAATTTATAGCCTCCTACCAATCCAGTGCTCCTTACAGAGCCATCACTGGTACAAGTACCAAGGCATGGCACATTTGTATCACTCCTCCTAAATCCTAATATTTTTAAACAGATAGAAAAGAGCGTGACCTTGAAGAGAAAAATAATTTATATGAGAATAGCCAATGGATAAAGGGAAGGAGAGACAGTGCCATTTGTTTTCCATTAATGATAGTGTGAAATTTATGGGCAGATGGTCTAACAGGTGTGACTATAATTTGAGGAGCCTGCTCCCTTGGTTACAGAAGACTGCTATTGTTATTATTATGGAGGCACAACCTCATGACTTTATTGCTTCACTTGATGTAGCCTTTTCCTTTACCCTTAAATCTTTCTACATCACTGAATTGCAGCCAATAGCTTTATTTTCTCCCTATGGCTCCATCACAAAAAAGACACACATGTGCACACACACACACACACACACACACACAGAGTTTTGTGTATGCCAGTGCTTGAAAAGACAAGCTCATGGTGCATGTATGCAATGGATATTGTACATTACAGGTCTCTGTGAAATAGTCTTCTGCAGGTTCCTATGTTTATTTTATGAATAATTAACTTTAGTAAAGTTAATTTCCTGAAGATCTTGATGAAGACTGAAGAAAGGAAGTAAATTTTAAAGAAAAAGACTTAGAAACTTGCCCTTTTTGCCCTCTCTTTGTATCTTAATGAACAAAGGATAACTGGGCCTTTTTTGAAGTCTTTGCTTGAGTTGAAGACACAAAATGCAACCTGTACTCTTATAATATGTTCAGTTCATGAGTACACAAACTTAGAAACCGTGAATTTCCCTAAAGTTATTATACCATTTAGAAGATGTTTGCTTGGACGTTTACTTAAAACCAAACAATTGAGGTCTATATGTCCAAATAATTTCCTTCTCTCTTGCTGTTTCCATTTCAGTTTCCTGAGTTTCTGGGAAGGCCTTGTTTCCCCAAAGGAACGATTTCTGGTAGAAGTCTGAAGGTCTGACCCAAGAAAAATAATCCAGTATAGCCAATGAATTGAGGACAAGAAAGTTTCCAATCAGGTAGGAACATTTAATCTCATACATTACAATCACCTTAAGTAAAGTGTGCTGATAGCTGGATATGATTTAACTTCTTGGAAAAAGATGCATATATAACCTACCTCACAAGGAAGCTGGTCTCAATTCCCTTAGAGGTTGTGGTGTTTATCAGAGAGTGCCTTGGGGGAAGACGAATACAATAACAGTATGATGCTTTGTTTTTTCATTTTTAGCTCATTGTTGCCACGTACACTTGGTGATCTTGGTGCCTGTGGTTTAATCCCAGGAGGCTAGACATGTGGAACAGCACATTAACCCTTTTTAGTATTTTCTCCCAAGACAAATCATTTTTATAGGTTGTCTCCATGGTCTTCTAGTTCCTTATCAAAATTAAGCATCAAGTCTTCTAAGTGAGCAAAGCCCCAGTCAGTGTGAGGAAATCAGCTTAGTTCTTATTGGGGCACATCTTCTTGGTCTTGGCACAAAGTGAGTTCACATAGGGAGTTAGAAGGAGGAGAATGGGGCATGCGAAAGGGGAGTTCTCTGTTCTCATTTACCTATGCATGTTGAAACTCCACTAACAGTTTTATTTTCATTAGCAATTTGTGATAAAAACTTAGGGTAAAGGGAATAATGAAGCTGTCCCATTATATGGCAGGACAAAAGATAGTAGTGACATCAAAATCAGGGCCTATCCATCTCATTTGCAGCTATATACTCAGTGTTTAGCATGGCATTTGACCCCTCATCAGTATTCAATAAGAAGATGCGTGTTGAATGACTTAAGGATGAATTAATGAATGAAGAAAGTTAATATGGTAGAAAATGTGTTTTATCCTTGTATTTTCGTGTGTTGACTTCTATATTCCAAGACCCAGAACTGTACGTGACACATAGCATATAATCAATAAAATTTTGTTGAAAGAATGAATGAGTCCCCACAATTCTAAGAATAATTTTAAGACCAACACAGACCCCATATCTGCCAAGGTCTATGACAGAAGTATCCAGAGATGAAAGCCTGGATCTCAGCTAGTGGTAGAGCTGACAGAATTTATCTAGTTTTAATAATTTACAGCTCATCCCATTACATCTAGGCATAGTACCTACGTGAGCCATACAATTAAATGTTGACTGAAAAAAAATGCACAACCTGAAAGTTGAGAATTATGTTTTATTTGGAGGACATACTGAGGACTTAAATCAGGAGACAGCCTCTCAGATAGCTCTGAGGGACCCTTCTGAAAAGGTAAGGGAGGGCACAGGATATTTAGGGGTTGTTGCAAAAAAAAACCCAGGTAGTTGGAACATCAAAAGATTACTGTTAATTAAAGAAACTAAGTTAAGTTAATAAATTTAGCACTTTCCTATATATGGTGAGATGCAGGAATCTGGTCTCATGGAAATCTTTCCCTTGATATGCACTTTAATTATCTAGGGCCAGTATCCTGTTTTCTCCATCCTGAATCCCCTCAGGGTGCTGATGGCTTGATGGCTGTAACATCCTTTGTTTCTGATACCGCAGGCTACATTCTTTGTCCACGTAAATGACTTGAATATGGATAGTAAATCTGTGGATTTGCAAAACGTAATTCTTGGAGCATTTTTAGAAGGGCAAAGTTAAGGGCAATTTCAGAATCACTAGCAGCTAAAATTGCTGTTTATACTTTTCCACCGGTAGGTAGTAATCTGCTGTTGCTATCTTCAGTATTCCCAAGGGATAACAAAAGCCATTTAATTCAAGAAAGAAATGTAAAATTTAGCACAATGCAACTTCCACAAAACCAAACACACAAACACACACCCAACTCTCGCAGATATGAAGTAATAATCTAAAATAGAATCCTGGAACTAATTGCAAAAAAAGAGCAAATGTACTCATATTGGATAATTTTATTCTTTTATTAATGTTTGATATATATACATATATGTATTTATTAATAAAATTCAGAGTTGCTATATGGAGAAATAGCTCTGTACCAATATTGTCTTTGTATGTGTTTATCAATAATGTATGAGATTGCCTCCTATGCTCCTTTTCCTTTATTCTCTTGCAGGCAGTAGATGTAGTTATCGGTTGTTTTTAAAATTTCTAGGCAGCCAAAGGACTACTATCACTTAAATAAAGAAGGCAAATTGTCCCAAAGTAGGAACAATTTTCCTTCATTATGGAACATAAGGTCCTCATATGAAGGGGGAAGAATTTCATAGCTAAAAGCTTTCAACTACAGAAGATTTATGAGTAACTATGTATGTTGTTTCAAAGTGGACTCGCTATAATTAATGTCTAAGGGTTATCTTTGGTATACAATGGATTTTGATTTTTTAAATATTATTAGATAATATATAAAAGAATATATTTAATTGTATGTAAGTTATGATAAATAATAAAAAACACCTGCAAACACACCACCGAAACTAAGAACTACAATCAAAACTGCTGAGTCTTCTCTCTGTTCTCTATCCTGATCCCACCTTCCTGCTTTCACCCAAGAAATCACTCTGATCTTGGCTTTATGTTCAACATCCACATAATTTTTGTCTGATTTTGCTTATTATTGAGATTAATAAAATTGATATCATACTTTAGTCTTCTGTGCTTGCTTTTTTTACTCAACATTATATTTCTAAGGTTCACCCACTTTACTTTAACTAGTGTTCATTCATTTGTACTACTGTATAATATTTTATTGTATAAATACAAGAAAATGTCTTTATTATTCTATTAATGATATTTGGGTTGTTTTGGGCCTATTACGGACAGTACTTCCATGAACATTTATTTTAATGTTTCCTGGTAGACATGTGCAAGATTTAACATAAGTAAAAGAGTAGACATACTAAGAGTAGAATTGCTGAGTTGTAGGGAATTCAAATATTCAACTTTAAAAAATAACGTCAAAATGTTTTCCAAAGATATGGAATCAATTTTCAGCCCTTTTGCTCTATAGCTTCACCAGTTAGAATGGCCATTCTAGTCTTTTGTTCCTTGTATTAGTCTGCTCAGGTTGTCCTAGCAAAATACCTCAGATTCAGTGGGTTAAAAAACGAGATTTATCTTCTCACAGTTCTGGAGGCTGGAAGTCCAGGATCAAGATGTTGGCAGTTTTGGGTCCTCCTGAGGCCTCTTTCCTTGACTTGCAGGTGACCACTGCTTTCTTGCTATGTCCTCACATGGCCTTTTCTCTGTGTGTATACATCCCTCGTATCTCTTCCTCTTCTTACAAGGACACCAGTCATATCAGTTAGGGCCCCACCATTATGACCTCATTTAACCATAATTATGTTTTTAAAGTCCCTGTCTCCAAACAGCCACATTGGGAGATGGGGCATCAACATACCAATTTTAGGGAACACAATTCAGTCCATAACAATTTGTATTTGTATTTCCCTAATTACCGATAGGTTGAGAATCCTTTCATTTGTTTAATAGTTGCCTATGTTTCCTATTCTATGAAAGTCCAGAGAATATCTTTTGTCCATTTTTCTACTGTTTATCTTTTTCTTACTTATTTCTATTGTTTTTTAAATACAAGCAAATAATCCTTGGTCAGCTATATATGACACAAATAAGTTACTTCATGCCTTCTCACTTTTTCAATGTTGTCTTGTGATAAATAGCGGCTCTCAATTTTAATGAAATCAAATTTATCTTTTAGCTTAGTGTCTTTTTGTTCTACTTAAAATGTCCTTCCCTAGTTTAATGCTACCCAGATATAGTATATTTTCTTCTGAAAGTTCTAGTGTATCTTTGTTTTATATTCAAGCCATTAATTCACTTACAATCGACTTGTCTGTATTATCCAATTTCTTTGTTTTCTTATGAATAATTAAGTTTTCCAGGACCATTTTGGAATGAATGGATTTTTTAGGTGTGTCTGAGCTGTTCTTAAGCATTCACATAAATTTCAGAATTGGAAATCCTGTAAAACCTCTATTAAGTATTTTTATTGTAATTGTATTGATTATATAAATTAAGTTGGGGAAAATTTTACATCATTATGATGAGTCTTTTCTCTCCATAAACAAGATGTACCTCTCCATTTATTTAAGACTTCTTTAATATCTTTCAATAAGGTTTTATTTTCTCCATAAATGTCTTGCACATTTTTATTTAGATTTATTCCTAGATAGTTTTTTTTCCATTTTAAATAATTTTTAAGCTCTCTCTTTGTTCCTGGATTATAGAAATCCAATAGACTTTTGCATCTTGAGCTTATATCTAGCCATCTTGCTAATATTGTTTTTTAGTAAGAGAGAGGATTTTCTTAGCAAAGAGGAATAAATGTAAAATTAAATAAAAATGTTATGGGTCAGCTCTGGTCAATAGAACTTTCCATGATAATGGAAATGTTCTTAGTGCTGTCAAAAACTATAGCCATTAGTCACATATGTTTTTAAATTTTTAAATGTAAGTTCAATAAAATTAAAATTTAAGTTCCTAAGTCAAACTTGCCCACATTTCAAGTATTTAATAGCCACTTGTGACTAATGGACACTATACTGGACATTGTATCTCTAGACTATTAGACTGTGAAGCCATGGCGTCCCGGGATTTTATCTTTGTCAATGGCATAGTGAGATCTTTCATGTGACAGTTATTCTGTTATTAAAAAGAGAAGTTACTTAACCTAGTCATCCCTAACTTTTTGAAATAATCCAACATAGCTTTCACCATCCATGAATTTCTTGAATCATATTTATGTTTCTAAGCTATTTCTTGTGTCAAGTGTTCACTTTGTAGCAAGTTCATTGTCCTAAAATGGCACAAGAGGTTCCCTTATTCCTGATAAGCTGTGATTGGATGAAGAAGACCTTGTTACCCTGCCTATCTGGTTTTTATTATAATCAGATGTTAATCTGTATCAGTCTCCATATTCAAAATTCACCATCAAAATTATATGTTATTCACATGATGGTTGTCTTTATTTCATTTAGCTAGTATCATGACCTTATAAATGCAGTTTGGGTCATTTTCTCCTAAAATATCATATTTATCCATGTGGAAATACATCTCCTACTTCTTTGCCCCCTTTAAACTCTTCCTGTAATTTAACCCTCATGAGCTTTATTTCCCCTAATTTTAATTACTTAATATTTTGTAAACCATTTAAGAGATCACTGGTATGCTCTTTTTTTCAATCATCTATACATTTAAACAGTGTGTTGCAATAAGAAATAGTACTGGTAATCAGAAGACTAGAGTCCTAGTTTTACCCATAAAAATGAACTATATGTGCATTTAAATAAGGCTTGTATAAGTTTTATTCTGATTCTAAAATTGTTATGATTATTTAGAAAATTATGTTTGAAATATGACGTTATTCAAAACCAATAGAGGTTTGAAATCTATTAAAAATCTACAAAGAATTCAACTATTTCACCTTTTTCCCTGATTTGCTATTCAACTGTAATCCTTCATCTTTCACTTACAGCATGCTGTAGCTGCTGTTGACACAAAGACAAAATATAATGTCTAAATATTGTGTACTTGTTTTTTAAATGAAGACTTTTGTTTAAAGTTGTCTTTTACATAAATTCTTGATTCCCTTTTCACAACTTTTCCATTCCCCATGCTACTGCAATCAATCACTCATGATAGAAAATTATTCTCTTTTCTGTTTGCTAAAGCTCTTTTTAAAATACCAAGTTTCAAATGATCATCAATTCAAGAAACTTTGGAAAATGAACTTCATAATTTCCAGAATGAATATTTTGTTTCACTGGCTACCAGGACACCATCCTCTCCTAGATTTCTCCCCTCCTCACTCACCATTCCTTGGAAGTCTCCCTTGGTGATGCCTCCCATCCCTCAAAGTCTGTTAGAATGCCCTAAGGCTCATTCCTGGCCCCCTTCACTCTCCATCTACCTTAACTACTCATGAGTTTTAACCTAGTCCCATTACTTTAATGGGAAGATGACTTATGACTCCCCAATTCATACTTCTAGCCCTAACCACTCACCTAACCTCCAGACTCCTAATTCCAATTTCCCACTAAACATCTCCAATCTATGCATAATAGACATTTCAAACTTAGCAAATAAAACTAAATATTTTGCTTTGATCCATCCATTGCACTCCAGTTTTTCCTGGCTCCATAACTCATCCAGTTGCTCAGGCCAAAAATGTTAGATTCATCCTTAAACTCTCACTTTCCCACAATTCCTATGTCCAGTCCATCAGAAATTCTTGCCAGTCTAACTTGAAAATACATCCTGAATCCACCTACCTCTCACCTTACTCTTGCCATCTTTACTTACTCCAAGCCATCATTGCTTGCCTCATCTAATGCAATAGGTAGCCTCTTCCACAACCTCCTTGCTTCTTCCCCTCTTGCCCCAATCCTTATAGTCTATAAGCAATACAATAGCCAGAATAATAAAAAAACCCATAAATCATATCACATTATTTTGCAAAACCCGTTCCCATCACTTTAGAATAAAAATTAAACTTCTTACGTGTCCTACATGCTTTATTCAGTATTTCTTCTGCCCTACTCTCCAAGCTCGTTTACTACTACTATTCTCTCACACACATATCCAGATTTTCTTTCTGCAGTGGCTTTCCCAACATCAGCGCCTTTGCACTTGCTATTCCCTACAACCTGGAAGATTTTAAAAATCTGTAAGATTCCTCCAAGCAAGATCTTAGAAGGTATTTACATTTCATTTTGTAGAGATATTTGGTAGAAGACATTTTTGCAGAAGATAGATAAATTTTACTTTGGCGGCTATCACACATCTAGCGATTTCCAAGTTGGTTAAATAACAAATGTGAATTGATGAAGCTAAAATAAAAGAACTGTAGTTGGTGAGACCTATGTGTTTTAAACCGTGAACTTTGAGGAATTGTAGACATGCAAACTACACCATGGTTTCAGTGTTAATGTGTGAGAATTAGCTAAGGTATTTTCCAAATACTCATTACTCTCTAAAGAGCTTCTGAGCAGGAAATCAGAACAGGGCCTGTGGACCTGAATTTTATCTAGTACCACAGTTGATTCTGTTGCAGATGGTTTTCAGTCAGCCCTTTGAGAGACACCAAGCTGGGGTATTTGCCCAGATATGATTAGCAAAGGTCATGCAAGTCACCAATGAGATACAATGGAGAATCAACAAATGACCGAAAAGAGTGACAAAAGAAGAAGAGGATCCAGTAGGACCAGTAGAGACGCTATCCCAAGCACTCTTGGCTAGGAGTTTTACAAATCCATTCATATAAATGGACTGATAGTTAACAGCCAAATGGCACTGCATATTTTTTTAAGTTGCTGAGTATTAAAGTGTATGGCTAAGCATCATAAGTTTCGTTAAATTATATTTTGGTTGCTATAAAATTAGGTGTACATTGTGTGTCATAGATGTAGGGATATAGATGTGTAAATATATGTCGTTGTTTCAGTTCTTCAGCTGATACTTCATAATGTCTTTGTAACTTCTAAATGAAGGACCTCTTCAAATATTGTTTAGAAAAAAAAGATACCTGTCCATCCCTGTCCACCTCCCTTCATCCCCTTCCTTGTCCCTTCCCTTCTTTTTTTTATATCTTTATTGGAGTATAATTGCTTTATAGTGTTGTGATCCCTTCCCTTCTTGAACAAATTAGTCCATTAAGTGAGGTAAAATAACCTTTGTCAACATGGGGTAGGTGGGCATTCAAGGAACCACATGACTTGGCATTGGGTCTCAGAGTCTGAGAAAGGGGAGAGGATGTCTGCATAAGGGAGCCTGGAGTTGACTGCTGAAGTCTGATTCGTGTGAAAGGGCATCCACGTGAGGAAGTGGCCTTGGCAACCACTCTGTACAGATAGTCATAACCCGTGCCAGGTGGAGAAAATGTGTGGATGGGAAAGTGGCAGCTACAAGAATTTACTTAAATACAGGAAGATTGATCAAATAAGTAAGGATATTAAGGATATGGTAATCAGTGTTATTTTAATATCTGTGGAGGGAGTTAAAATATGAAAAGGGCAAAAACTAGAATGAAAGGGTGTTGAAAGGGAATGGAGGATGTTAATGTGAACACATGATTTTCAATACAGAGACATTATAGAAATAAACATAGACAATATGTTTGCATATGTTTATGAATGTGTTTGTGAATATGTGTAAGTGGTTATGAATATGTGTTTTCATATGTGTGTATGTATATATGTACCTAAATCCCCTAGCTCTGCCTATTGAGAGTACCTGGGACCACTACTTCCCAAGAGCAATGAATACACCTAGTGTCCAGATCTTGGTTTCTAAATACAGCTCTCCAACTGAAGGAACAAAAGCTCTTTGGAGAAATGGCTGATTCTAGAACCACTACAGGGAAAATATAAGATGACCCTAGAACATATTATTGTTTCAAGAAGTAAGGGATCAGCCATAAAAAGAAACGAAATTGAGTTATTTGTAGTGAGGTGGATGGACCTAGAGTCTGTCATACAGAGTGAAGTAAGTCAGAAAGAGAAAGACAAATACCGTATGCTAACACATATATATGGAATCTAAAAACAAAAAATTGTCATGAAGAACCTAAGGGTAAGACAAGAATAAAGACACAGACCTACTAGAGAATGGACTTGAGGATATGGGCAGGGGGAAGGGTAAGCTGTGACAAAGTGAGAAAGTGGCATGGACATATATACACTACCAAACGTAAAATAGATAGCTAGTGGGAAGAAGCCACATAGCACAGGGAGATCAGTTCGGTGCTTTGTGACCTAGAGGGGTGGGATTGGGAGGGTGGGAAGGAGAGCGATGCAAGAGGGAAGAGGTATGAGGATACATGTATAACTGCTTCACTTTGTTATAAAGCAGAAACTAACACACCATTGTAAAGCAATTATACTCCAATAAAGATGTTAAAAAAAAAAAGAAGGGAGATATCACAGAATAATTGGGAAACATCAAAGGATATAGAAGCCAAACTGAAGGGGTTTCCACTGGACAAATCTTGAACAATCTAAGCCTCAAAATAAATAATGGTAGAAACGTATTATAGTCAATTGAATAAAATAGGAGTCTATGAGTTCATACTGATTTAAATAATTAAATTGAATAAATTATGTTTGATGAGGAACAGGATATTTACATAATTACAAAGTGCCTTACCACAAAAATTATTAATAATGAAGGAGAAAAAAATAACTTTACAATGGAGAAGACTGGGTGATACACCTTAATCAAAAGAGTAACATAATATTCCAGTAAGGTTACAAGTTAAAAGTTTGCCGAAATTGTTTGATAGGAAGCAGTGAGAAGAGCAGAGCTTCACCACTGTGTTATTCCTGCCAACGACACATATCCTGAATAATCATGAGACAAATACAAACAGCTAAGTCCTACAAAATAACTGATCCATATTCTTTAAAATTTTCTAGTTCATGAAATTCAAGGGAAGCCTGAGAAAATTTTCCAGATTAAAAAACTAAAGAGACAGGACAGCTAAATGCAACATGTGACACTGGGCTGATCCTTTTATTATGAAGGACATGATGGGGATAATTGACAAAACTTGAAAGGGGTCTGAGGATTAGTAGCTCTGTGGTCATGTGTCAGTGTTAATTTCCTGATTTTCATGATTATATTTGGATATATGTTTGTAGGAAATACTAGAGGATTTGGAGGAGACATTGCATTGTGTTGGCAACTACTCTCAAATGGTTTGGGAAATAAATTATTTTTATTGTCATTTCAATCTTTCTTTAATTTTCTAGATCGTTAAAAGAAGGCAAAGAAAGAGGAGAAGACCCCTGAGTCAGGTAACCCTCCTTTTCCTGGCGACTCCCATAGTTAAAAGCTCAGTTTACAATGGTGGTCAGTTTTTCAGTCTATTTGTGCTAATTTCTGTTACTAACAACATAGCATCTTATTTTCTCTTTGAGGTTTTTGGATTTTTCCTAATTATGCTTTTGCTTTTTATTCTATCAAATGTCTATGAATTTGATAAAGTCCTCGGTATTAACACAAAATCAGAAAGATTCATAAAAATAAAAATAAGTTCTTGGAGAAATTTATAAATTTCTACCTGCATTCAAATTGGAGTAAGTTGGCAAGAAATTTATAAGGGGAAAATACTATAAGGAGCACTCCCATTCAGAAACTCAAAATGGTTGCACATGTTTATCTTGTAAGAGGTCTGTGATGAAACAGCAGGATGAAGGCTATATGTCCAAACTTAAATGCAATCTTTTAAATCACCTTTCATGTCAGGCCATGTAAGAACTGGGCAATTCAAGAAGTAAATTAGAACAATTCTTACTTTCAATAATTTCTTAGGTCAACACTTAGAACAATGAAAAACTTATCTTTAACTCCAAGAAATCTGGACAGTTATTAAAGCAAATGTGTTGTCCTACTGGCCTACACCTGGTTATAAACAGCAGTACGACTTCAGAAAACCTTGGACACTGAGTGAACCTTCTAAATATAGCTTTTTCTTTCTATAAAGGTGTTTTACAAGAATGCTATTTTTTGTGAAAATGTGGCCTTTATAAAGGGTACACTAAGGTCTGTGACTTTTAGACCTGGAAAAGATTTGAAATATTTTCTTAACCTGGGAATCCACATTTTAGAGGCATAGAAAGAGAAACCCAATGAAATTAAATATTTTGCCCACCATCAAATGGCAAACAAGTAATAACGACAGCACTCAAGCCTCTGTCTTCTAAATCCATCAAATGCAGCATAAATAGATTGCAATAACTGCTTATTTTCATTGTCCTCAACACTACATTTCTTCTGTGCCTTATCCCTCTTCTTTTAAGAGGGATGACAACATTATCTGCAAACTTTATAACTATTTTTTTTTAATTTTGCTGTTTTGTAACTCATTTTTGAAAAATTCTGTTTCTATGTTGAAAATGTGTAAGGACATTTACCTTCTTTCTTGAAACACCTTTGCCTGCATTTATCACATTTTATTGTTGAACTATTGTGTAGCAATAAGTACAAAAGGGCGTCTAGTAGAGGAGATAATGTCGGAGGCAACAAGGTGTATGTATGGGGGGGTCGGGGTTAGAGTTGACATACCTTAAGGGAGATGAGGAGAGAGGGAAGAGAATAGAAATTTTATTTATTTGAAAAAATATGATGGCAAGTTAGACAATGTTTGGCTAAACTTAATACAATATAGCTTTCCTTAACTTAAATTCCGGGTTAACTTCCACTGTTTACATTGCCACAGACTAGGGAATAAACAAAGCCAAAAGATTTTTGGTACCACCATTTTGTGTTAATTTCATAAAGATTTCTACAAGACTTTTTAAAAATAAATTGAAAAACGAAAGTCTTGTCTTTAGCTTATTTTCCCTGCATGCTTGCACTTTAATAAGTTGATAAATGACATTTAAACTCAATAGTTATGATTAATTCTGTCCCACAATTTTTAAAAGCACTGGGGATTGTGTGCGCGTGCATGCACGCACCTTTACAACCAGTAAAATAAAGTTCTTGATCAAAAAATTATTATCACTTAGACTATTGAATAAAATCAGATATGATAGAGGGGCCAGCTGTTGGTAGGTTTAAAAGTCACCCTAGGTGATTAATTCATGCAGCAGTGTTGCACGTCTCTCTTTAGATGAAGCACTTAGAAATATAACCAAGCATGGCTCTAATTTCATATCTGAGACCTGTTTTATTTAGAGTTCTTTGGCAAGTGCTTGCTCGATGTGTTTTTATAGTCTTTGGTTGTGCTATAAAAATGTCAAAATTATGAATTAACAGATATGCAAAAGTGAAATCCTAGAAGATAGGATAAACATGAAGTCCTCTAATTATCACTCAAATAAGTTTGGTTGACACAGAACTGGGAATCAGATAAAGACATTAATAATTCATAATGCTGAAGTTAAAATCTTCTTGTTACAGTACAAAAGAAATCCTAATTTGTACCACAAGGTAACGAATTCAGTACTTTTCATTTGTTAAATATTTGCTTATTACCCTGCACCGTGCATATAACACTATTTCCAAATTTGGAGGGCAAACAGGAAAAACAAACACTCTCTACCCTCAAGTTGTTTATACTGCAGTCAGTGAAATTTCTCTACTTTGAGATCTTTTAATTCCTCAGTTCATTGTAACATCTTCTTCAGATGAATTGTTTTTTGTTAAAACCAATGTTTAGCACTTTAGTTTCTTCAATGTTCCTGATAGTGAAATAGTCATTATGCTAATTTCCAATATTAATTATAGAGTTGATAGGAGAAATGCTCAAGATTGATAGTAAAGTGATTTCGATAATCTACAAAATGTCTTGAGGTTTCCCAGATAACAACTTGTCTCCCAGACAAAAATGCACTTATTATTTATATTCCAAGCTTATAAAAATTTTTGTACTTTAATCATATAGAGATTTTACAACATCTTTTCATTCTCATTTTAAGATATTTTGTTCAATAGATTATCTCATTTTGAAACTATTGATTTATATATACATACTATGTAAATATTATATATTTCTCAATGACTAGATTAGTGCTTTCTTAACTACTTAATTTTGTTTAATTCATATTGTTCTTCAGCATTTCTTTTACTCAGTGGAGCCTATCCTACTGACTTCAAAAAGCCTGAAAAATCTGAAAATCCCATTTGAAGTAACTGTATGGAAAATCGTTAAAATAACATATAATAATGGTAGAGAAGAAGAGTATTTAACATTGTGCTGAGATCATTCCATTCATAAAGAGATTAATCAATAATTCTAACATTCAGACATATAATAAAAATGAAAAATAATCATAATACTGAGCAATGACATTTTCAATAAAGGGAGATATTAAATATTGTATAGGAAACGAGTATGTGCAAAGCAGATAAGTTGGCAATGATTATACATATATTTAAAATATGTTGAAGCAGTCATAGACAGTTTTTCTTTTTGGCTGAAAAGAGGCATATTGCAGTGTTTAAGCACTACTTCAACTGGAATAGATATTTAGACACTATACAGAAAACACATGATTGCAGAAGAGCAGATATTAGCAGGTGTGTGAACGTGTATGTCTTTAATTAATGCATTTTCATTCATTCAAAAAGAAGAATGCCAAATTTACTTTAAAGGTGGCATTGTGATATGTTAAAGTTCCATTCTTAGACTTTTGCTGCTGTTGCTGTTCCTTTAGTATTCACCAACGAGTACCGTCCTGTCATTTATCCAAGTTAGAAATCTAGGAGCAATCCTAGGATTCTCATTATAGGGTCCACTACCTTCATGCTCCCCACTCAATAAGTAACAAATTCTTGGCTCTCCTATATAGGAAAGCTCTCTCCAATGTACGCCTGCTCTGTAACTCTCTGGGTCCAGCATCTCTGCCTCAGCCTCCCATTCAAGTCACTTCTAGTTCATTCTGTGCAGGGCCATTTTTAAACCTTCCTCAGTCCTAGGCAATTGCCCTTTTAGAAGCTTTACCCTAAATGTTATCAAATGCATTAATATGTGCCCAAGTCACATATCCAATATAATTTATAGATAACTATATGAAAGCTGAGTAACATTGCTGTTGTAGTAATATTAGTTGAAAATATTAATTACACAAGTTTTGATCTCAATTTTGCAGATTTTTTTTCATATTCTGGAGCCATTTTTTTCAGGTGTCAAACAATTTTCTAAGTCCTTCTCAAACTCCTAGTCCCTAGTGAGTGTGCTTTTACTGTCACAGGGTTGAACAGCTCAGACAGCAAGATGTCTGAAGATGAAGACCATCACATGGTTGAGTAAATAAGATACGTGGAAGATGGAATGCAAAGTGTTTGTAGAAAAAATATACAAATCAAGGAAGAAATTGCAGTGTCAATTAATATGATGTATATCAGATGATAGTATTAAAAAGCCAGGTTAAAATAAAATAACTTAATAATGTACATATTTGTCAGATTGTTCACTAGTGATATACTGCTCAGTGTAGGGTGAGAACCACAGATATTATCTTCTGGAAAAAAACCCTTTAAGCCCTAACAGATTCAGTTTATAAATTTCCTCTCTAATAAATGAGGAATAAAATAATTTACAATAAATTAGTTATTTCCTCTTCTGAAGGTACTAATAACACAAATTCAGTCAGAAGATGGATCAAGTTTTTCATACATTTCTCTCATTTCACATTTTTTAAATAAATGAGACTATATTTTGTCTAATGACTACCAGAACAACTATCTGGAAACTGTGCCTTCATTATATGTGAGACAGTATTTTAGGAGATATAGATGTATATTTAGATGGAGATATAAATACATAGCACATATACACAATATTTAATAAGACACAGGAAATGTGGGATAGCTCCAGACTGCTACACCCTATGTTCTGAGCTGCTCCGAAATGCAGTTCCTTTTTTTTTTTTTTCTTAACATCTTTATTGGAGTATAATTGCTTTACAATAGTGTGTTAGTTTCTGCTTTATAACAAAGTGAATCAGTTATACATATACACATGTTCCCATATCACTTCCCTCTTGCGTCTCCCTCCCTCCCACCCTCCCTATCCCACCCCTCTAGGTGGTCACAAAGCACCCAGCTGATCTCCCTGTGCTATGTGGCTGCTTCCCACTAGCTATCTGTTCTAATGGGAGTTCTCTGGGCACAAAGAGCAGTATTTTCTGTAATGAGATTAGAAGAAAGGATTTGCTAATAATTGCTTCTATAGCAACTAAAAATCTTGGAATCCCACCTTTCAGCATTTTGAAAATCTTAAAGGGGATGTTGTCAGTAACAGAAAAATTGAAGACTGATAATGTATTTAAATTAATCATTCTTTAAATTCATCTGCCCATTCGCCTTTTAAATTGATTCATGCTTCTCAGAAAATAAAATATGCTAATCCGTATATCATTTTTCCACTGCGTAGAGCAACTATATCTAAAAACAAAAATACTATTTTACTTTCCTTTACTATATTCCTCCACAACTTGTGGTGTACTTTCATATCTTCTTTTCATTCTGCTAGTGAGATATATATACATATATGTATATATACACATAATATTTAGATTTTAGATATTTGCATTATGCAGGGCAATCCATAAGATGGATAGATGCTTAATATTAATACCATTGAATACAATTTTCATAATTTTATACTTTAATTATTTTTGAAAGGGTAAAGCAAGGGTAAAGCAAATTCGAAATGAAAAAAGGTGACCAAGCTGGCATTTTTCATTTCAGACTTTATATTTGGACTACTCAGTGGGACAGATTATAATAACAAAATTTTGCTTTTGCAGGGAGGTCAATCTTTGCTTCTGCATTGCCTCATCTCTTTTAATCCCATCCAGTTTATTTTTCATCTCAGAAACTATATTTTTCATCTCTAGGAACTCAATTTGGGTTATTTTTATATCCTCTATATGTCTATTTAACCTTTTTGAACCTATGAAAATTAGTTATAATAACTGTTTGAATGTCTTTGTTTACTGATTGTACCATTTTTCAGTGTCTTTTCATTAATTAATTTTTCTCCTTGTTATGGGTTATATTTTCCTTTGTCTTTGCATCCCTGGTAATTCTAGATTGCATGTCAGATATTGTGAATTTTACTTTACTGGTTGCAGGGCGTTTTTGTATTTTTTAAAATATTTGTAACTTTGCTCAAAGAGGTAGTTAAGAAATAGTTTGATCATTTTGAGGCTTCCTTGTAAGCCTTATTAGATTGCAACTGAAACAATTTAGTCTAGGGCTAATTTGGTCCCACTACTAAGGCTATACCCATTGAATACTCTGTGTATTGAATACTCTAGTTGACGCTGCATGTATTAAATTATATCAAAACATATTTGTATAATCTTAAAGCAATAAATGCAACACATACAAATATTAAAAAAAATTTTTAATTAACTTTTATTAAATAAAACAAAAATGTTTTTTTCTAGTAACTGTAGTATTTTAACATATTTAAATACTGTATCCCTATGAAATTCATTTTGTTAATAAATATGAAAAGAGAATCCACCTTTATTTTTTACAGGTGACCAGGGACTTGTTCAAACACCAACATTTAACTGTATTACACAAAACATTATGCCACTGGTTTTTATGGGTTATCATTATAATTAACAGCTTTATACAACCGTTGTCTTGTGCTGTTTGTTGTTCAATGTCTAAAATTATTGTTTAATATATATATATATTTTACTTTTAGCAGTTTAAGCCAGGAGAGTAAATCCAGTTCCTATTACTCCATCCTGTCCAGAAGCACAGGTCTTAAGTGAAATTAAATACCAAAGAAACAGTTCCAAATTTTACAACGGATCTATCACTGGTTGTTAGCATATCTTCCCACACCCAAGACACCAAGATAACTTCTACTCACTGTTAAAGCTTTATGATGAGCAAAACTTCCACCACTGTGCTTCCTTAACATGTGAGTATATTTTTAATTTACTGGTTATATATATTCTCTAATTATCCATTATTTTGTCCTTCTTTTTGATTAGATATTGATATCCACATGTTCTTTTCTAATAGCTCACAGAAATTTCTCTCATTAACAACACCAATAGAAATCACAATAAAAATCGCCTTGGGGGACCAAATTTATATCACATTACCAAGTTTTTAATTTGCTCCCATAAAACTTCTGCAAAATACAACCACTATCATCAGTATCATTAGAACAAAAACAAGGCATTCTAATCTCAAAAGCAAAATATTTTATTTAACTTAATAAATTTCACATTATAAAAATTTTCTCATAGCAGCATCCTTAATTCCTCAGTATTCACTAATATTGGGGGATTTTTCTTTCAGTTATTTGAGACTAAGGATGATTTTATTCATCTCTACAGCCTGGTACATATATGTACAATGTTTGTCAAAAGGTGGATATTCAAAAAAATTCTTGACTAAATTATGGTAATTCATGTGATCAGTTCTGCAGTTCTTAAAACTTTAAATTACTTGTTAATTCTAAGAGAAAGTCAGATAATTTTTAGAAGGATTTCCAAACCATGCTAAAGTGTCAGCCTTCATTTCCTTGTCTGAGAGAAACAGGATAGAAATAGATGGTTTTAAAGTTCTCCAAGCTTCTGTGTCCTTTATACATCCACAATTTTAATCCTTATCATTTTCAAGATTTGCTAAATTATTTGAGGTGATCCATTCTCTTATTAAAGTTACATATTTTATGGCACATACTGAGCATATTAACAAATAACTTACTGATAAATGACAATGCCCATAACACCAGGTTAATCTGATTTCCATGAAATGAGCTGTAACTTCAAGAATATTAATTCATCTAATAAGGGTGATGATTTACATAATGTTGCCTAAAATATTTCTCTTGATTATTTAAGAGAGTTTTCCTAGGGGTAAATAGCTGGGAAGTCAATAGAAAAAAAATACAACCATGATTAATTTAATTCCAGTCTAAAGGACTCCATATATAATGTATTTGAGAAAACCAAGTCACTATTATAGATTCAGATAAATGGCTGTATATATGAGATATTTTTAATGTAACCCAAATTATAAGAAATAGTTTTTTGGTATAGAAGCAACCACTCTTTTACCTAAAGGAAAATATAAAATCTGAGTTCATTGTAAATTTGCCTCATTGCCCTCTGTTAGTTTGTGCCTGCCCCATCCTTAGGGGCCCAGTTAAGGACTATTGTATCATCCATACATCAGAAGAGAATGTCTGTGTTCTATGTTGATAGTCAGTCTAAACAAATATTTATACAGTTGAGATCAGAGATATAAAATGTCAGTTCCAAATCCACCCATGATGGCACATATACCAGACAGATGACAAAGGTTATAAAGGCCTGTGAAATACTTGAATCATATTTTGCAACCCTTGAAAGAATTCAAGTCGGAGATTAGCAGAAACCAGGCTCAGTTCTGTCCATAATCCCCTTTATCTGTCTTCTAGCCAACAAAATGAAAACCTGAAGCCAAGCTGACAAATAGAGTGTGAAGGGCCTTCTACTGCATTTAAGAAAAAACTGACACTTGCTATAGGTAAAAATTATCTTTTCTATTACTATTATTGTTGATGTTGTTGTTATTCATAGAAATAATGAAAAAAAACCTAAATAACATTATTCTGCTGGATTCTTTACTATATGTAACACAATAAATTAACTCGCTTCATATTACACTGGGCATATAACATGAAAACATGTGCAGAGAACAGAAATCAGTATCTGTAAAGACAAATTCCCCTGTGATAGAGAAATCTATTATTTTAAGTCCAGACAATTAGATCTATTAAGGTGTAAGAGTGTTTCAGTACAGTCCTGCTAAAAGTAAAGCTTAGAAGTAAATCGAAAAAAAAACCGGAAAACTGATGCCAGTTAGATACAAAATATAAGATTATGCTATGTATATGGGACAGGATAGAACTCTGAATGAGGTCACATGTAGGGAAAGCAATATTAGTGACAAATCAACTAATGTCCTTATTGAGCATAGACATTCCAAGAAGGGTGAAGAGTACTGTATATTAGATGTAACACTCATAATATTCAAGTTAGTTGTAAAAGAAACAAGGTAAATGCTTTCAGTCAATACGATAGGCTGAACTGATATTGAGAATCCTTTCTTCCAATCTGAACACACAGTTTGTTATACTTGTGTTTTCTTTTATATGTTGCTTTTACATGTAGGAACACATAAAAAGCAAATGAACAAGCTTACAAAAAAGGGGGAGGATCCCCAGTCTCAGGATTTAAGGGGAAAAAACAAATTCAACATTAGAATAGTGAGGAGGAGTTGAAACCAAGAAATTCAAGGGGGCCCTGGAAATAATAAGCCTTGTTTTTGAGGGCTGGCTTTAAATATTCGTTGTCTTATCAGAAAACAGGTAGATGCCGTTGTCTTATCAGAAAACAGGTAGATGCTGGAAAACAATAGAATAATATCTTCAAAGTACTGAAGACATATAGCTGTCCAAATTAAAATTCTACACCTCTACACCTCATTTTAAAAAACTACTCAAGAACAAGAAGTAAAGAAATTTTCATTCATAGACAAAGAGGAATTACCACCCACAAACTGTAACAACAACAACAAAAAATGATTAAAGCAGTAGCAGCAGCTATTGGAATTGTCTGAAGGCATTAAAAAATATTCTGATGCCTAAAGCCAATACTTTGAGATTTTTTTTTTTTAACCAAAGTGATCTAGGCGGTGTTTCAATAATGGGAGCTTTAAAAAGTTCTCACATAATTCTCATGTGTTTTAGGCAAGATTGGAGACCATTGTACAAAGAATGTCCTTCAGTAAGAAAGAAAATAAGCATAAAAAGAAGTAGGAAGGTGCACTGAACAGTGACCAGCAAAGAAATTTGTAATGTTGGAATGAATCTGAATAACGGTTGAGTGTAAAAAATAATAGCCAATGGGGGTATATACAAAGTCAAACTAAAACACTAGATAATATACTGAAATACTGGAGATCAGATTTAAAATTTGAGGGGTCCATGAACCGCTTAGGAGGAAGATGAGATAATTAGTTTTAGACTTTTTAAAGTTAGAAATATATGTCAAATTTTTCAGAAAACACTAAAAATGAATACTTCATATATGATTCATAAAAAGGTAGACCATAAAAAGAGAATGAAAAATGTGTTTAAACGAAGTTAGTACCGGGAGGGATAAAACATGGAAAAATAAAGGAGAAATAGATCAATAATCACAATACATTTGATCACAGAGACAATAAAAATAAATTCAAAAATTCCAGTTTTTGCTGCTTACAAAAGACATATATAAACTATTTTTAAGATGCAATGCAATACTTCACTCGAAATAATTAATTATATACATGATAAATGATTTTCAAGATTACATGTTTGGCATGATGACATGTATACAAATTTTTAAAACTCAAAGCAATCATGTATTTTTCATGGATTCATTTGCATATAGTAAAAACTTCAAGCATGGATTCAAAGTATTTATATTAAATTCATGATACCAGTTACCTAAGAAAAGGAAAAATGGGACTGAAATGAGAATAGAGAGGAGAGAAAAGAAATGTGTGTGTATCTGTGTGTTTGTGTGTGTGCGTGTGTGTGAACACATGTACAACAGTCAAATATGTGCTTCTTTCACAGCATGATTCACTGTATTCCATCACAATATTAATAAGATTTCATACGATATGGGCATCTCTGCAGAAATTAAAATTGTCACATGCTTATGTGTATTGGGCAATGAGCTCACCTTACTATTTCCATCCATTCTTCAATTAAAATCTAGAAATGTGAATGGGCTGTTAGAATTTAGTTAGTGAGCCAATTATCTTTACGGAACATGCTAGTTATGCATAGCTTTTCCTTGGCTTAATTATGTTTTAAAATAGCAGGCATTCATTTTACATCTTTAATTGATGGCTATCACACACAATTAGTTTGAAATTTCTTATCAATATGCTTGAAATATATTTGGTTGAATCATTGGAGTAATCTTTCTTGAACTTACCCAAAAGTATGTGTTTAGCCTTCCTAAACACAGTGGCACATTTCCAAATACAAAGTAGTTGCATTAGAATTATTCCTAATATGAAGACATTCAATATTTGTGGAAACAAATTTTCTCTTGAAAACTTAGCTTCCAGATGGAAGAAAAATAGGGGTAGAAATGTATTTAAAGGCAAATTTGAAGATGAGAAATCAACATTCACATTCCATAGTGAAAGAAAAAGGGTTAGTAATTACAGAGAGAAAGGCAAATACAGTGCAAAAATTATTGGAACATATTTTGCTCAATTACAAACAAACTTACATGGTAAGTTGTAGCTTCCATTATTGCACCAATTTGTAGCATATTTTAATATTTTCATTTTGAAATGAAAATTTTAAAAAGTCATCTATTGTTTTTTTAGAAAATCTCTAGAGTGGTTGAAGTGAAATAACTTTCAGAAAATGTGTTAAAATGGGGCTACAAAAGACTTAGGAGGACATAAGCTTGGTTCTTATTATTGACAGTTTGCAAATCAGCCATGGGGATACACATTATTTGCAATTTAAAATGAATGACGATTCTATATACATATAGATGCATCTTATCATATTGATTATAAACCAAGTAAAATCTCATGAAATCTAAGTATGTTTGAAAAACTTAAACCTATTTTTATGTTTTTCCAAACACTAGAAAATGAAAGCAATTTCTGTTGTTTATCATTTTCTTTTGGACTCTCTTGGCTTCCTGAAAATGATTATGTCAAGATATTGGAGAAATATTCATAGGAAGCAACAGAGGCCATGAGAATAGAGACCTACACTGCTTCCTCATTAGAAAAAATAAAATAAAAATTCCTGTCTATCCATTTCAAATTACACTCAGGGATGCTTATAATATAGAATTTGAAAGTTGAATACATGCTAGTTGTCAAGTAGTCAGCCCCGTTGATTACTCATGCATTCCCTCCTAAGTATGTTGTTCTTAGAATTCAGAGGGGTCCTTTAATCACACCCCCCATCTTGACCACTCACATCTCCAGATTTTCCTACTTCACGGCATATTGGTGTTTAACTTATTAAACAAATATTTGTTGAACAATTACTATGCATGCTAAGCAATGGGGATCAAAGATGAATGAATATTCATTTGTCTTTAAGGAGACACAGTCTACTGGAGAGAGGCAGAACTGTGAACAGATGACTGCATAAAGAGGCAAAGTCAAGTCTTATTTATTCAGAGGAAGAAGTCCCCGTGATCAAGCAACAAGTAAAATCATTTCATTGTGCAAGACATGGATTTGTGATTGAAAATGCACAAGCATATTTATCTTATTATCCATCATAGATGATCACCTATTATAATCAGTGAGATTTCTTAATGGCACAGCATCTAGAGGAGGACGTCATGCATGGACCTGTCATATTCAGAAAGTAAGGAAGTGGCACAGTGGGAACAATTCAGGAAAGTAAATAAACATGACAGTAGATTTAAAATCTACTTTAACTGTTCTTACTATTATTAATCTATTTGGGCAAGTAGTAGTTTTCATTGATGTTAGCATTTTTTCATCCACGACTTGAAATCAGACATTAAATATTAATATTATAAAAAATGTTACTAATTGAATTCATTCACAAATTTATAAAAAGAGATCAGCACCAGAGACCTATTTATTGGAAACAAAGTAGGTAGAACAATTAAACTCACTTATAGTTCCTTCTCAACCAAAGTGGACAGAAGTTTTATATGTAGAGGTCAATCCTGGGCCAGAGGCTATTTAGTATTTTCATCAAGTCTAGGATGATAGAAAAGCATGTGGATTTAGTAATTTACAGTTCTCTTTAGTTGATAAGACTGATGAATACTTTGTCAAGATCAAAATTCAACATGACCATAATATGACCTTGACAAATTGGAGAAGTGGTTTAAAACAATGCAATTTAATAAGTCTAAGGGTCAGATATGGGCTTTAAAGGGATTGGGAAGGAAATGGAATTTATAATAATGTAGGTGATACCATGCCAGTGAGAATGCATTTGTGTGTGTAATATAATATGTAACAAATAATATTGAGTATGACTTGAGTCAAGAATATAGCAATAGCTTTTTTTTTTCTCTCTCTCACCATGGCATAGTGCTTACTCACTCACAAATATTTCTAACACATTTCATCAAAATTTCATCATTTAATCCTGTATCCCTGCTGATAAAATTAAAAGTAATTCTAAGATATATAAATGAAGAGAAGGGTATAAAGGTACAAATAAGTGGGTGAATATTATGAAATTACTTTGTATTGTGCTTTACAAATACGATTTATGCATTTATCTTGTTACTAACACATTCATTCATTCATTCATTCATCAATCATTACATATTTATAGAACTTCTACTATGTCCCAGGCACTGCATTAGGTGCTGGTAATACAAGGTGTGGAAAAGCAAGCATTGTCCATATTTCTTAGAGCCTGCAGTCTAAAGAATAATTACTAATTGTAGTAAATATAGACAGGGTACTATGAGCCATGGAACAGGGAGCCTTTCTCACCTGGAAGGATGAGGAAAGGCATCCCTTGTGAAATGTCTTCTTAACTGATGTATGACGTAGGTAGCCTAAGGGGACAAGGGAGTAAAGGAGTAAGTATTTCTTGCAAAGGGGAAAGCAAGTATTAAGAATTTGAGCTTCAAAAAAGGAATGCTTGGGCCTCCCTGGTGGCGCAGTGGTTGAGAGTCCGCCTGCCGATGCAGGGGATACGGGTTCGTGCCCCGGTCTGGGAGGATCCCATATGCCGCGGAGCGGCTGGGCCCGTGAGCCGTGGCCGCTGGGCCTGCGCGTCCGGAGCCTGTGCTCCGCAACGGGAGAGGCCACAACAGTGAGAGGCCCGCATACCACAAAAAAAAGAAAAAAAAAAAAAAAAAGGAATGCTTCACGTTGATATTACAGTCTCAACAAATACAATTAAATTTCTGGTTGTTAATACATTGCATAAAAGTGGAGGAGTGGATTTCTGCCAAAATTAGGGCATATAGTTAGGATTAGAAATGTGCTCTGTGATATCAGTGACTTTAACATTGCAGTGAGACTGGGAGAAAAAAACGTACAAAGAGGCTATCCTCTGGACCCAATGGCACTGATGTACATCAAGGCTTTTGCTGAAGTAGAAAACCTGCTATTGATATTGAGATGCTCTTGAATGAAACAATGACTTCAAATAAGAGCTCCAAACTGAAACTCAGAAAGACCACCAATCTGACATGACTTAAATTTGAACTGCTTCTCAGATAGGCGATTTATACTTTGGGGTAAATGGAAACTGGGCTTGGTTTCACTAATGATATCAATGACATTTTGCTATTAAATTTGGTTTAATATTTTCATTTTACAAATCCCTAACTTCAAAAACTCTCTAAGGGAAAGTAAGGGGAAAAGGATAGGACTAACTTGTTTAGTTACATTACCTTGAATTTTAAATTTAAATTGAGCTGCGCTATCTCCACCAATGCTTGACTAGAAGCCTGCACAGTGAGTAGTTGTAATGGAGGAGATTGGCTCATTTTAATGGCCACATCTGATGGATCTCAAAGAAATTCAGGTAAAACAACTCTCTGCATAGTTCATAGTCAATTATTTATACTTACAGAAAAATGCCAAAGCCTAGAAAACTTTAAATGGTGGATAATCAGCAACATTCACATTTTTCCTTGAGTTTTCAGGCTTGTACAAACACATTTAGGCTTTGAAAGACACGTTTTGGAACTTTACTGGAGGTATTCTAAGAAATATCTTCATGTTAAAACAATCTCCAAATATTTTAGGAATAACTAGTATCTCTCCGTAAATAATTCATGCCTTAATTAATTATTATCATTGTTAGAAATTAATACTGAAGTATTTCAGAAAAAGATGACATATTAAGAATGTGACACTGCTTCCATGTCGTATAAGAGCATGAGGATATCTCTTATGAAACTTACTGCATTTTGCTACAACATTTTTGTCTATCTTCTCTTCCAGATTACAAGCTTCTTAAAAAATAGACTGTGCACAGATCTAACTTTCTGGCCTATATTTGCAGCACTGGAGACTACTATGGAAATATTAATTCAAAGGATATTTTAGAAAACATTATAGACAGAACTCTACCATAAAAGAGCATATATAAATATAGCATATTTTCTGATGTTATTGAATCATCTTAAGTATTGGTTAATGCAAATTTCAATCTCTAAGGCACTTCTACAACATACCTGAAAAATGATCGTCATCTTGTACTTGAGTGTCCTCACTGAGAAAGAAATTGCAACTCAAAATAAGTTTATTTCATTTTTAGGAAGCTCTAATTGTTAGAAAACTCACTCTTAAAATAAGTTAAAATCTCTATTCCTCAACTTCTATGCATTTTCTTGGTTTTTAAATTAGGGGCAACTTGATCTTTTTTTGATTTTACAGCTCTAACATAGCTAAAGCTGGCGTTCAGGTCCTTTGCCCACTTACCTACTCTTCATAATTATTTTTATTAAAAGAAATATATTGTGGTATAATATAAAAATATACTAACTTGAATGTACACTTTAATGAATTTTGACAAATTTAAATATTTTGTAACTCTGTTTCCATCAAGGTAGACAATTTTCCTATTACCCCCCTTTGCAGTTTTCCCTTTCCTCTTTGCAGTCACTCTCTACTCCATCTTTGATACAGGCAACTGCTGATATGTTTTCTGTCACCATAGATTCATTTTTCCTTTTCTAGAAAGTCATATAAACAGAAACATAAAGTACATACTCTTGTGTGTCTAGCTTTTTTCTCAGCATAGCGTTTCTGAGAGTCATCCTTGTTGCATTCCTCATAATTCTATCCTTCTACTGCTGTATGATATGACATTGTATGGATATACCAAACTGGTTCACCCATATAAATCTTGTTGGAGATTTTCTGATGATGGCCATTCTGACCGGTGTGAGGTGATACCTCAGTGTAGTTTTGATTTGCATTTCTCTAATGATTAGTGATGTTGAGCATCCTTTCATGTGTTTGTTGGCAGTCTGTATATCTTCTTTGGAGAAATGTCTATTTAGGTCTTTTGTCCATTTTTAGATTGGGTTGTTTGTTTCTTTGATATTGAGCTGCATGAGCTGCTTCTAAATTTGGGAGATAAACCCTTTGTCAGTTGCTTCATTTGCAAATATTTTCTCCCATTCTGAGGGTTGTCTTTTCGTCTTGTTTATGGTTTCCTTTGCTGTGCAAAAGTTTTTAAGTTTCATGAGATCCCATTTGTTTATTTTTGTTTTCATTTCCATTTCTCTAGGAGGTGGGTCCAAAAGGATCTTTCTGTGATTTATGTCATAGAGTGTTCTGCCTATGTTTTCTCTAGGAGTTTGATAGTGTCTGGCTTTACATTTAGGACTTTAATCTATTTAGAGTTTATTTTTGTGTATGGTGTCAGGGAGTGTTCTAATTTCATACTTTTACATGTACCTGTCCAGTTTTCCCAGCACCACTTATTGAAGAGGCTGTCTTTTCTCCACTGTATATTCTTGCCTCCTTTATCAAAGATAAGGTGACCATATGTGTGTGGGGTTATCTCTGGGCTTTCTATCCTGTTCCATTGATCTATATTTCTGTTTTTGTGCCAGTACCATATAGATGCTGGAGAGGGTGTGGAGAAAAGGGAACCCTATTGCACTGTTGGTGGGAATGTAAATTGATACAGCCACCATGGAGAACTGTATGGAGGTTCCTTGAAAAACTAAAAATAGAACTACCATACGACCCCACAATCCCAGTACTGGGCCTATACCCTGAGAAAACCATAATTCAAAGAGTCATGTACCAAAATGTTCACTGCAGCTCTATTTACAATAGCCAGGACATGGAAGCAACATAAGTGTCCATCATCGGATGAATGGATAAAGAAGATTTGGCACATATATACAATGGAATATTACTCAGCCATAAAGAGAAACGAAATTGATGTATTTGTAGTGAGGTGGATGGACCTAGAGTCTGTCATACAGAGTGAAGTAAGTCAGAAAGAGAAAAACAAATACCGTATGCTAACACATATATATGGAATCTAAGAAGAAAAAAAAAAGGTCATGAAGAACCTAGGGGTAAGACGGGAATAAAGACACAGACCTACTAGAGAATGGACTTGAGGATATGGGGAGGGGGAAGGGGAAGCTGCGACAAACTGAGAGAGTGGCATGGACATATATACACTACCAAACGTAAAATAGATAGCTAGTGGGAAGCAGCCGCATAGCACAGGGAAATCAGCTCGGTGCTTTGTGACCACCTAGAGGGGTGGGATAGGGAGGGTGGGAGGGAGGGAGATGCAAGAGGGAAGAGATATGGGAACATATGTATATGTATAACTGATTCACTTTGTTATAAAGCAGAAACTAACACACCATTGTAAAGCAATTATACTCCAATAAAGATGTTTAAAAAAAAATCTTGGATATTTTGGTCATATCCAGTTTTACCTATTATGAATAATGGTGTTACACATTTTTGTGAACAAATTTGTGTGACATAAGACTTCATATCTCTTGGATAAGTATGAACTATTAGGTAATTGCTTGGTCATATGTAAATGTATATTTAACTTTAAAGCTTTCATGCTACAAGCCCATTAACAATGTATTCATGTTTCTCTAGGTCCACACCAAAACTTGACATTAACAGTTTTTTAAATTTTAGACATTATAGTGGTATGTAGTGGTATCTCATTATAATTATAATTTATACGTCTTTGATGGAGCAATCTCTAAATATATATAAATTATATATACTTAATATATATGTTGTATACAATATATGTAAATATTTTAATTAATTTTTATTGGAGTATAGTTGATTTACAATGTTGTGTTAGTTTCTGCTGTACAGCAAAGTGAGTCTGTTATACTATACATATATCCACTCTTTTTTAGTTTCTGTTCCCATATAGGTCATTACAGAGTACTGAATAGAGTTCCCTGTGCTATACAGTAGGTTCTTATTAGTTATCTATTTTATATGTAATAGTGTGTATACATATAAAAAATATAATTAGGCACTTAAAAATAAAAGGAAGACATGCAAATAGCCAATAGACATATATTCATAGATACATATACTTTACATTTATATATATAACATATCCATAAATATATTTTTGCCATTTTCTCCCATTGGATTGTCTTTTTATATTTGAAGTGTAAAAATTCTTTAATCTGTATGTAAGTTCTTTGCCAGATATTGATATTGCAAACATTTTCCAAGTTTGATCTTTCCTGTTGATTTTCTTAATTTTGATTTTTATTCAGCAGAAATTTCCCTTTCCTCTGTGGTTGTCACTGCCTTGTCAGGGTTGGGTTCTGACCCCTAGTCGTTGGAGTAGAGGCCGTCAGATCTGTTTCTTAGCTGTGTTTCTGATCTGCGGTGTGAGGTCGGGAGGACTGGAGCACTCCCACTGGGATAGAAGCCATTGAGTATTCCTCCTCTGGAGGTGTTCACCTGTGGGTGTGCTCTGTTTTGTCTCCTTTCGCCCATTGTGTGGGCTTACAAACTACATGGCTGTTGGTACTGCTCTCAGTCCCACCTTAACCATGGTTATGCCGGCAACTGGCCCTGGTGACTCAGGCATCATTTTCACCAGGCCACTGGCCCAGATCCACTGAGGTCAGGTCCCAGGACTGCAGTAGTTATGTACCTGGACCCACTATGTGAGATATGGAGGCAGCTCAGACTCTGGCCTGGCCAAACCCCAGCATGTATGTGCCCACAAAACCCACAGCTGCTAAAGCCAGACCTGTCTCAGCTGCAGGAGCACTTGTCCATTGGGATGTTCCCAAGTGCTGAATTTAGGAAGCCATCAGAGGAAGTGTAATGCCATGATTTGCACAGCCATGAGGAGAGATTTCAGCTCTTCTTCCTTAGTTGCATGTTCCCTGGAACTCAGCTGTGGTTTCAGCCCCATCTCTGCATGTGGGCCACCCACTGGCGTCTGCTCCCAAGGGTGCTGGAGCACACGAGCTTGTCAGGCAGGAGGATGTAGAAGCGGCAATCAGGGCAGGCAGGCTGCCCAGGTGAGAGGGTGCTGGGTGGCTATGGGATGTACGAGCCTGTCAGGCAGGAGGGAGTCAAGGTGGCAAGCTGGGCAAATGGGCCACCCAAGCAGGAGAGTGCTGAGGTGATGATGGCTGGGGGCATGTGAGCCACTCTGGCAGGAGCCCTTCCTAGTGCCTGTGGAGGCAGGGGCCGGTGTGTGAGGAGAGAGGCTGCAATGGGGGCCCCGCCCTTTGTGCATCACTCAGCAGTGGCACTTTGCTTCTATGCTGGTCTGGGCTTCCTCCAGGAGCATTCCTTGTTGTGGAGCTCCTCACTCCTATCCCCTTGAGCTGTCTCCTCACAGCCAACATCATTCCCCTTCCTGGGTCTGCTCTTCAAACCCCACATTCCAACACTCAGCCCCCGTGTGCACCAGTGGTCACCAGTGGCTGGGGCATGCAGAGCTGTGGCCAGACCATCTGTGTAGGCCTCACTCTCTCCTGCCTGCCACAGACTGGCTGCTGCACTGTTCTCTGAGCCACCAAATTTCTCCTTCTGCCCCAGCTTCTCTCCCCGCTGCTTCCCCAGATGCGGGAACCTCTTCTCACCTTCAGCTCCGCTCCCCTGCCCAGGGTCACAGGTCACGTCCCACTTCATCTGCTCTTCCTTTTCCCTTCTTCTTTCTTTCGTCCTACCTGGTTACGTGGGGATCTTTCTTGTCCTTTCAGGTGCCTGAGGTCCTCTGCTAGTGTTTATCAGGCGCTCTGGGAGAATTGTTCCATTGTAGATGTTTTCTTGATGCATTTGTGGGGAGATATGAACTCCACATCTTCCTACTCCTCCGTCTTCTTGACTGACTAATCAGCAGTTTGAGTTTTAAAAGGCCACTTTTCCCCCTTTTTTAACCTTGGTTTCAGGTTCTACCTAATTTAGCTAATTAGGCTCAGTCTCAGGTCATTGTGGTCTGTATTTACATTTCTGATTTGTACCGATTTGCAAGACAAAGACAGTTGCTTTTAATTCCCCAAAGAACTGGCCTGTCACCTAAATAATATTGAAAGATTGATTTGCCCAACTACGTTTTCTTTAATTTGCTTTTCTGTATCAGTGAGAAGATTTCCAACTAGACTGAAATTTCAGAATTCTATAGTCTAGAACTTTATGGTTTAATTTATCATACCTTCAAAACTTGCATAAGGCATTCAACAAAGACCCTCTTTCTGAGTGCACAGATTAGACCCAGAGTAAAGTCTCCATTCTTTATTTTTATTATCCCTTAAATATTAGCTGTCAGTTTTTACTTTATATTGTATAGGCTCAGGTAATCCCACTGGTTTCCTTTAGTATGTTTAATTAATATTTCCTTCATATGCCGTCTTGTAATATCAAACAGGGGAAGAATTTGCCAGTGAAACATGTCTATCCCACACAATATAATTAGGCAAAAGAGAGGTAATTATCTTATACAATGCCCATTTAAACATACCAATTTTTATAAAGACTCTGGGGTCCCCAGAGAGTGGTTGAGCCAAGGGACTCAGGCACTTTTGTCAATCTTTTAACTTGATTAATTGGTCTAACTTTTGCCCCAAGTAATTGTTGGTCAGGTATCTCAGTGTAATTTTACATGTATAAAATTTATATGTAATAAAATATACTTATTTTAAACTGGGGTAAATAGGGCAGACTTGTTTGGGTCTGGCCCTTTAATGTTGATGACAAGTAGGAGATCCCTTTGGCCCATCCAATCTTAGGTAGTATTGTATCCAATCTTTGATTTATCTCATTAATGTCTGTTTTATTTATCCCACTTTAAAATAACCATCTAAAGATTTCTTATTCATTTAGAAGTCCCTTTAAAATTTTCACCTTGTTGGGAAAAAGTTTTTAGACTTTTCCTTCAGTTTTTTCCCTGTTACTTAACCTAATTAACAATAATTATTCTAATGTTTTTATTAGCATCTGTAAGACCCATTTAGGGGAAGCAGAGACCACAAATAAGGTTTCCCAAACCAATTTTTTGGGTTTGTTTGAAACTAAAGGAGTTTTTAGGTTAACCATTATATGTCTAATTTCCCACATTTCCCCCCATAGGAGCCAATGAAACAGCTGTTTATAATGAGAGCTCTCTAAAAATTTACCAATTTAGAAGTTTCTCCAATTTGAAGGATCCATGATCTGCCCATAAATGAGGTATACCTTAATAGTGACTCAAACCAATAAGACGCAAGAGGCTTCCCCACAAAAGAGTGTAAAGGATGCTGTCTAAATAAGATCCAGAAAGTTTACTCCCAAAAGTAGTTTAAGAAAGTAATGGTCTTTGTTGTACAGGCTGACACAATGAAGGTTAAGATGGCAAAAAGCCCCTGAGAGTCGTACAGTCAGACAAAAGACTGCTCAGAATCCCAGTCTATTTGACTGGCTGCCAAATGTACACCATATAAGTACTTTTGGATGGTAGTGACCAAGTTCTCAAAACACACACACACACACACACACACACACACACTCTGAAGAATATCAGAACACTTACATTTCAAAGACACAGGAAGAGAAATGCAAGTTTCCCCTAGAAAGCCTTTTGTTTTTTTGAAGTCAGAATTCTGAAAAGATGTTTTTATCAAGCCAGCTTTTTCTAACTTAACTGCATATGCAATAAAAGAGTCCTATCTTAGTCATTTTTAGGGCAAGATTTTCTTTAAGTCCCAAGTAAGTAAGCACTTGTAAATGTAAATTTTGTATGTACATAAACCTGGCCAGGATATCCGTTGGAGGCTGGAAATCTGTTGTTCCTTTTTCTTTTGTATTGAAAGCTAAGTTCCCCATTCTGAGTTCAATTTGTGAAGATCACTTTTATTTTGACAAACTCTATTAAAGTAGCCAATTCAAGGAAGACAGGTTAGTCTTCCACCTAATTACCCAGTCCAACTTTACTCAGTGTCTTTCACCTGAGCAAAGTCTCCCCAGTCTTTCAACTGAGGATAAACCACACAGTGTCTAAACTGGGCAAGATCTTCCCAGTGTCTTTTAAGTGAGGCTAACCCACTTGAGCAAAAGTCTTCCCAGTGTTTTTCTACTGAGGATAAGCTCTCAGTGTTTAAACTGAGTAAAAATCTTCCCAGTGTCTTTCACTGAGGGTGACCCAGGTACTTCTTCTTGAAACCAAGTTTCAAGGATAACCTACTACTCAAGAGAAGAGTTTAACACCACTGAATAAAACTTAGGATCATCAACCAAAACTGGAGATCCAAGAACCAGGAGATACTCACCCAAATTCGTCTGGACACTCTGAGAAAGCGGACAGGCCCAAGAAGCCTCTGCTGGCGCCAGGACTCTGGATCCTCATAGAGTTCAGGCAAAGAAGAAAAGTCTGCTCTGGGCCCCTTCATTGGTTGCCAAGACTGCTGACTGAAAAATATGCACAACCCAAAAGGAGGATTATGTTTTATTTGGCAGATTTTCTGAGGACTTAAGCCCAGAACACAGCCCGTCAGATCACTCTGAGGAACTGCTCAGAAGACCTAAGGGAGGAGTCAACCAAAACCAGGTAGTCAGAACATCAAAAGATTACTATTAATTAAAGAAAACTAGACATCTCAAGTTAAGGACTTTAGCACTTTTCTATGTATGAGAAGATGAAAGAATCTGGGCTCCGTGAAATCATTCCTTTGAGATGCACCTTAACTCTAGAATCAGTACCCTGTTTTTCTCCATCCCGAATCCCCTCAAGGTGCTCAGTTGAGGGTTCCTGCTTTGACGTCTGACTTGATGACTGCAACATCCTTTGTCTACGGATATGGCAGGGAATATTTTTCATCCACGGGTAAGAAATTGAGGAGAAAATTAACATAATTCAAGACATAAAACCATTACAATATTAAAAATTCCCAAATGTCAAACAAACATAAGTACCCTTGACCTGTAAAATGGAAGATGCCAAAGAAGGGGAAAAAAGAAACACTAAAGAAAATGTAGAAAATAAAGCATAAAATAAGATGGCAGAAATCAATAACAGTAGAACAATAATTAAATAAATCAAGATAAATGTTATCATAAGATTTTTAAATTTCAAAAAAAAACCCCATCAAACAAAACATATTGAAAATAAAGTCATAGAGAAAATTTAGAGAGCAAATATGAATGCAAAGAAGACCTGTTAGGTAGTTAGTGAGACGTTAGCAGCAAGGAGGTGACAGTGGTGGGAAAGACAAGAAGAAATTGAGTCACACGCAGCCACCTGGGGACCCTCCCTTGACTCCACCCAGAACGGGAGAAACTATGGTCGGGTGGTGGGCAGCTTATCCTGATAAAGAGAGGCACAGCAACACCAGGGGACTTCTCCAGGCTGTGCATGCCCAGACCAGACAGGCGCATAACCTACAGTAAATCCAAACTCATTATACCATAATTACAATAAATTACATGTGGTTTTGCCCCTCACCCCACCCAGTAGGAATCTCTTGGGGATTCAAGGATGAGAGCATGTGCAGCAGAAAGCTTGTTACATAGCTCAGGACTGTCAATCAAATAATGATCCTTGTCACTCACCCCCACCTCTCTGCAAAATGCTCCTTAAAAGCACTCGTAAGCCTTTCTAGGAATGTGCTTTCAATTTGCAGAAACAGTACACCCATCCCCCCCCACCCTGAGAGTGTACCTTTGCTTCGATATACTTTGCTTTGGGCCTGCTTCACTTCGCTGAAATAGCCTGTTCTCAGAAACAGCCTGCTCTTTCTCTCTCCTCTCTCTCCCTCTCTGAGAGTGTACCTATGCTTAAATAAACTTTGCTTTGTGCTTAAGCTTAACATGGTAGTTTGCGATCCTTTGCTTACTATCATGGAACCAAGATAGCTGGTCCAGGCCTTCCACTGACCTCCTCGGTTGAAGCTATTTTGTTACAAAGCATGTCCACATGGTGACAGACCTAAGTCTAAATTTTGATAAAAGGTTGAATTAAGGTGAGAATATCATATGGGAGGAAAAGACTGTAGGAAAAATAGTAGATGTAGGAGATATGTTTGTGAAAGTGCACATTCATGGCAATATAGCCAAATAAACTCACATGCTCACGTTCCCACTAAAACTGTATAAAATTATGACCAAGAAGCAGAGAATACACATTATTGTAAAGCCCTCATGGGGCATTAAGACATATTTACCATGTGAATCCTTCAGTGAATCTTGTGTTACTGCTAAGGGATAGAAAGTGGTGTCATAAGGGAATTTTGTGTAAGACTCAAAGCTCCCTTTCTATATGGTTCAGGCTGGACTTGAAGCTTCAGGGGCCTGGGAGGATGGGGCAGGAAAGGCAAGGCACACTCAGAAAAGAGAATACATACATAACACACTAGGAATATCTGAAGAGGCTGCTCAAGACCTGGCTCAGCCCCAAGGGTTTGACTCCTAGTCCTACTCTTCACCCTACAGCCCGTTAGGGTCAGGACCTTGGCTCCCCTAACCCATTCCTAGCTTCCGGGTATAGAATGAGTGCACGTCTGAATGTTAATGTTCTCTCAAAATTTACATGTTGAAATCCTACCTCTTAAAGATAGGAGGCGGGGCCATGCAAAAGTGCTTATGAGCTTTCATGAATGGGATTAGTGCCTTATAAAAGAGACTCCAGAGATATCTCTAGCCTCCTCCCATCATATGAGGATACAGAGAGAAGGCTCCAGCTGTGAACCAGGAAGAGAGCTCTCACTACGAGGTGGCCATACTGGTGACTTGATCTTGGGCTTCCCAGCCTCCAGAACTGTAATAATAAATGTCTGTTGTTTTTAATCTACCCAGTCTATGGTATATTGTTATAGCAGCCTTAATGGATTAAGACCACATATTTCAAAATTTATCTGGAGAGTGGGGACTGTCTTATCGTTGCAAACTAAGAAGTTGGGTTGAGACAACATATGAAAGATTTTTTTTTAAGTAGAAAATTATGGATTATTGGATTTGAAAGTACTAGATTGGTTAAGGAAAATGAGTACGTGTGTGTGTGCGTGTTTGCAGTGTGTCCCAAAAGTTTTTGTGCAGTTTAAAGATTTACTAACTCCAGAATTATAAACACTATAAACTTACAAAAACATCATTTGAAGGTTTAACTGTTACCAGATGCAAGTCTGTGTGCCTGATGCACAGTGAGGCTAAATACTGAAACATCAGAATTTGGAGCAGAGAAAGGTTTACACAGTGCCATGCAAGAAGACACGTGGCTCATGCCCAGGAAAAACCCCAAACTTCCTGAAGGCTTTCAGCAAAGCCTTTTTAAAGGCAAGGTGAGGGAGGGGCATGGCTAATTGTTGCAAATATCTTGGTGTTGGATCCTTTGTTCTAGCAGCTGGCCAGATGGGTCAGATCCTGGTCAGGTCACGTGTTCCTGTAAACCTCCAACAAAACAATTATTATTCTCTGTTCTGCAACTTTTTATCTCCATGAATGGGCTCTTAAAAGTCAGAGCCTTAGCAATAGGCTATCCTGTATATTTCAGGCTATAGGCAACATTGTTTTCCAAAAAGTGCAGAGCCAGCCTGGGTCACAGGGATGGACAGAGTTAGCTCCGGCAACAAAGCATAAAGATTAAAGTAAAGAAGATCTAATGTGGAGTCAGATTTGTTCTTCCCTATTACATAACTATTTATCATTCTTTCATACTTATGAATTTTGAAAAATAAATTATTTTAATTTTTGTGTGTAGTTCCCTCTGATAGAAAATGAGGCAAAACATACACTATTCACAATTCACAAAACTAAATAAGTGTAAAAGAAATTCAAGTTCTATCCCTGGGTTTACACAAGACACAAACATGATGTGGGAAAGTTGGAGCTGAGGACAAAGGAAATCCTGAGTAAAAATGTCTGTGAAACAGCCAGTCTTCCAGGGTCAGCTTAAGATGTTCAAGAGTTATCAAATTGGTGGGCCTCAAGTAAAGGTCTCTAATGGATGAAGGAACCAGGTTCCAGATGCAATGAACAGAAAATTGGCTAAGGTCTCTCTGACAGGATGAGAGTAGTTGGAAGGAGGGATCTGGAAGCCCCAGGAGGGTGCAGGTGTCTGTGGGTCTGGATGGGAAGGCGGGGCAGTGATTCAGCCTGTTTCTCTTATTGCCCCTCCCCCACACTCAGGAGCCCTTTGTGACAAGGCCACAGCTCTGTGATGCAGGCCTGGGGTTCTGCCATCAAGTGAACTCCCAGTGCTCTGTTGCCTGAGGGCAGCAATGCAATTCAGAAGATGGAGAATCTCTTTTCTTCGAAAAACATTGTTGCTATCTGGCTGAGATGCAGCCCAACTTCCTGGGTGATTAATATCATCCTTGGGTTCCTGTGTGGACTGGTGCTCTTCCTAATGTTACTCCCCTGCTTCCAGAGTAATCCATTCTTAGCACCACCTAGGAAACATAGAAACATCAGGAAGGTAAGAAACCTTTGGCTTAATCCCAGCAGAGATTATCTCTTTTTTTCTTATTCTTGTTTCCACTTTTCTAAACCACCTAGAGAGACTCCTGAGATGGGAACTCTCAGAAAAGTATAGAACATCATCCTTCTAGGGAAAAGCCAGGCCAGAGAGGGGTTAGAGTGGGCATGAGGATTTCTAGCCTAAGATCGTAGACCAGGAGTTCAGGTATGGTAGAGGGCTCCAGGGCAAGTCCCAAATGCAGTGACTAATAATGGTCAAGGACTGGATTACTAAGAGTTCAATCTCTGCAGGAAGGCTGACCCCTGAGCCCTGGTTCACCAGCCACCTACCCACAGCGGGTGTCACAAGTGAGACCTTCCTCTGTGTTGGGGCTGAGCCCCTGAGAGCCTGAGAGAAGAGGCTGGAGTGGAGGTCTGGCCTTGGGAAGCAGAATCCTATCTGACAAAGCTCACGTGGACATTTAGGTCTGAGAATGTGTGTGTTTCTTGATCAGAGGAACAGTGACAGAAGAAATCTATGGTGATTAAAACTTAAAAAATCCTTCTTGGGCTTCCCTGGTGGTGCAGTGGTTGAGAGTCCCCCTGCCAATGCAGGGGACGCGGGTTCGTGCCCCGGTCCGGGAAGATCCCACGTGCCACGGAGCGGCTGGGTCTGTGAGCCATGGCCGTTGGGCCTATGCGTCCGGAGCCTGTGCTCCGCAACGGGAGAGGCCACAGCAGTGAGAGGCCCGCGTACCGCAAAAAAAAAAAAAAACCTTTGCACGCTTCAAAGAAGAAAAACTGAAAATATTGTTATCCACTTTAAAAATAAGTAAAAGGGGAAGAAAACCCACAGAGTTTTAGTTAAATGTAGAAAGTCATGTTGTTCATGAACACAGCTTGCCTAGATAGAGGACAGTGAGAGTTGGGTGTTCGCCCCTCATTTTTTCTTCTCTCTCAGCATCAAGTAGAGCTGAAGGGGAGGAGCAGGAGTAGGAAGAAAAGTGGATCTTTGAAAGGTAAGCCTTTGCCATTCAGCCCTGCGCGCCCCCGAGAGTTAGCTTCCATCTCTCCTAACCCTGAGGGCCCAGCTTCACGGTCTCTGAGGATGCCAGTGGCAGAGCTTATTCCTCAGGAAACAGAGCCTGAGCCTAATTAACGTGGAAGCACTTTGCAAAGGACAAACCCTTTTCAAGTGAGACTTACCATCACTGTCAGGGACATGTGGCCTTGGACACTGATACTTGGGCTCCAGAGTCTAATCCTCCAAAGATTTCCCTTAAAGGGCCATTGCACTCAGCCTCCTGAAAGACTCTTAGGCCTCTGCCTTCACCACCATGACCCAGTCTCCTGATTTCCAGCTTGCAGAGATTGCCTGGAAGAACTGGAGGGGACTCACAACCTGGTTTCACTTCTGCAAAGGTAAAGAATCTTTCCCCTTCTCTCCTGGGTCGTCCTTCCTCCCAGAGCCTATAATGTGACCCCAGCCCTGGGAGGGGGAGCCATGGGAGGGCGTGGCTAAGGCCCTAGAGTGAGGGAGAGCAGGAGCTTTATGAAGTCAGTGTGGGGGCAGAGGAGGGTTCTTGGGCTGCAGGTGCCCACCCCTGCCTGTCCTGTCCAGCCATCCTGGCCCCATCTGCTCTCCTACAGCTGCCTGGGGAGGCTTCCTGGCAAGGACAACTTTCATCAGCTCTCATGTCAAGACCCTCCTGGTGAGGCGTGCAAAGCAGTGCCTGCTGGAGCCTGTGGAAGACACTGCTTGAAGGGTCGGGAACCCTGCATGAACACCTCCTGTAGGGTTTCCTTCCTTGATCCAGACACTCGAGAGGTGCTGGAAGCACATATTATACGGTTTGGGGTAAAGCACAGGTGGACCCTACCCCTCAAGGTCCTCAAGGCCATAAATGTCTTTAAGTTGAAAAAGTTCCAACCCTCCACCGTTCTGCAGTTTGCCTCTTCCCCTGCAGCTACCTGTGTGTCTGGGTCCCACTCAACAGTCCAGTTTGCTGAGTTCCTGGAGAAACCTCCTCAGGCTCATTCAGGAGAGAAGGTGAGAACAGAAGAGTCAGTTCCTACCCTGAAGAGGCCTCTCCTTGTCCCCTCAACTGTGTGTAAGGAAATCCAGAGTGCCCTGGGAGCGATTCCATCTGGTGACTGCCATGGGCCCTCAAAGGCTTCTCTGACTGGACAGGAGGGCAGGCCACCTTCTCAGTCCCTCACACTCAGCCTTGTGGGCAGAACCTGGAAGAGTGAGACTGTGGAATGGGTCAAGAGGGACAGCCTAGAGCCAGGTCCAAGTTCAGCAATGGTCAGGAATGAGCCAAGAGAGGAGAGTGGTGGTCAGGCCTCAGGAGACCCCTGCCATAGGGTAACAGTGATGGAGGTGAACTTAGGATCCCAGTCTTTGAGAGGTGAAGAGGCCAGGGAGGCTGTGGAGGCCAAGGAGTCTCCTGCTCTTCAACCACAGTCTCGTGTTATCTTGGAAACCAAAGTGTTGACAAAATCCCAAACCACAAATGTACATATGAGGAGTTTAGAGGTGCCAGGGGCCAGTAAAAGTTTCCTACTACCTAGAATGTCTGTTTTCCAACATCCAGGTGAGCCATGCCTTAACATGGAGGTTGCTAGTGAGTTTAACTCCAAAGTAAAGGTACAGTCAGACAACCAGCTTCAGGACTTTCCCAAACACAGGTTCCCTGCTGCAGACAACTTGGCTTCTCAGGTGCCTCAGTGCCATCCCCAGAGAGTCCCCACCAGAGACAGGTTAGCTTCCCAGGAGCCAAGTGGCCTTATGGAAGCCCAAAGGAGCAACCTAGGGCAGCAGGAGCCCAAAACTTCAAAACTCCAAGACTCATGGAAGAGCCAGAGCAAGATGATTGCCCCTACTTACAAAAGAGAGGACTGTAGGGGGCATAAACCAGGAGAGCATGAAGAAAGGTTTAAAGAATTAGGGACCTCTCAAGCTGGAAGTATGCGCCACCCTGCCCAGGTCAGGGGAATAACGGACTCTATTGGGAGCAGATGTCTCCAGCGCATGCCAGAGAAGAAACATAGCCCTCCAGAAAGCCTCTTCAGAAAAAGGATGAGGCTATTTTTAAAGTGGATTTTCCCCAAGAAAAAAGTCAATGGTCGAGATGCTCTGCAAAAAAAAAAGCCCATATCAGCCACTGCCCGGAGTCACGGATCAGTCAAAAGCAGATCAATCTTGAAGAGTGAGACTGCTGAGGGTCAGGCACGCATGGCAGCTGTTGGACAGATCCTAGAAGAAAAAAGAGCAATTCACCATGGACTTCATGCCACAAAGTTAAATGAACACAAACTGGAATTCCAAGTCCCAGTATGTGGGTGTTTCTGCTACCATAGGCTTACCTCCTACCCAGAGCAAGGGAGAATGATGGGTTATACAGCCTGTAGTCATAAAGCCACCTCCAAGGGCCAGAGTTGTTCTATGAGGGAAAGGAAAGTCAGACACCAACATAGTTTGAAAAGTGTAAGGTTCGAAGATGAGCAGCTGGGCCTAAGGTGCCTCCCATCCTTGCCCCCCAAGAAGGGTTTGTTTCTAGTTAGTACCTGCCAGTATGGGCCAAGGATTCCAGGTGCCCCAGCCCGCCATCAACACTGTCCAAGGCATTGTCATCTTTGGGGAGGTGTCTTGCCTGGTCGACAGTAAAATCCTTCTTTAGTCTTCCCTTTAGTAGGAAAACATGTCTCCAAGTAAAAATTCAGTCCATGTAGAGAAAATGATTTTCTCATTAGCACATCCAAGATATTTAGTGTTCCCCAATACATGTATATATATATATTTTTTTTTTTCCTAATAAAAGCATAGTGTAATGGCTGCTGTCTGTGCTGTGCACTTTGTCTTCTAGAAGGGATGGGCATGGAGGGAGGTGGACAGTAGCATCACAAGCTTGCTCCTTGTCTCGTGTCCCTTCATTGCACCTTATAATACTGTCATTACACAAACCAAAATTACTCTAACAATGAGACGGGAAAAACCTATGAAACCCACACCCAAGGATCTGGTTCAACCAATCTTTCTCCTTCTTCTATGCTACTTTGAACTTTATGCAACTGTAGTGGATAGGTTTACACGATAGGGCTGGAGATTCCAATTCAGTCTCCAGGAAGTGTCAGAGCCAAGTGGATGGAAGTTTGGGGGGAATAGAGTATGGGCTCTGAGTTCAGAAACAGGAGAAAGCTTGCCCCTGGATCTCTTGGTAGGGAATATACAACATCTGCTCTTAAGAGTTCCTTCTCTCTCTGATGAAGGCTGGGATTGAGATATGCCCTATGAACCCCTTTTAGCTTAGCCATAATAAAATGTACAGCATCACCCTCCCCCACCTCTGTTTTTCCTATACTTTAGAGCAGCAGCAAGGATGGCATTTCCAGCTGTGTGTGTGTAGGTGAGGGGAGTATCAGGGAGGCTGCTGAGGGCTGTGTTGAGTCCAGTCCCATATAAATGAATGGCTATGTTCATGGGTCACCTACCTTCCACTCTATGTTAACCCCAGAGAAGGAGTTTTGGATGAATGGAATAGGGGTGTGACTGTGGGTAGTAACTACCTGATGGTCAAACACTGTGAATTTAGGGTGGGATGTAGGTGTAGAAAAATCACTGGATCCAAGGAAGGAGGCAAAGTGGTACCAGATTCCCATAAATGTGCAGTTCTGAAAGAGCAGCCCCCTGACATACAACCACCATCTAAAGGCCTAAAGGGGAGGAAAAGTTAAGGGTCCAGTAGCTCATCATGGCCCCACCCCAGGGTCTCTACCCTATTCCAACTCTAAGATCACAGACCTAGAGAAACCACCTTTAGGTCAAAACAGAAAGTCAAACTTATAGAAGTAAAGCAAATCAGGGAAGGTTAATCTCTTAATACTATATTTAATAAGCTTACACATCATCTCCTCTTGACTTTTAGAAAGGATAACTTAACAATAGGTGTAAAAGCCAGGACTAGGGAACTTGGGATGTGACTCCTAGTCTGGTGACCTTCACATAAACACATGGCCCAAGGACTGCTCCAGGGGAGAGGTGGGGACTGGCTTGTGATTGTGTAGTAAGCCTTGCCTGTCTCCCAGTCCTTGATCACCCCAGAGCCTGGCAGGTGAAGAAGCAATCAGACAGGATTTGTGGTGGTGTGGAGGTGACCTGTGCAAAGTGGATGGGGCCGGGTGCAATCCAGGAGTGTTCCACTGATCTGCTTCTGGCACAGCTTTTCTTGTCTCCTGACCCCCATCCATATGGAAAAGCAGGGAGATGAGGAAGAATTTCTCTAGAGTGATTTGGTGCTTTCTGCCATGTGCAGGGCGCATGGTGGACACAGCTCCAGGTGGTGTCTTTCTCAGTGTGGAGATTTCTGTTCCAGCTGATGCCCCTGATCCAGATGACAACAGAAATGGACCCCATCCCCCATCCCTGTCAGGCCCCTCAACACGTGGAAATGCTGTGACCTGGGGTGGAGGGGGCAGAGTGAGCACAGGACTGCTCACACCCCTGGTTTCTCCCTGGAGCCAGGCCCTACCTCTGGGCCCCAATTCCCAAGGCAGCCTCCAGAATGGGCACAGCAGTGAGAGTGGAGCCAGGACTTGTGGGAGAGGTCGGTACCCAGAGGAAAGAGTTGACAGGGCTGGGACCTGAGCCTGGCTGCTGCTGGGTCCTCTCAGGGGCACCCAGAAGTGAGTTCTGGGAATATGGGGAAGCTGGACTTGGACCTCTCGGCTCCTGCTGGGAGAGTGCCACAGACAGGTGATGCTGATGGAACAGCAAGAAAACAGAAAGAAGCAAGTCCCTTTGCCCTTCTCTTGCTGCTCCATCTTCCATAAGGTACAGTAAGACAAGAAATTGAGAGACCAAAAGAAAAAAAGAAATGGAGAGACCCAGAGACAATACACAAAGACTTCACAGACACACCTCTCAAGAGAGACTTCTCACGCAAACACCTTTCTCAGAGATCACATACTGAGACCTCACACAGGGACCTCATGTTGCTTCACAGACCCTCAGACAGAAACCTAGCACAGATTTAACAGATTTCCCAGAGATACCTTCCAAAGGGACCTCATACAGAGACTTCACACAGAGATCTCACCCAGAGACAACACACAGAGACTTGGCACAAAGACCTCACAGAGACCTCACATCTATTCTTCAGTATCCATTGACAAGTCTTTCTTAGTGAATAGGAAACCACTTAGCAAACTGGCAGCATGATAAATATATCATCAGTTGTGCCCCTCTGAGATCCACCAGACACTCACTGTCAGCATTACTCTAAATGGGGAAATGTTTGAGAAGTTTTGTTCTTTTGTAATGTCACTGCCTCTGAACAAAAGAATTATACATTCCAAATGTAGATTTGCAAATTTCATTGTTAGGTGTTCATTAGCTTGAAAATCACAAATTACATTTTTTTATTTTTATTTATTTTAGAAGAATGAAGAAAATAATGTTTATTTCTTAGAAATGCATGTAGTACTCTATTTTTTATTTTTAAAAATTTTTATTGGAGTATAGTTGATTTACAAATTTGTGTTAGTTTCAGGTGTACAGCAAAGTGAGCCAGTTATACATATACATATGTCCACTTTTTTTAAAGATTCTTTTCCCATATAGGCCATTACAGAGTATTGAGTAGAGTTCCCTGTGCTATACAGTAAGTTATTATTATCTATTTTATATATAGTAGTGTGTATATGTCAATCCCAATCTCCCAATTTATCCTTCCCCCCTTATCTCCTGGTAACCATAAGTTTTCATTTGTACCCTTTTTTTTTAGGAGAATCACAAATTTTAAGCACAACTAGAACACTGTCAGTCTCCAGTGAGGGAAAATATTTGTCCAGTTTTAGTTATCATCCAGTCAAATGGTATCTGGCACATTTTTTACTTTATTGAGGACAAAACTTAAACTTGAGATGGCTTACTTGTTTCCTTTGGAAACATAAGAAAAACCTGCAACAAAGGTACTCTAGGAATGAAATAAACCAAGAAAGAAGCATCCGGACTCACATTCACTTCCCAGAGGGCTGTGTAACTAGCACATTATTTTGCACATAATAGCTTGCATCAGGTTTGTGGGGTTTGCTTTATTTTTTAACAGGCCAATAATCATGTGAGGATTTTTCACAAGTCAAATTTCTGGTTTTAAATTTTACATTCTGGCAAAATTATGCTTCTGAATATTATTTTATTTCTTAAAATGTGGTAATGCCCTAAAATGATATTACACAATCATAACGTTCAGCTAACATACTTAAAAAGATGGGCTATTAAGGCTTCATTCTTAAATAATTCTATGAAATGCACATTTTCTAAGACATGCAGTTAGGATCCATTTTATATTCATTATAGGGTTAACACATTGCTTTAAAAATTTTTGAAGGATTATAAAATATATGACTTAGCCTATGCTTGACATTATACATGTTACCTCATAAAATTACTGAGGGAAGGATACCTGAATATCTGAATTGAAGGTAGTCTACATTTAATCTACATTTGGCTTATAACAATGAATAATGAAAGGCTTTCATTTATTATATATCTCACACTTTCCAAAGGGTACACTTCTAAAAGACTACTGATTTCTCACTGCTAATAAGCAACCTATTGTCCTTGCCTTGGTAAAATCTATTTTAATGACAGCTGGTTGTCTCCCAGATTATCCATTGGTATTACAGCGTCGCGGTCTTTTAAGAGGAGCAGGGCTGACACGAGGACTCTGGGCTTATTTCTACAAGAAATTTAGTTTTTCTATTCTCCTAATTAACAAATGTATAAGTATTAATTTTTCACTTTACTCCCTTACGTCGTTGAATCAGAAAACAATGGGCTGTGGTCACGTATGTCATCTAATACTCTATCAGATCACTTTGTTTTAATAGTGCAGCTTACTCAGGTAACTTTACTGATCCGAACCAAATGGAATCAATTAGGAAAAAGTTCACACAGGAAAATATCCTTTTCAAAGTTGACTATTTTAACACAGTTAAATAAGCGATTATTTTTTAATCCTTTGAGTTAAAATTGTTCAGGGTGGCCAAGAAAGTCTGGAAACATGAAAAATGTCCATAAAAGCACTTTATTACTATAATACGTTGAATGTGTTGCTCCTCATTATTAATTCACAGTTCATTAAGCTGGGCAAAATCACAATGAGCAATGTGCATTAAAGCAAAATTCCCATCAATCATTTTCCATCTGCCATACATTGTGTCAGATGATTTGTGTGTCTAATTTTCATGGAAAAACTTGTACTTTTACTCCAGAATAAGAAATCAAAGGGGATCAATCTATTAAAAAGATATTAATATTCCCAGACTCTGTGGCCTTCAGTATTTTCTTTTTAAGAAGATTCACCTACTGAAAATCTTATAAATATTTTTACCATTTAATATGCCCAGACAAAATGGATACAAAAATTAGATAAAAGAGAAAACAACAAAAACAGATCCCCTTTGTTTTCAAAACATTTGATGTTTACATCAAAATATTTTGTTGAAAATGAAGTGATTTTTAATCTATAGTTAAAAGACACTCTAATGATATTTAGAACATATTACAGATCTGGATTTTTACAAATAGATTTTTATTTAAAACAGGTCTCACACTGGTATCAATAAACCAGGCACTCTAGAACAAAATGTGGAGATGGCAATTATGCGATGACTTTTTAATACTCCGAGGGAAAAAGAGTTTTTCCAAAGTAGTCCATCTACAATATTAACCCTTAAGATCTACTCCCCTTGATAGGTTTCAATATTATTTTCTGTTTTATACACATTTACTTTATAATTAACTCCTACAGGAGGACATTTCTGGAAATGTTCCCAGATATCTACAGCCACACTTTCTGTCATGATCACACCATGGAAAAAGTAGGGAACATCCAGATCCTGATGATCCAGGGGTTTCATAATTACCCCTTTGAGGTCAGTCAGAATTATAATCATTCCCAGAACAGGGTTGGTCTTTACATTTGTGCCCCTAGACATGCAGATTGTAACACTACCCACCCAAAGGCAAGTTGTCTTCCTTACTCAGGTTTGCAGGGGCACCACTCACTGTGGTAGCTAGAAGAGTCCGTTGCCCCCACCCCGGACCTGCATTCTGTACTCTCCACAGACACATCGTACTACAAATATACAAGTGGTGCTGATGAAACTTCCAGAAAGCTATAAAATAATGCATGCCAGGCATGGTAGATGAGGATTTAGAAAATGCTAACATCTTCTCTAGGAAATAAAGGTGACATACCTATGTGGCTTTAAGCATTTTTGTGCATTAGCTGGCCCCCTGGATCTGGGAAACAGCATCTGATTTTAAAGTTTCTCAGCCTCATTCTCTGCAGTGAAATCTGAAGCTCTTCCTTCCTTCTCTGAGTCCAGAAGCTGGAATTGATACAGTCTGCTCTCTGTGATTTCTCTCTACCATTTGTTTCCAATGACCACTTCAACTCAGATATCTCTCAAATCAGGGATCACTCCTAAACTTCAGGAGGAAGGTCACTGCCCTTTTTATTCCCACCACAATTTTATGCTAGTAACCCTTTACAGTGTCAATAAACTTATTTTGTAGAATGTGCCCCCTGGACTCCACCTGCTAAATCTGTTTTTTGGGCAAATCATTTGTTACTTACCTAAACAAATTTTATAAAATCATATTTCATAAAATTGTATTTTATAAAATGTTATTTTCTTATTTTATAAAATTGGTAAATCTAGGGATTTAGGCTTAATTATTATTTTTAAAAATGTTGGTACTCATTTTGCCAATTTTTCTCTTTTTACATATATCAGAAAATATGTTAAGAACTCAACTGTGAAGATACCACTATTTTTATTTTTTTTCACTTTTCGTACTTAACTTTTATAACAAACCTTTATTATTGCACAGGAAACATGAAAGTTTGTTCCTTGGAAAACATCAGTCTTAAGAACGTACTAAGTTAAAGCTTAGCATGTTAGATCTGCGAGTAGCCTTGCCTTTTTTTTTTTTTTTTTTGCGGTACGTGGGCCTCTCACTGTTGTGGCCTCTCCCGTTGCGGAGCACAGGCTCCGGACGCACAGGCTCAGCGGCCATGGCTCATGGGCCCAGCCACTCTGCGGCACGTGGGATCTTCCCGGACCGCGGCACGAACCCGTGTCCCCTGCATCGGCAGGCGGACTCTCAACCACTGTCCCACCAGGGAAGCCCAACCTTGTCTTTTTTTTAATGTTTTTTTCTGAATTGTTAAAAAAAAAAAAGCCTTAAGAGCTTAGGAACAGAAGCAAATTGAGAATTAAAATCCAACTCATTCAAATGAAGTTTGTCAGAATAGTTTGTGTGTGGAGAGGACAGCTTCTAGGCACTTCAGAGAAACCAGCAGGACAGAATTGAGAATATCCAGCACCTTACAGGGCTTCTCACAGAAATGCTTTAATGCAAAGAGGTGACTAGATTTCACAGGGAGACCAGGGAGAGGATGCAGAGATAATTAAATCACATTCAAGCATCTGTTTACCTGGGAGGTAAGTTCCTTCATATTGTGGTCAGATGCTGTTTAGGGGGACACTGGTGCAGGGGAGGTGTTGGGAGGATGAACTCTTTTCTGAGTGATTTTGCAAGTGTGAAAATTCATCCAACAGAGATGCTAGAAAATTTTGCTCCTAGTAGCGAGCGTCCAACATGATATTTTGGGACAAAAATATGTATTTGGAAGAATTTTTCACAGAAGAGCAGTGATGGGAGGAAAAGATACATATGGGCCTGGCTAGTAATATTCTTCCTTCACAATTTTCTTGTGGGTTCCTGAGGCCTGTTGTGACTGCTTGGAGACCTGGTCCCCAAGCAATGGCCCTCTTTGTCATACTCAGGGTAACCCAGGAAGTTGCTTGTCTGAAGCAGAAAAGGTTCTCCCTTCCACTCATGTCCTCTTGCTGATCAGATGAACACATGGCATCATCTACAGCTGAGAGGTGTTTGTTAACTAGCTTTGTTTCATAGGACACAACTCATATATACTCTACAGTAATGTTTATCCCTGTCTTTTATAATCTCAAGGTAAGAAGTAATCAGTGTTAAAATCATTCTACTGGAATAACAAAGCACATGATTTTTTTCCCCTAATAGTGATTGTATTTGTTTGCTAGGGCTGCCATAACAAAATACCACACTGGCTACTAGGTGGCTTAAACAACAAAAATATATTTTCTCATAGTTCTAGAGGCTAGAAGTCCAAGATCAAAGTATCAAGTTTAGTTTCCTTGAGGTCTCTCCTTTGATGGCTACCTTCTCGCTGTGTCCTCACATGGTTGCCCCTCAGTCTGTGTTCTAAAATTCCCCCCTTATAAAGATACAAGTCATATTGGATTAGAGTCCATCCATATGATCATTTTACCTTAATTTTCTCTTCCAAAGCAGTATTTCCAAGTAGAAGTTAAGCTTACTGTACAAGCAATCAGGTATTTAATAAGAGGCATTGCTATGGAGACAAAAAAACAATGGTTAATAATTGAGGCAAATTTCGGATCAGTTTTTGAGTTCTGAGGGTAGACAGTTGAGAAGATCTCTAAATGTCAGGGTTAAAGCATCTTTTGTAGTTTGAATGTCCATCAGATGTTCAGGTAAACTTTCTGAGTGGTCCATATAGCAACAGGAACGAAGAAGATTGTCTAAACATGAGCTGCTGTGGAGATTTCTCTGAAGTTTATATTAACGGTAACTACCTTCAGTTTGCAGGACTTCAGAAAAAAAGGCAGTTTTAGTTGCAATGATTCCAAGTCAAAAGGGTGGGAGAAAATTTGGAAACACTAGTTTGGAGAGTTGTAGTCAGGTAGTGGAGGAAACTAGAAAAATTCAGGATACAGTTCAGTTTTCAGGTAATTAACAAAACTTCAAGGAAAATTAATAGCACTAGAATCTAATATCCACAATACGTATTTTGGTTTCTATTGAAAGATAATTTTTCCCTCTAAAATCACCCTCATTTCTATCAAAGATAGCCAAATTAAGACAAATTTGTTTGCAAAATAAGTCTAGATTCAATAAACTTGGTCTTATTTATATAAGTATAGCAAGGATTGTGACTGACCATATAGGCTTGTTTTTTATTTTTATTTTTTGCTTTTATTAAGAGAATTTATTGCCTCTCTCTCCTCCCAATAGCTCAAACGTGAAGAAGCAACATCAGAGGAAGACAGACAGACAAATGGCTCTTTGAGTTTGTCCTTCTTGGCACTGGTGAAGGAAGAGGCAGCTTTCTCGAAGTTTTTATCTGCTTAATTGGATGTAGTGGAGAAAGGCAAGGAAAGTCAGAGGATAAGTGAACAGGCTCTGCACCTACCAAGGATGTGTTATCCTCCTAATCGTCCCAGTAGGAATATTCCATTCATGTTCTTTGATCTGATCCTTGCATTGGAAGACACTTCTTTTTTTAATCTCTTTTTTAAATTTAATTTTTATTTTATATTGAAGTATAGTTGATTTACAATGTTGAATTAGTTTCAGGTGTACAGCAAAATGATTCAGTTATACATATACATATATCCATTCTTTTTCAGATTCTTTTGCCATATAGGTTATTACAGAATATTGAGTAGAGTTCCCTTTGCTATACAGTAGGGTCTTGTGGATTATCTATTTTATATATAGTAGTGTGTATATGTGAATCCAAACTCCTAATTTATCCCTCCCCATACCTTTTCCCTTTAGTAACCATAAGTTTGTTTTTTAAGTCTGTGAGTCTGTTTCTCTTTTGTAATTAAGTTCAATTGTATCATTTGTTTAGATTCCACAGATAAGTGATATCATATGATATTTGTCTTTCTCTGAATTACTTCACTTAGTATGATAATCTCTACATCAATTCATGTTACTGCAAATGGCATGATTTCATTCATTTTTATGGCTGAGTAATATTCCATTGTATATATGTTCCACATCTTCTTTATCCATTCATCTGTCAGTGGACATTTAAATTGCTTTCATATCCTGGTTATTGTGAATAGTGCTGCACTGAACACTGGGGTGCATGTATCTTTTGGAAGTATAATTTTCTCCAGATACATGCCTAAGAGTAGGATTGCTGGATCATATGGTAGTTCTATTTTTAGTTTTTTAAGGAATCCCATAATATTCTCCATAGTGGTTGAATCAATTTACATTCCCACCAACAGTGTAGGAGGACTCCTTTTCTCCACACCCTCTCCAACATTTTTGTAGTCTACAGTTTGTAGACTTTTTGATGATGGTTACTCTGACTGGTGTGAGGTGATACCTCATTGTAGTTTTGATTTGCATTTCTCTAATAATTAGCGATGTTGAGCAGATTTTCATGTGCTTTTTGCCCATCAGTATGTCTTCTTTGGAGAAATGTCTGTTTAGATCTTCTGTCCATTTTTTGATTGGGTTGTTTGCTTTTTTGATATTGAGCTGCATAAGCTATTTGTATACTTTGGAGATTATTCCATTGTCAGTCCCATCATTTGCAAATATTTTCTCCCATTCTGTAGGTTGTCTTTTTGTTTTGTTTATGGTTTCCTTTGCTGGGCAAAAGCTTTTAAGTTTTATTAGGTCCCATTTGTTTATTTTAGTTTTTGTTTTCTTTCCTCTAGGAGGTGGATCCAAAAAGATATTGCTGCTGTGAAAGAGTGTTCTGCTTGGATTTTCCTCTAAGAGTTTTATAATATCCCATCTTACATTTAGGTCTTTAATGCATTTTGAGTTTATTTTTGTCTGTGGTGTTAGAAAATTGTTCTAATTTCATTTTTTTTACATGTAGCTGTCCAGTTTTCCCAGCACCACTTATTGAAGAGACTGTCTTTTCTACATTGTATATTCTTGCCTCCTTTGTCATAGATTAATTGACCATAGTTGTGTGGGTTTATTTCTGGGCTCTCTATTCTGTTCCATTGATCTATATTTCTGTTTTTGTGCAAGTACCATACTGATTACTGTAGCTTTGTAATATAGTCTGAAGACAGTGAGCCTGATTCCTCCAGCTCCATTTTGCTTTCATAGTATGCTTTGGCTATTTGGGGGTTTGTGTTTCTATACAAATTTTAAATTTTTCTGTTCTAGTTCTGTGAAAAATGCCATTGGTGGGGGCTTCCCTGGCGGTCCGGTGTTTGGGACTTCACCTTCCAATGAGGAGGATGCGGCTTCGATCCCTGGTCAGGGAGTTGGGATCCCACATGCCATGCAACCAAAAAAAAAAACAAAAAAAAACAAAAAACAAAAAACAAAAATCAAAGCATAAAACAGAAGCAATATTGTAACAAATTCAATAAAGACTTTAAAAATGGTCCACATGAAAAAAGTCTAAAAAAAAAATTCCACTGGTAATTTAACAGGGATTGCATTGAATCTGTAGATTGCCTTAAGTAGTATAGTCATTTTGACAGTATTGATTCTTCCAATCCAAGCACATGGTATATCTCTCCATCTGTTTGTGTCACTTTCGATTTCTTTCATCAGCATCTTAGAGTTTTCAGAGTACAGGTCTTTTGTCTCCTTAGGTAGATTTATTCATAGGTATTTTTTTCTTTTTGATGTGATGGTAAATGGGATTCCTTCCATAATTTCTCTTTCTGATCTTTTGTTTTTAGTGTATAGGAATGAAAGAGATTTCTGTGTATTAATTTTGTATTCTGTGACTTTACTGAATTCATTGATGTGGTGTATCACACTGATTGATATGTGGATATTGAAAAATCCTTGCATCCTTGGGATGAATCCCACTTGATCATGGTGTCTGATCCTTTTAATGTGTTGTTGGATTCACTTTGCTAGTATTTTGTAAATGATTTTTGAGTCTATGTTCATCAGTGATATTGACTTCTTTTTCTTTTTTTGCAGTACCTTTGTTTGGTTTTGGTATCAGGGTGATTATGGCCTCATAGGATGAGTTTGGGAATATTTCTTCTTCTGAAATTTTATGGAATAGTTTCAGAAGAACAGGTGTTTAGTGTTCTCTAAATGTTTGAGAGAATTCACCTGGGAAGCCATCTGATCTTGGACTTCTGTTTGTTGGGAGTTTCTTTTTTTTAAATAAATTTTTAAAAATAAATTTATTTATTTATTTTATTTTTGGCTGCATTGGGTGTTTGTTGCTGTATGTAGGCTTTCTTTTTTTAGTTGTGGCAAGCGGGGGCTACTCTTCATTGCGGTGCATGGGCTTCTCATTGCGGTGGCTTCTCTTGTTGCAGAGCATGGGATCTAGGCACGTGAGCTTCAGTAGTTGTGGCATGCAGGCTCAGCAGCTGTGGTTCGTGGGCTCTAGAGAGCAGGCTTAGTAGTTGTGACCCATGGGCTTAGTTGCTCTGTGACATGTGGGATCTTCCTGGACCAGGGTTCAAACCCATGTCCCCTGCCTTGGCAGGTGGTTTCTTAACAACTGCGCCACCAGGGATGCCCTGTTGGAGTTTCTTAATCACAGTTTCAATTTCAGTACTTGTGATTTGTCTGTTCATATTTTCTATTTCTTCCTGCTTCAGTCTTCGAAGCTTGTACCTTTCTAAGAATTTGTCCATTTCTTCTAGGTTGTGCATTTTACAGGCATATAGTTTCTTGTAGTAGTCTCTTATGAGCTTTTGTATTTCTGTGGTGTCCATTGTAACTTCTTTTTTATTTCTAATTTTATTGATTTGAGCTCTCCCCATTTTTTTCTTGATGATGCTGGCTAATGGTTTATCAATTTTATCTTTTCAAAGAACCAGCTACTAGTTTCATTGATCTTTCCTACTGTTTTCTTTGTCTCTCATTTATTTCTGCTCTGATCTATATGATTTCTTTCCTTCTACTAAATTTGGGTTTTGTTTGTTCTCCTTTCTCTAGTTGCTTTACTTATAAGGTTAGGTTGTTTATTTGAGATTTTTCTTGTTTCCTGAGGTAAGATTTTATCACTATAAACTTCCCTTTTAGAAATGCTTCTGCTGCATCCCATAGGTTTTGGATCTTCGTGTTTTTGTTTTCATTTGTAGGTATATTTTTAATTTTTGCTTTGATTTCTTCAGTGATACATTGGTTGCTTATAGCATATTGTTTAGCCTCCATGTATTTGTGTTTTTTACAGTTTTTTTCTTGTAGTTGATTTCTAATCTCATAGCATTGTGTTTGGAATAGGTGCTTCATATGATTTCAATTTTCTTAAATTTACCAAGGCTCACTTTGTGGCCCAGTGTGTGATCTATCCTGGAGAATGTTTCGTGTGCACTTGAGAAGAATGTGTATTCTGCTGCTTTCAGATGGAATGCTCTATAAATATCAATTAAGTCCTTCTGGTCTAATGTGTCATTCAAGGCCTGTGTTTTCATATTGATTTTCTGTCTGGATGATCCGTCCATTGATGAAAGTGGGGTGTTAACATCCCCCAATACTATTGTGTTACTGTCAATTTCTCCTTTTATGGCTATTAGCATTAGCCTTATATATTGAGGCGTTCCTGTGTTGGGTGAATATATATTTACAATTGTTGTATCTTCTTCTTGGATTGATTCCTTGATCATTATGCAGTGTCCTTCTTGGTCCTTGTTACAGTCTTTATTTTAGAGTCTATTTTGTCTGATATGACTATTGCTACTCTGGCTTTCCTTTGATTTCCATTTGTATGGAATACCTTTCTTTTACCCTCCCACTTTCAGTCTGTGTGGGTGTCTAGATCTAAAGTGAGTTTCTAGTAGGCAGCATATATATGGTTCTTGCTTTTGTATCTATTCAGCCAGTCTATGTCTTTTGGTTGGAGCATTTAGTCTATTTACTTTTAATGTAATTATCACTATGTATGTTCTTATTGTCATTTTGTTCATTGTTTTGGGTTTGTTTTTGTAGCTCTTTTTTCTTCCCTTCCTCTTTTGTTCTCTTCCCTTGTGGTTTGATGACCATCTTTAGTGTTGCATTTGGGTTGCTTTTTCTTTGTGTATCTATTGTAGATATCTGGTTTGCATTTCCCATGAGGTTTTGATATAGCAGAGTATATATAAAGTTGTTTTAAGTTGCTGGTCTCTTAATTTCAAATGCATTTCCAATATCCTGCATTTGTACTCTCCTCTTCTCATGATTGCTTGTTTTGATATCATATTTGTGAGTAGATGATTTCCTACCTTTACTGTATGTTTGCCTTTAATGGTGAGCTTTCCCATTCATAATTTTCTTTTTTTCTAGTTGTGGCATTTTCTTTTTCATCTAGAGAAGTTCCTTTAGCATTTGTTGTAAAGCTGGTTTGATGGTGCTGAATTCTCTTAGCTTTTGTTTGTCTATAAAGCTTTTGATTTCTCTGTCAGGTCTGAATAAGAGCCTTGCTGGGTAGAGTATTTTTGGTCGTAGGTTTTTGCCTTTCATCACTGTAAATATAGTGGGCCACTCCCTTCTGGCCTGCAGAGTTTCTGCTGAAAAAATCAGCTGATAACCTTACTGGGGTTTCCTTGTATGTTATTTGTTGTTTCTCTCTTGTTGCTTTTAATGTTTTCTTTGTCTTTAATTTTTGTCAATTTGATTCATGTGTGTTGGCATGTTCCTCTTTGGGTTTGTCCTGTATTTGACTCTCGGTGCTTCCTGGACTTGAGTGACTGTTCCTTTTCCATGTTAGGGAAGTTTATGGCTATTATCTCTTCAAATATTTTTTCAGCCCCTCTGTCTCTCTCTTCTCCTTCTGGGACCCCTATAATGTGAATGTTGGCACATTTAATGTTGTCCCAGAGGTCTCTTAGACTGTCCTCATTTGTTTTCATTTTTTTTCTTTATTCAGTTCCAAAGCAGTGATTTTCACCAATCTGTCTACCAGCTCACTTATTTATTCTTCTGCCTCATTTATTCTGCTGTTGATTACTTGTAGGCTATTTTTCATTTCAGTTATTGTTTATCTCTGTTTTTTAAAACTTCTAGCTCTTTGTTAAAAATTTCATCTATGTTCTTGGTCTGTGCCTCCATTCTTTTTCCAGTTACTTGTATCATCTTTACTATCATTACTCTGAATTCTTTTTCTGGAAGATTGCCTATCTCCACTCCACTTAGTTGTTCTTCTGGAGTTTGATGATGTTCCTTCATCTGGAACACATTTCTCTGCCTTCCGTGTTTGTAGCCTCCTTTCCTCAGGCTGCAGGATCATGGCTCCTCTCACTTCTGGTGCCTGCCCCCTGATGGGTGAGGTTGGTTCAGGAGCTTGTGAAGTCTTCCTGGTGGTAGGGACTGGTGCCTGCCCACTGGTGGGTGGAGCTGGGTCTTCTCCCTCTTGTGGGCAGGGCTGTGTCAAGTGGTGTTTAGAGGCGGCTGTGGGATCAGAATAACTTTAGGCAGCCTGTCTGCTCATGGGAGGGTCTGTGTTCCCACCCTGTTGGTTGTTTGCCCTGAGGCATCCCAGAACTGGAGACTGCAGGCTATTGGGTGGGGCCGGGTCTCAGTGCCCAAATGGTGACCTCCAGGAGAGCTCACAACAAAAAATATTCCCTGGGTCCTCTGCCACCAGTGTCCTTGCCCCCACAGTGAGCCACAGCCAACTTCTTCCTCCCCAGGAGACCCTCCAAGACCCTCAGGTAGGTCTGACCCAGGCTTTTACAGAGTTACTGCTTTGCCCTGGGTCCCAGTACACATGAAACCTTGTGTGCACCCTCCGAAAGTGGAGTCTCTGTTTCCCCCAATCCTGTGGAGCTCCTGCCCTCAAGTCCCACTGGCCTTCAAGATCAAATGCTCTGGGATCTCCTCCTCTCATTGCCATGTCCCCAGGCTGAGGAGCCTCACGTGGGTCTCAGAACTCTCACTCCTGTGGGAGAACCTCTGTGATATGATGATTATTTTCCACTTTCTGGGTCGCCCACCCAGTAGGTATGAGATTTGATTATATCACGAAAGCACCCCTCCTACCATCTAGTTGTAGCTTCTTCTTTGTCTTTGGATGTAGAATGTCTTTTTTGTATGTTCAAGTCTTTTTTGTTGATGGTTGTTCAGCAGTTAGTTGTGATTTGGGTGGTTTCATGAGAGGAGGTGAGCTCACGTCCTTCTACTCTGCCATCTTTGTCTCTACCCTCTCTCCTGAATGTCACTGTGAGGAGTTCTGGCTTCTTAAAGTCCAATTTTGATTGAAATTCATGAAGGACTTCAGGCTTTACCTCTGGTCAACCACTGTCTATGCAGAATATCTCCAGGGTTAGAGGGAAATCTCCCATATAGGCTCTTTTAAATCTGCTTTGCTGGAACTTTTTATAAGGAATCTCCAGATTAAACTTTTAATAGTCCCTTGAGGCTAAGAAGCCAAGCCAATCATTTGACATCCATAGATTTGGGGGAATTTTTCTCCTCAATGTCCCCCAAATATTCTGAGGTTCTTGCATTTGCCAGGAAGTGACCTTCCTTACTCAGCTAGTAAGGCTGCTGGGAACTCTGTAAGCAAGGTACCACACTATTTTCCCAAGGGGCTTTATTGGCTCCATGAAGTCAACCTTAGTTTCTTAAAGCTGTTTGGTCAAATCTAAGTTTATGTATATCTCTCTCAAATATGACATTCTAGGCAAAACTTTAGTAATATAATCAATGTTTGCAATTATGTGCTATTATAAGGAGAACAGATTCTTATTGAAATTATGCAAATAACTATATTGCCAAGAAAATAAGAATGTTCACTGAAAGCCTCTGAATTCTGGAGGAATCGGGTAGGGAGAAAAAGACAAATGATTCAATTTTGCTTACAAGGGTATAATTTACCAAATTGCTCTAAGCTTCCGAGAGAAAAACAGGGCTTCCCTTGTGGCGCACTGGTGGAGAGTCCACCTGCTGATGAAGGGGACACGGGTTCGTGCCCCGGTCCGGGAAGATCCCACATGCCGCGGAGTGGCTAGGCCTGTGAGCCATGGCTGCTGAGCCTGCGTGTCCGGAGCCTGTGCTCCGCAACAGGAGAGGCCACAACAGTGAGAGGCCCACATACCGCAAAAAAAAAAAAAAAAAAAAGAGAAAAACAAATTTTCCTAAATTTGGAGAAACAAAACTTAAAAAAAAGAACCAGCAATGTTTCAAATTTAAAAATCATAGGGCTTCCCTGGTGGTGCAGTGGTTGAGAGTCTGCCTGCTGGTGCAGGGGACACGGGTTCGTGCCCTGGTCCGGGAAGATCCCACATGCCGCTGAGTGGCTGGGCCCGTGAGCCATGGCCGCTGAGCCTGCTCGTCCAGAGCCTATGCTCCGCAACAGGAGAGGCCACAACAGTGAGAGGCCCGTGTACTACGAAAAAGAAATCATAAAATGGGGCTTTCCTGGTGGCACAGTGGTTAAGAATCTGCCTGCCAGTGCAGGGGACATGGGTTCGAGCCATGGTCCAGGAAGATCCCACAAGCCCCAGAGCAACTAAGCCCACACGCCACAACTACTGAGCCTGTGTTCTAGAGCCCATGAGCCACAACTACTGAAGTCCACGAGCCACAACTACTGAAGCCCATGCACGTAGAGCCCATGCTCCACAACATGAGAAGGCCACGCACCACAACGAAGAGTAGCTGCCGTTCGCCACAACTAGAGAAAGCCCACACACAGCAACAAAGACCCAACGCAACCAAAGATAAATAAAATAAATAAATTTATTTTTAAAATCATAAAACATTATAACCATCTTCTTCAGTTTACTTAGTCCCATGTAATTAATTCTTGTTTTGTTTGATCTTTTGTTAGAAGTTTTATGAAACCATCAATTTCTCCGTTAGGGTTTTGTAAATTCTTACTCAGTTCAGTGTAATGATTTGAAATTCATCAGAAACTTGTGCTCTAGAATACTTGTTAGATCCTTTTCCAAGAATTTCTCTGAACATGAAACACATTTTCAGGAAGCTTTTGTAAAAGCATCTGAGTGAAACCATCGTCTAAGTAATAAAAGACAAATATCCATTACTAAAAATTTGATTCATTCTAATGGAATTGACAAGAAAATTTATCTGTGACACAAAACATTTAAGATAATAACTAGAATTATGACTGATAACATTATACTAGGACATATCCAATTTTAGGAATTTCATATACTTTCTAGAACATTTATATTAATAACATTCACCCTTATGATATAACCTAGAGTTTATGATCATTTATTTAGCAATGCTTCCCATGTAAGTAACATACCAAATAAGCCTAATGAGTTTCATAGCTCTCTTTTCTAATAAGATAAAACAAATCTTTTTTTTTTTTTTTTTTTTTTTTTTTTTGCTGTACACGGGCCTCTCACTGCTGTGGCCTCTCCCGTTGCGGAGCACAGGCTCCGGACACACAGGCTCCGCGGCCATGGCTCGCGGGCCCAGCCGCTACGCGGCATGTGGGATCCTCCGGGACAGGGGCACGAACCCGTGTCCCCTGCATCGGCAGGCGGACTCTCAACCACTGCGCCACCAGGGAAGCCCAAAACAAATCTTTTAAGGTGTTCCAGGGGGCCTCTGGAAAACCTGAACGTTATTTCCAGGTCAATAAGATTTCATTTAGAATTTGGTTTGGGGGAAAATCTACTTTTTCAAAAATAAAAATGTTTTAAAACACTTTGTCAAATACGATCATATGTCACTGTGAATTAATATTTAGTTATCAATTTAATCAAAGTGACAAAGATTCACATGTAAATACAGATAGTTAAATAGTTGTACAAAGACTTAGCTCTTTTAATATTGAAAGCACTCAGTTTTTCTTCAAAATTATCAAAGACTCATAAAGACAAAATGAACAATATTTGTTTTGCTAGACAGATTACATTAAATGTAAAAAAAAAGTCTTTGTTTACAATTTCTCATTAAGAGCAGACTAATAATTAAGAAAATTTTGCAAAAAGAGAGAAAAAACAAATTTTAATTTTCTACCAGCTTACATTGGATATTAAAACTCAATCAATCACTTTATTAAATTCATTCCAATCTTAGACCTGACTACACATAAAATTCCTTTCTAAAGATTCCTTTTTAACAAACCTCTTACAACTTTCTATGTCCATTTTGGTTTGTCCCTTGTTCTCTTTCCCATTTAGAAGTAACCGGCTTTAGGACAAAAATCACTTAACAAAGTTTTTACATTAACAAAAACATCTCCATACCTTACACTTTTTCTTACCCCAAAACACATTCTAATTTCCTTATAATTCCTAGCAGCTTGAACCACATATATTATTTACAATTCTTAATCCTTTGAAGCTTTAATTTTTTTGTAAAGATAAAGTTAAAATTATTAACTGTGTAAGTATTTTGTGGCTTGGCAAACTTATAAATACATTTCATAATTTCTAGAAACATATTCTACTTCATAGTACAAGCTTTTAATGAAGCACAAGACATGTTTACTAATAGAACCAAACATATTTAGTGTGTAATAAGAGGTCAAAAGTAGGTAAACTTAGACTCGTTCAGCAATTAATATTTCAGTATTTTGTCTTAGTTGGAAATGATCTAGACATTCAATTCATTTAATTTAACTTAGCAAAACTCTAAGGGTACAATTTATCAAAGACATTTAGAAAACTATTTAAGTTGACATAGCAAAAACAATTATTGCTAAAAAAAGTTTACCTAAAAGAATTCTTATCTTATGTCTATTTAATTAATTTGTTCTTAACAATCACTCAGATTACTCATGACAATTTCATAAGATGTTAAAATAGTGTTAGCCATCATCTTAAATTATTATTATTATTACTTTTTTCTGAGAAATTTTGTAAAAGAGATAACATGAGCTTATTTGACTTTTAGTAAAACTACATAGAATAAAGCTATTATACTTAATGCTGATAACTCTTAAGATATGTCTATATTAATTAAACCTAAACCTGAACTAGATTTTACTTACCAAAAATTATCCTAGATCATGTGAATTTGAAAAATATTTGTATTTGTTTTTGTTATATTTTTGAGAATTTTTATATTGCTTGTTGGAATAAATTAAGTTTACTCACTCAGATAGCTACAGTCTTTTATTATTTATGGAGAAGACTTTTAAGTCTTCTTGCCCTTTAAGTGTACTTGCCCTTGATAAACAATTTTAAGGAGACTGTCATTTAGAGTTTGAGCAAGAGAGGGTTTTTGTTTAAAAAAAAAACCTCTTTCTTTTTTTCTTTAAATTTTAGTTTCAGGTTCTAACAATTGAGCTAATCTGGGCTCAGTCTCAAGCAATGTGGCTGTGTTTACATTTCAAAGACATGGTAAGATTTATAACTTTAAGCGACAGAGGAAAAAAATGTAAATTTTCTTCTATGAGTTTTGGAGTGTATTTTTCTATTATCATAAGTCTCAGGGTAATTATTATTTAAAATACTTTTTCTTCTTAAGTACAGGACAATTTTGTTCCAATTATCCTCAACTTTTATAATATCTACAAGAATTTGAGAGGAAGAGGTTTCAGGGTTGGTGAAGATAAATGGGCCTTGACTCGTTCCTAAGTTGCATTTCTGGTTTTGTAGAGATTTGGAAGACAAAGATAATTGTTTCTATTAGCTCTTGAATATTGGCTTCCAACTGATCTTTTCCTAATTATTTGTAGGAGGGCCTAAGGAATTGCTGAGGAGATGGGGCAATTTTTAAAATTTTTCTTAAAAAGAGGAATTCATGTTGGATCTTTAAGTCTAATTTCTGTTATTTCATCTTAATAACGATTCCCTAAGGCTAGCTGTTATACATTATTTTTCCTTTCAATTTGATCCTTCCATAAATATCAATATGACAGCTGTTTATGATGAGAGCTCTCAAAAAGGCAATCATTTAAATACAGCAAATTTAAAGGATCCATCATCTGGCCATTGAGGAGTAAGACCTTACATTAATTTCAAATAGTGACTCAAATCAGTAAGCCTTTTTATGGAACGACCCAGAGGTAACTTTTCAGGCTTAGAATAAATCCTTACCATGGATAAAATAAGCAGACTTTCAGATGGAGAGGGCACAGATGATATAGCCCCTATAATGTGAAAATTCATTTCCAAGGATAATCTAAGAAAGCAAAGGCCTTCATTGCACAGGCAGTAAGGGTGGTATAATGCAAACTGTGTCCCTGGTCTCTCCTGGGAATTTGAGGCACCTCTGATCCCAAACCTACTAATCTGTGACATCAGGCATATGCTACTGGAATGGGACTTTTCCAACACTAACAAGGCAATGAAGGTTGAAACAACAAAGGCCCCTTATGGACTGGGTCCCCTTAGGACAAACTCCTCTGACAGCTGGCACAACAAGACTAGAGTGTGCTGTTTATGACTTTGTGTCTCAGAACCCCAGTCAATTCAATGGGTTACCAGATGCACCCCAGTAAATACACCATCCAGATGGTGGAGACCAGAGATAATATTCTCACTGGACAAAAAGCCAAACTCTCAGGACATAGAAAAATACAGAAGGAAAAATCTCATCCAGTTTTTATACAGAGGACTGACAGCAAAGTTTGTCTTAATAGGCACTGGACTGGAGAGAACTGTTAACTCACCAGTCTGTGAGGCTGTCTCAAACAGCAGGCTTATAGGGCCTATGCCTGTCTTCTGCCCTATGGTTCTTTCTTCTTATGAAACATGACTCAGGAGACAGAGACAAAGAAAAACAGTGACTGTCTCTGGGAGGAAAGGATTAAGAAAAACTGAGATGAGATTACTCATTTCCAAATACCAGATTTTCTATGTCACAAGGATCTTGCTCCATAAGTATTTTCTTCTGCTAATCTAAATTTAGAGATAGAGAAAAGGAGACTCTTAAGCACTTTCCCTCCCACCAGACCTTAAAGGCCTGGGAAGTTGAGGAGATAAGAAATTTTACCTTCTGCTGGCCTTTGTCATGTGTCCTAGGATCTCTCAGCTGCAGCAGTCTTGTGGTGGGAAGCAGGGTTTAGCCAGCCTTCTGGTTGTCTTGTCAGCTGTTGAGGAGGAAGAAATGTCCCTGCCAACCTTCTTGAGTTAAAGAAGTAACAAGGTTTATACAGTCTTCTTGACCCTGCATTCCCTATCTCTGGTGCTAATGATGTCTTTCTACCTCCTGGTACAGGGAGGGCACCATTCACATGAGATATTAATTTCCTGCTTTCATGGAGACAGATAGGAAGGTCAGTGTGTCTCTCTTGCATCAGTCATTTCTTCAGTAACTTTAATTCAAAGTAATATTCCACTGAGGCATACTTTGGAGCATCCTGCCCTGGGCACCAACAAAGTCAAATGGTTTAGAGAGAAAGCAAGTCCCTATGTCAGCAGTGACCTGTGCTCATGGTGATTGTTATTCCATCTCCACAATACCATTGGGCTGGGTGCTCAAGAAACAGAGCTGTGAAAACATAGCTCCTGTCTCTTACAATTTATAGTACCAATGTTTCAAAGAAAAAGTTTTATTTAGTGCTTCCTTTGTGTTAGACAATAATGCTGGTATATTTTCAGGATATACAAATAATAGAAAGAGACATCTATGGTACTTGAATTGTAGTGAGACATTAAAAATTTCCCCCCAAAAAATCTTTTTCTTTATACTTATAAGAAAAAAAAATGTAGATTCATTTTGGATAAGATAAAGAAAATTTATGAAGTGATAAATCTAACCTGAGAAAGTAGAAAAGAACACAGTACACAGGCTCTGAGCATTCTACTCACAGAAAATATTGTCCTGTTCTTTTGCAATATGGACTTGTTCCCCTGTCCCTATGTCTGTCTCTTCCCCTCTCTGTTTCTGCCCCTCTTCTCTCTCTCCCTCACACATACACACATTCACTCCCCTACAAAAAAACCCATTGACTAAATGCTAATTGGCAGGCACTGTGCTCAAACTGAGGCTACAGTGGTGAGTTAAAAAAAGAGATAATTTTTCCATCCTCATCAAACTTATATTCCAAGATGGAGAAAGTGAATACTAACCAAAGAGTCACACAACCATAATATTGCAACCACAACTAACAACCATAACCACTGAGTTAAGCTAAGCAAGCCACTATTGTCAGCTTTCTCTCAACCCTCAGTAGAGTGTGTTCCACTTAAAGGCCTTGAGTAAGTCAATATTCTGTTGAGAAAATCCAGGAAATTTCTCAGTCTTCCACATCTGAAATTATACAGTTTGGAATGTCAGGAACAAGAGTGAGGGGAAAGGTCATTCAGAACTGCAACTAACCAGTTTCTCTCTTTCTGACTGCTGCAATAACCTCCTAGTCTATCCTGTGTTTACTCCCATTCCTCTGGCCTGTTCACAGAGCTGCCAAAGTGGTCCCTTAAAATTTAAGCCTGATTGTGCCACTCTATACTCAAAATCATCCAGTGAATTCAATTTAATTACAATAAATCCAAAGTTCGCACCAAGGCCTCAAAGTCCTTTTTGATCTGTTCTCCCCTTCTCCCATGTCTCTCTTGGCCTCATTCCTACCACTCTCCCCCTTGTTTTCTGTAATCCAGCCAAACTTGCTTCTTCTCCAGCTTTTACTAAAACACTACTTAGTAGACAAACAATTCAATTTAAATTGGGCAAAAAATTTAATAAGACACTTAACCAAAGAAGATACATGAATGGTAAATAAGCAACTTTTTTAAATGTTCAGCATTATTAGTCATCAAAGAAAAATTAAAACCACAATGCAAATAACTTCACATCTACTAGAATGACTAAAATTAAAAAGATTGATAGCATCAAATGTTAGTAAGGATGGAGAACAACCAGAAGTCCCATACGTTCCTGAAGAAAACGTGAAATAATGTACTATTTTCGAAAACAGTTTAGCATTAATACAACCCCCTAATTTCACCCCCTAGGAATTTAAATGAGAAAAATATGTCCACACAAAATTTGTACATGAACGTTCATAGAAACAACTTTATTCATGATTGTGAAACTGAGTAGAATCCTGTGGGGCCTTCCCAGTGTTCCCTGCTTCTTGTTTGTAGAAAAAAGCTTTAGTCTCCTAGGCCTCCCTTGATTTCCAAAGAGCAGTTAATGATTATAGAACTGACAAAACTCAGAAACAAAGGAAAAGCAGTCAAGCAAGAAAAGTAACAATAGATTGAAAAACAGTGTTATTTATATCCCTTTCTCCTCAAGGGATATAGATAACAGTCTGACACATATCCTTGATGTGGTGCTCCAAGGACAATGGTGCTTCAAGGACAAAGGACAACCCTCTCTGAAAAAGTGTCAGCGTTACACCCCTTATCAGACCCTTAATTGCCCTCCCCACCATGTTGTGATGGTTATGAAATTCCTGAGCCCAGCTGGGCCATGAGACCTGTCCCAAATAAGAAAAGGCATCTTCCCTGTCCCACTGCCACCCTACAGAAGGAAAGTATATGTGCCTCCACCAATTAGTAAACGAAATTTTCCCCTTGGACCATTCCTTTGTTTTCTGGCTATAAAAACTGATCAATAGCACATGTTTGGGGTCGACTCCCCCAGACTACTAGGAAGTCAGCCTGCTGTTCTGGCAGAGACCCTTTCCTCTAATAAATTCTATCTTCTTTACATTCTGCCTTGTGTCTGGAAATTCTTTTCCAACCCACGTTTGGACCACGACACTTGAGCGTTTTTTGTAGACACTAAGGCTCTCCACCTGATGGAGGATTTGACTACATGCTGATCATGTAGGTCCCAGACTGGTTGGAACAAGAAGGCTGATGGTTAAGGTTCCCAAAACATCACCCTGTCACCTCTCCACCAACTAATCAAAAGAATGTCCATGAACTGATAATTCACCCTGAGACCCTCACTCCTAATGTTGCCTTTAGAAACACTTGCCCAAAAGTCTTCAGGGAGTTTGGGTCTTTTGAGCATTAGCTGCTTGTTATCCTTGCTTGGCATCCTGCAAATAAAACCCTTCACCACAACTGGTATCAGTAGATTGGCTTTGCTCTGTATTGGGTGAGTGAATCTGTGTTTGGTTTGGCAATAATTTTGGCAACCATGAAGGGGCCACCATCCCTAGTGGGCATCTCAACCATAGCACACTGGCCCCTGACCAGTGGCAGCTCATGGATACTACTCAGCAGCTGCTTGAGCACCTTTGTCTCAGAGATGGCCCTGAACACTTGCCACTGACCAGGCATCATTGGCCCATGGCACTTTTCATTTCTGTGGTAAAGGGAAAAAGACACATGCTTTGCTGGTTGAGATTTCTCTAGTAAGTAGTGGAACTTGTGTGTGATAATACCAGGGTATTCATTCTCTTAGCCATTTGGGTCTGTCAGTGGCTAAACATTTTTGGGATTTTCCCTTTTGGGCTGAGGAGTTTGCAACACTGAGAGACTACATTTGTTTGTTTGTTTGAGATTTTAAGATTACCAGCCATAAGCAACTGAGAATGGGTAATCAGAGCTCTGTTTCATCTTATACTCCCTACAGTGTATTTTGCAGAATTGGGAAATTCTTAGCTCTTCGTTTCATGGGCTCATACCCATGAAAAGGAGAAGGTGATATTTTTCTAAAATCATGTGGTCACAGTATTCTTTAGGCTCTGGAGAATAATGACCCAGATGGGGCACTTTTTGACATTCTAAAACTTGTTTTTGCATATGAAAAAGCTGGCTTGTTAAAAGTATCTCTTCACTATTCTGACCAGAAGGAAACGAATCTTACTAGGAGGAACTTACATTTTTCTCCCTGTGCCTTTGAAATGTAAATGTTCTACCCTGGGCTCTAATGTACTCTCACTCACTCTTGTCTATACCATCGCCAATTCCTGAGACTGAGGGGGGAAGAAAGGGGAGAAGAGTCCTTTTTAAACTCAGGCAGGAAAACTGTGAGATCTCTGTTTGTCTGGATGTATGTATGTCCATGTGTACATTACAAATATGTCTCTTTTCCTTTGGATGGTATTATCAAAGTTAGTTTGTAAATGAGCTCTATTTAATTGACTTAAAGGAAATTAAGCACTTATAGAAATTCTCAGAAATATAAAAGAAACTAACTTGAATGAATTTCAGATTCATGTGATCTGAAAAATATTCAATATTAAATGTGGGATAATGGCTGACTTGGTCTAATGTCTCATAAAGTTTTCTTGGGTAATCTAAACATAATTTTTGAGAACAAGTGAATAAAACAGAGGTAAATGAGACAAGAGTTTTTAGGTGAACTCTGGGAATAATTATGTTTTAGGAATGTCTACTTAAAAATAGCTTTTCTGGAAGTTTTAGTAACTTGAAATTTTAGAGTTTAACTAAATTAAGCTAAATGACGAGAATTCATTGAATATCGAGGTCATTTCCAAATAAAATAATATACTGAAATATTAATTACTAAACATTGGCTTCCTTTTACAGAGGAAGTAAAGATATTTAAGACTATTAATAAATATGTTTGCTGTCACACTGAGACATTTTCCATAAGAAAGCACATATTTTTAGAAATTATAAATAGCATTTATTTATAAATTTGCCCATCTACAGAATGCTAATGTAAAGAACAGCTCATAATTGCTTACTTCTTAATTTTCACTAGGAATTTAGGTTTTTAAGACTTGAGAATTCTAATTAAATATGTAATTAAAGCTACTAGAAATAAAGAGAACATTTTAGTATACAGGGTATTAGGATGTGTGTTTTCATTAAAAGAAGGTATGAAGAATAGAAATTTATTTTGTTAAAGAAAAAGGAAGTAATTTTGTCTTAATGCTGGTTATTTCTAAATAGGAAATAAAATAAAGGGCAAGTTAATATGAATATAGAAAGTTGTAGATTTCTGGGGAAAAAGTAATCTTTAGAAAGAAATTCTATGTGTTGTCAGGACTCACTAAGATTAGAATGAATTTAATTGAGTAAATGAATTTTAAGATTAAAAGTAAAGTGGTACAAAAACTTGAAATTTTTTTCTCTCTCTGTTAAGAGAAAAAAGTTTTCTTGGAGTACTGATTTGCTTTTGATTACAGATTGTAAATTTTCTTTACCTTTTAAATAATCTGTTATAACTTTCTGTATTTGCTTTTAACATCTTTCATTGTCACTTTGGTTAAATGGATAAGCATTGTTTCACAGTGATCTGTAATCCTATTTGACCAAGTGTTTTGAAACTTTTTAACATTTTGGATAAACTTCTCAAGGATAGAATCCTAATTAAAGTTAGTTTGACCTCTAGATAGCTTTGGGATGTTTCAGAGGACCCCTAAGTCATCTCAAAGAGAGATATTAAACTAATTAGGATTATTTGGTATGTTATAGGAGGCACTGTCAATTGATTAGAGATAAATGTATCTCCAACCTTCTTAGGTTATACACTTAGATTATACTAAATATCATTAATATAGATATTCTTATAAGTTATATGAAATTAAATAAAATTTCTAAAATTTGAATATGTCAAATTTGTATGTTACAGCAGTAAACAAATTTTTTTTTGTCAATTGCATTTTAACCAGATCTTTAACTGTGTCTTTTTAAATCTTTTTATCATTCATAGATGCTTTTGCAAAAATGCTTCATCTTCAGGAAGATTCATACTAAAGACTTTCTGACAAGTGCAGGTTTCTGATAACTTTCAAATCATACTGTTGAATTGGGTAAGAAATTAAAGAATTCTAATGGAAATCCCAGTGGTTTCATAAAGGTTAAGGCTGCAAACTGTAAACAGCTCAAATGTTCATCATCAAGTGAATGAGTAATTCACATCCGCAGTAAAGGGCAATGAAATATTAATATACATAACATGGATGAATCTCAAAACATGCTGAGTGAAAGAAAACAGGAACCAAATACATACTGTTAGATTCTATTTATGTAAATTTGAGAATGGGAAAACTACAGTCACTGGAAGCAAATCATCATATCACTTTTGTAGGAAGGTGAGGATTGACCACAAAGGAGCCTAAGGAAACTTTCTGGGTAATGGAAATTTTCTGTAGCATGACTGTGGTAGTGATTACACAACTGTATATATTTGTCAAAATTCATCTAACTGTGCTATACACTTAACATGAGTACTATTAGTTGTATGTAAATTGTACCCCAATAGGGGTGATTAAAAAGAAATATATATTATGTATGACATATAAATAAATGTTTACATATATTACATATATATCATGACAATAGAATAAAATATGTTCTTAGTGATTAAATTGCCATTTAGCCAACATCCAGAATGCCAAACACCCTTATTTTTTTCTTGTTTTTCCTTTCCCTAACCTTTCAAAAAGCATCATTTTTAATAGTCACATCAACATTGCTGATTAGGTTTGCAGTAATTTGAAAACACAGAAGACATTCCTTTTAAAAATATACACAAAAGCTTCTTTCATCTGCTCTCTAGATCTTTTTATTCTTATGCCACATTCTTTACACCAGTTGATCAATTGAGTTAGGCACTCATTTACTTTTCCACAAATCTTTGTTGTGCTTCTGCTAGTTCTACATTAGGGACTATTAAGGAGGAAAACCACTGACACAAAATGGTTTCATTTGTGCTAAAGCCCACGACACCACGCATATATTTAATACTTAACCTACTTGCAATTTCGACCTTCACCAGAAATGTTATCTTAATTCTGAAATCTGGAATTTTCTGGTCAGCACCAATGTGGTAATCTGTCACAGGGGCCCTCTCCATCTCCCCCAACCCAAGAAGAAGAGGCAATCTGCATGATAAAACTCAAGGCTTCCCTTCCCTCCAAAGAGAAGATAGTACTGGTCCCAAATAACCTTTTTTCTTTTGCTAATGACTTTCTCGCCCACCCTCCTTTCTATAAAAACCTTCCATTCTGTATAACTTCTCAAAGTGCCCTTCTATTTACTAGATGGGATGCTGCCCAATTCATAAAGCATCAAATAAGGCCAATCAGATTTTCAAATTGACTCAGTTGAATTTTGTTTTTTAACAAGACATGACCTAAAACAAGACAAACATTGCCCCTGTTTTCATCTCAGGTGGCCTCAGCCTGCAGCTGCTTGAAGCAGGATTTTGGTTCCTGACCAGAGATTGAAGTCAGGCCGGGGCAGTGAAAGCACTAAATCCTAGCCACTAGACCACTAGGAACTAGTGGCCAGTGACAAGGTCCTGGCCTGTCTGCTGTGTAGAAATGAATTTCCACAGAGATGGAAAGTAGTGAAACAAGTAAAGTGTTTATTAGGAGGACAAAGAATACATGTGGATAGACACATGGGCGGGCTCAGAGAGAGAGTTGCGCTCGCATGGTAGTTTGAATCATTTTTATGGGGAATTTCTTCCAGGTTTCCTTTGACCAATCATCTTGCTTTGCCTGGTTCTGAGTTCATATTTGGTATACCTCAGGGTCCTCCCATGTTCATGTGCATCTCTTAGCCAAGATGGATTCTAGCGAAGAAGCCTATGGGTAGTTGACATCACTTACTATGGGGTGGTGCCCTCTCCCTTTTTGACCTCCAAGGAACCCTTCTGCACATGTGTAGCTGGGAAGGTCTCCTTGACTTGAGAATGAGGAATATCTAGTCTTTTATCTCTTATCTGGGCAGGGCACAGCCTCCTTTCTCGATTGTCCTGTTATTGATATTTTGGAGTTTCTGTCTAGAGGGAATGAACTCCTGCTGCTTACCCTGGGGCCCATCTATCTCCTGCTTCACTTTCACAAAACTCACAATCTGCTGGGAGAGACAGTCAGAATATGAGCACACACACACAAATAATTTTAAAGCCCGATAGACTTGAAGTCAATAGAAAAGACATTGAAAAAGAAATGGGCCTCCTTTTGATAAGGAAGTCAGAGGTTTCTCTGTAACTTCTTTTGAGAACAATAAGCCATGTCTTTTCCTTCTTCTACATTTTCTCTCCCCACTGCTGACCCCAACAAAATGCTGAAGACAGAATTTGCACTCAACAGATTACTTTTTAAATTGATGTAAAAGTATAAAGTATATTTATGTGCATTAAAGTATGGAAGGGCATACATTTGGAGCATAAAAGCTCAGGACCTGCTGGAAATATCACATAATTGATGAATATAACACTAATTATATAATAGGGAAATTAAAAAGAAATTTCAGGCTGTGTAGAGACTAAATTAAGAGAACAATAACATATATAATAGCTGAATATTTTGGCATTTGAAATTGGAATTTAAAAAATAGATAAGAGAGGAAGAAATAGGAGTCTTAATTAATAACTGAAGGACAGAGGGGGATAGGTAGCTTATTTAGCTTATTTCTGCCTTTTTAGTTGCAGAAAATATCAATTTTGAAACCAGATATGGTTGCAATGTATTAGTTCTGCACAAAGTGCTAGGATGAGTTTCCCCACACCCACAGTTTGGGGATAGTGCTTTACTCATAACTCATCTTTCATGCATTTGCCTAAATTCTTGTGGAATACAGTTGGACTTGCAGCTCATAAATATGACCTTTGGATGTGTTTTAAACACTACTGAACTCCATTTTAATTCTACATATTAAAGCCTCTGGGCTCTATTTACTCTTTCGTTATATAACATTCATTTATCTTATGAAAAACGCTGTGATTCACTGTTGGTCTAGCATTTTTTTTTCACTTATTTGGATGATTTTTAGAATCCAAACTGTATTGTTATTTATCTTGGAAAACAGAAACACTTTCGGGAGTCAATTCTCTGAGTCCCAAACCCCTCACCTGACAGCCTCTTGTGGTGCTGGGCCCTGGAGGGAGGAGACAGCAGGATCTGCAGGTGGAGAGGCCTAGAGAGCTGAGGGTATTATGTGTCTGGTTTATCGCCAAGATTAGTCAAGCCCCAAATTAGAGTGTTGAGGGAGAAATTTTTCACGTAGTGAGGTATGGGGAAGTCATTTAGGCTTATACATGGTTCAGTCTAAACTTTGTGTGAACTGAAAGAGCCTGTCAAACACACACAGCACATCTGCTTTAACCATTAAGGAAAAGAAATGTCTGATTCAAAAATAAGGGGAAATGACTCCCTTCTTACGATGTCCATGTTAACACCCTCTCGAAGACGAGCTTCCTTTCCCAGGTACCAGGATCCTACTGTCTCACTAGATATGTCCTCAATCTGTCTCTTTTTAAATCTTTAAGGAATAGACCCCTGTCATGTTTGATGTATGTTCTTTGCTCTGATAAAGTATAAGACTACCATGCTTCAGTGGAGAAGTTCCTTAGAGCCTTTTGAGGGGCTGCCTCCTAGATTATAGCCCTCAGCTTGGCTCAAATAAAACTGTTTTCTGTTCCTATTATAAATTCTTTATTATTTCCCTCCACAGTGTGTTACTCCTTATGAAGTCCAGCTGTTCTAGGCTGACACCAAGCCACCCTGAAGCAGCCATCGTGTCTTCATTGCCTCTTTCTTACATCTGGGTCCTTGAAGGTTGCTGAGATCATACTTGCTTGTCTGTGTCCATGCAACCCAGGGCAGAGCCCAGGTCCTCCCACCAGGGCCCTGGATTCTGGTACCAAACCCAGGAGAAGGTGTGCTCTAGTTATATCAGCCTCACCTGGCACCAAGGCCAACATCGTCATGTGTTTTTTCCCAGACTTCTTCTGTGGGAAAGGGTTTTGTGATGTCTTGTTTTCCCTAGTTCACCCTAGAGAGATGCAAGGAGGAAGTCTGACGCAGACTTTCCAGCTTACAAACATCTGAGGGCTGTGTCTCAGGTCAGGATCAAAGTTCCCTTTTCCATGGGCATTCAAGTCAGTGAGGCAGCCTGACTTGAGGGCCAGGACTCTGCCTGTGTAGTCCTGGAGTTGATGGCTGAAGGCTGGGGACAGGGGCGCTGCAGTTCTGCCCAAGGGGAATTAAAGGCCAGAACGCCCTGGTTTCTGCAGGAGTCTGATAATCTCCTGGAATGTATGCCAGTTAACATATAATTTCTTTATCCTATTTATTCATTATTGTTATTTCTCATTGTACTTTGGGACTCAATTTTTTATTGTTATAGAAATCCAATGTTTTCAAAGATTCTCCCTCAAGGATTCTACTGTTAACATTTTTCATTAAGAGAAATGCCTGTCTATTCCAATCTTTTTTTCCCTCCATTATTTACTGTGTCTTTTCTAGGTCTTGTCCTTGTCTCCTGGGCCACAGTCAGTAATGTCTCCACTTATGTATTCTGAGTGTGTGATCATTTGGTCCAAGGGATTCTGCTGAATGAAGTATAAATTCTGATATCTTTCTCTTGCAAACTTTCAAAAACTACAAATAAAATGAAGATATGGGCAATATAAAATGAAAATATGATTTTCCATTCTTATTAATATCTATCTCTATATTTCAATAGAATTCAATTATCGGCCCCTGATGACTATATTTTTCAAAAGAATTCCCTAAATAATTATCAGTAATTCACTACTCCAATGTAATGTAGAAGATATTCTTAGTGTATTCTTCAAATTCCTGTTGATGGAATGCTCAAGTTCCCTATAACAAATTGAGCTCCTATATTCCCTCTGAATAATAAAACTAAGATATGTTTGCTAAAGATTGTTGAAAAACAACATTTTAGCTTGACATGGGCAGTACAAGTATAGTATCACTAAGCGTGAAAATTTAGTATATGTCCTGTGGACTACCAATTTCATGTTCCACAATCACAATCTAACCATTTAAATACAGAATTATTTCCTAATTCTCGTTATATAAATCTCATTATAAATAACAAGCATTTTGAAAGGTTTAAATTTTTAACTATAGCTAATTAATTTGTACCTTTTCTTTCCTATCAACAAAAATTGACTTTCATGGTTAACTCAGTTAGAAAATAAAACAGCACAATAGGAAAGAAGTAAAATATCTCCATTGCCTACAATATATAATAATATATATATAAATATGCTGATGAAGAAAACGTGGGTCTGCTCTCCCATGTGCAGTAAAGCAAATCTACTGACACCAGGTTATGGCAAAGGAAAGTGCAGCATTTACTGCAGGTGCCAGGCAGGGAGTTCAGGTCAGCTAGTGCTCAAAACCCCTGAACTCCCTTTCCTGATGGGTTTCATGAAAGCATTTTTAAATACCAGGTGAGAGAGGGGAATCACAGGGTATGTGATCAGCTCCTGCACCATTCTTTGATTGGTTGATGTGAGGTAACAGAGCAGTGTCACAGTGGTTAACATTATCAAACCGCAGGCTCCAGTAAAAGATCTCCTACTTAAAACAGTTTTAAAACTTAATAAAAATAAACATTAACTGAGTAGAGGGAAGGTATCCTCAATTTCAGAACAGTGTAAAGTCAGCAAATATCACAACTGGTGCACCCCTTGAAGATACTGATCTTGACTGGTTGCAATTTTTAAGAAAACACATTTGGGTAAAATTAACTCTGCACTTAAAAAAATTGAGTCACAGGTTTTAGGTTTTCTAAATGCTCTAAAAGGACTTATTTTTCCTTTCCAAGAAGGGACTTTCAACCTCCCCCAAAGTAAAAGGGCAGTGCCTATTGTATTGCTTTCTCTCACTGAACACACCGAAGAAAAATTGCATCATGTTGGTGTCTATCTGAATAATGTGCTCAGGGCTCTCCCTGAGTCATTGCATGGTTCTCATTTGCACGTGGGAGCCAATGGGTCTAAGTGCAGGCCACCACAAGATGTGCCACTATGGCATGTGGATTATTTTGAGCTGAAAACAATCAAGGCCCAAAAGACACAGGAAGAGCCTTTGAACTTCCCCCTTATTCCCTAAAATAATTTAAGACAGGAGGCCTGTCCCAGGAAGAAGCTATCACTAGAGATAAATGTAGTATAATACTAGGTGTGGTAGAACAGGAGGAACATTGAAAAGCCCATTTGATCAAAATCCTCTCTGTGGGGCTTCCCTGGTGGCGCAGTGGTTGAGAGTCTGCCTGCCGATGCAGGGGACACGGGTTCGTGCCCCGGTCTGGGAAGATCCCACATGCTGTGGAGCAGCTGGGCCCGTGAGCCATGGCCGCTGGGCCTGCGCGTCCGGAGCCTGTGCTCCGCAATGGGAGGGGCCACAACAGTGAGAGGCCCTCGTACCACAAAAAAAAAAAAAAAATCTTCTGAAAATATCTAACTATCTGAAGGCCTGTTCTGCCGGGTTTTCCCAGAGCATAGACTGCCTCATTCCTGATCTCTGTCCTGAATTCCATTCAGGGTGTGTTGAAGGTTGTGAAACAAAATTTATATTTTATGGCAAGACAAGAGAAATTTAAACATAAATTCTTCTCTGCCCTTTGGTCTCCTCTCTCCCCACACTGTGCATTGTGCATCTGCATTATACATTGACCAAAACTCCCCCATAGGCAGGAACACTTGCTCAACCATAAAGAGCAACATTCTCCTAACATCAACAAGACAACTCCCTCCTTAAGAGATAACATTTCTTCTTGACCTTGTAAGGGGTTACATGACCAGCAGGATGGCACTTAGATCTGAATTATGTAAACGTTCAATAAAATGTCATTTGATGTACAGCCCTCTGTCTCAAAAAAAAACTTATACACCTCCCTGGATTTCTAATGGGCAGAACAGTTTTCAGAGTTTTCTGAGATGCTCTTCCCAGGTTATAATCCTCAAATTTGGCTCAAAGAAAAATTTCCAGTTCTCTTTTAGATCAAGTGATTACTTTTTGTCAAAGTCAGAGACTACAGTGGCTAGTGACTTCATTCTTATAGAACCAGATGGTAAGGGACAATTTTATTTCACAAGATCATTAATTACTGAGACCTGTTCAAGAGCAAGCATCATGACCAGGCTGAGATCACAAATGATTTAGGCTTAAAATGGCTTCTCTTATGTCAAAAAGTTATATTTGATTCTTTTTCTTTGGGGACCCCCTACTCCCTTTGCCTACAGAAGGGCAGAGGAAAAGTTCTTCCTCTCTGACAGTCTTCATGACTGCCTTGAGAAACAATGATGGACTCAGGAGTTCTGCTCAGCCTCGATGTGCACAGAAATCTTTATGCCTATGGTAAAGGGGCATGGAAAGGAGAGGGTTCTCAATGTGTATAAGTTCAGATGCTTTCAAAGGCAGGCAATGTGCCCTGCACTATAATGCCTGTTGGGCAGGAAGAAAGTTTCCTGTACCCTTCTAGGTTTTTCTGGTTAGTCTAGGAATTAAATTGATATGAGACAGATTAAGATGAACAGGAGAAAATCAAACAAAATTTAATAATATGTATACATGGAAGAGACCCAGGAGAACTCAGTAAATCTCCCAAATGGCTGAAATCCTCACCTTAAATACCACTTTCAACTAAAGACAAAGATGTTGGGTGTAGTGGTTTGGGACTTCAAAGGGGAGGAAGGCAATTCTTCCTCGGACCTCATACATGAAGTCACCATACCTCAAGGGGAAATTCAGCTTGCACTGCAACTTCAACTAAACAACAGTTCTTCGTGTAACACTGCCGGATATTGGAAGATACACAGGCCCCTCGGCCGACCGAAGGCATCCCTTCATTGAGGCAGTTCGCTAGCCGCAGAACACCCTGCTTTAAAAAGTTGATTCAGTTTAGGGCACAGTGGGTAGCTTGTGTCTCTTTTACTTGTTAGAAAACACACGTATTTAGGCTGTGTGTCAATCTAGACATGGCGTCTATAGCGAAAAGCCTGGTTTTCCCATTTTGAAAGTTCCATTCTTGCGGCCAGAAAGAAACTGAAAAACACTGTTGTTGCCGTGTTTCTAGTCCCTGCAGGCATGGCTCTGAGAAAAAAAAGAGTTTTAAAGAAAGAAACACAGTGCTTCCTGTTCCTGGTTGGGAGCTCATCCTCCCTGCTCTATAGCTAAAGGGAAATTCAACTGAGCAGCAGCCCCGAAATAAGGCCCTGAACTGCATGCTGAATGAAAGGCGTGCAGCAGTTTCCATTAGGCAGTAGTCGCCGTTCTGCTTTAGTCGAACTGTAGTAAGATTTTCAGGACTCCTAGACTCCTCGTGAAAGCACCCGTTTCCGTGCCAGGGCCCTGAGTACCCCCAGGCTCTCCTCAGTTGAGGAGCGACATTCAGACACGGAGACACTTCGGAGCACCCGTGTGTGCGCCGAGTGAACGGCAGCATGTTGCACACGTCCTCGGGGGAGCTAGATTTCCTCAGCTCACCAGCAGCCTCAGGAAGATGACTGTAGCAGCTGCAGCAGGCCATGGAAGTCTGCCTCATTGTCATCGCTGGCCCCGTTGCCACAGTCGGAGCTATACTGAGAAAAACACTTTGCTTACAATTCCTCCCAGTACTTCATACCTGAAGTCAACCTGCCTCAAGGAGAAAGTCGGCTTGCGGTCCAAGTGCATCTAGAGCACAGTGTCTACTGTAACGCTGCAGGCTTTTGGAAGATTCGCAGGACCCTAGGAGCCCTAGCGCATTCTTTCGTTTAGGCAGTTCACCTCAGGAAGAACACGCTGCCTAGAAAAGTTGATTGTGGAAGGACTCAGTGAGAAGCTTGGTCTTTTTGGCTTGGTACAAGCCACTGAAGATTCTGCCCCATGTCAACCTGGAAATGTCGGCCGTTTGAGACAGGCCTTGTTTTCCCACCTTGAAAGCTGCATTTATGCGGCCTTGAAGCTACGTGAAAAACACTGATGTGGCCCGGATGCTCATCCGTGTAGGCATGGCTCTGAGAAGAAAAAGAGTTTTCTCGAAAGAAAGAGGGTGCTTCCAGGTCCTGGGTGGGAGCTCTTCCTGCCCTGCTCTAGAGCTAAGGGGAATCTCAACGTGGGCCCTAGCCTCGACGTAAGGTCTTGATTTGCCATCCAGAAGGGCAGGCGTGAAGCAGGTTCCCTGAGGCCTTAGTCGCAGTTCTGCATTCGTTTAACGGCAGTAAGCGTCTAGAGATTCGTGGCCCCGTCGCGTCAGCGCCAGTTTCAGGACAAGAACTCTGAGGACCCGCCGGCTCCCCTGGGCTTGCTGGGCCACACTCAGACCCGTAGGCCCTTCAGGGTGCCCCAAGGTAGGCCGAGGAAAGGGTAACACACTGCAGTCTACCTTGGGGGAGCTAGATGTTGATGTTCCAACTACCTGTTTTTTTGGGTTTTTTTGCAAAACCCCCTAAATATCCTGTGCCCTCCCTTACCTTTTCAGAACGGTCCCTCAGAGCTATCTGAGAGGCTGTCTCCTGACTTAAGTCCTCAGTATGTCCTCCAAATAAAACATAATTCTTTTTTTTTTAAATAAAACAATTCTCAACTTTTAGGTTGTGCATTTTTTTCAGTCAACATTTAATTGTATGGCTCATGTAGGTACTATGCCTAAATGTAATGGGATGAGCTGTAAATTATTAAAACTAGATAAATTCTGTCAGCTCTACCACTAGCTGAGATCAGGCTTTCTTCTCTGGATACTTCTGTCATAGACCTTGGCAGATATGGGGTCTGTGTTGGTCTTAAAATTATTCTTAGAATTGTGGGGACTCATTCATTCTTTCAACAAATTTTATTGCTTATATTCTATGTGTCAGTTACAGTGCTGGGTCTTGAAATACAGAAGTCAACACACGAAAATACAAGGATAAAACACATTTTCTACCATATTAACTTTTTTCATTCATTAATTCATCCTTAAGTCATTCAACACGCATCTTCTTATTGAATACTGATGAGGGGTCAAATGCCATGCTAAACACTGAGTATATAGCTGCAAATGAGATGGATAGGCCCTGATTTTGATGTCACTACTATCTTTTGTCCTGCCATATAATGGGACAGCTTCATTATTCCCTTTACCTTAAGTTTTTTTTTTTTTTTTTTTTTTTGCGGTACGCGGGCCTCTCACAGTTATGGCCTCTCCTGTTGCGGAGCACAGGCTCCGGACACGCAGGCTCAGCGGCCATGGCTCACGGGCCCAGCTGCTCCACGGCATATGGGATCTTCCCAGACCGGGGCACGAACCCGTGTCCCCTGCATCGGCAGGCGGACTCTCAACCACTGCGCCACCAGGGAAGCCCTACCCTAGGTTTTTAGCACAAATTGCTAATGAAAATAAAACTGTTAGTGGAGGTTCAACATGCATAGGTAAATGAGAACAGAGAACTCCCCTTTCGCATGCCCCATTCTCCTCCTTCTAACTCCCTATGTGAACTCACTTTGTGCCAAGACCAAGAAGATGTGCCCCAGTAAGAACCAAGCTGATTTCCGCACACTGACTGGGGCTATTGCTCACTTAGAAGACTTGACGCTTAATTTTGATAAGGAACTAGAAGACCATGGAGACAACCTATAAAAATGATTTGTCTTGGGAGAAAACACTAAAAAGGGTTAATGTGCTGTTCCACATATCTAACCTCCTGGGATTAAACCACAGGCACCAAGATCACCATGTGTACTTGGCAACAATGAGCTAAAAATGAAAAAAAAAGCATCATACTGTTATTGTATTCATCTTCCCCCAAGGCACTCTCCGATAAACACCACAACCACTAAGGGAATTGAGACCAGCTTCCTTGTGGGGTAGGTTATATATGCATCTTTTTCCAAGCAGTTAAATCATATCCAGCTATCAGCACACCTTACTTAAGGTGATTGTAATGTAAGAGATTAAATGTTCCTACCTGATTGGAAACCTTCTTGTCCTCAGTTCATTGGCTATACTGGATTATTTTTCTTGGGTCAGACCTTCAGACTTCTACCAGAAATCGTTCCTTTGGGGAAACCAGGCCTTCCCAGAAACTCAGGAAACTGAAATGGAGACAGCAAGAGAGAAGGAAATTATTTGGACATATAGACCTCAATTGTTTGGTTTTAAGTAAACGTCCAAGCAAACATCTTCTAAATGGTATAATAACTTTAGGGAAATTCACGGTTTATAAGTTTGTGTACTCATAAACTGTACATATTATGATAAGAGTACAGGTTGCATTTTGTGTCTTCAACTCAAGCAAAGACTTCAAAAAAGGCCCAGTTATCCTTTGTTCATTAAGATACAAAGAGAGGGCAAAAAGGGCAAGTTTCTAAGTCTTTTTCTTTAAAATTTACTTCCTTTCTTCAGTCTTCATCAAGATCTTCAGGAAATTAACTTTACTAAAGTTAATTATTCATAAAATAAACATAGGAACCTGCAGAAGACTATTTCACAGAGACCTGTAATGTACAATATCCATTGCATACATGCACCATGAGCCTGTCTTTTCAAGCACTGGCATACACAAAACTCTGTGTGTGTGTGTGTGTGTGTGTGTGCACATGTGCGTCTTTTTTTGTGATGGAGCCATAGGGAGAAAATAAAGCTATTGGCTGCAATTCAGTGATGTAGAAAGATTTAAGGGTAAAGGAAAAGGCTACATCAAGCGAAGCAATAAAGTCATGAGGTTGTGCCTCCATAATAATAACAATAGCAGTCTTCTGTAACCAAGGGAGCAGGCTCCTCAAATTATAGTCACACCTGTTAGACCATCTGCCCATAAATTTCACACTATCATTAATGGAAAACAAATGGCACTGTCTCTCCTTCCCTTTATCCATTGGCCATTCTCATAAACGATTTTTCTCTTCAAGGTCATGCTCTTTCCTATCTGTTTAAAAATATTAGGATTTAGGAGGAGTGATACATAATGTGCCATGCCTTGGTACTTGTACCAGTGATGGCTCTGTAAGGAGCACCGGATTGTTAGGAGGCTATAAATTGAATTCCCCTAGAAGCAGAACCTGAGGCAATAATTTGAATGCAAACTGTTCATCTGGGTGGTGCTTCCAGAAAACTCACAAGTGGAGTGGGAATTGAGAATGGAGGCATGGAAGGAAGACAACAGAGGTGCATTGCTGAATAAATTACTCCTGCAGGGAACTGCTGCCAGTAGTTCAGGGGAGTTCTGTGAAACTCTACAGAACATGTCTCAGAGTTATCCCAAGAACCGGTGAGAAACTTGAAGTACTTATCTTCCAGTCCCCTCTGTCCTTGGTTGAAAGCTACACCCAGATACATTAACTCCTGTACATTTCTGGCCTGCCTTAAGGTGGATAATTGCAGGTGGTAGCATGAGTCTATCAGCATATAGTGGAATGATGAGTGCTGGGGAGATATGAGTGGAACAGTGAAACCATCTAATACAGTCGGGGCAGGAGATATTAATTACTGGCTTGCAAGTCCAACTGGATAACCTTAAATTCCTGGGTTAATGGTTTTACTTTGAGGTATTTAAGCATGATGTATGAGTAAAAATTTCCTCTATTAAATCAAGTTGAAGATCCTAAGTCCCTAATCGTCTGGAAAAATGTGGGTATCTTTTTAACAGATTTTTGAAAAGTAACATGATTAAGATTTCAAACTGACCATTCATTCATTCATTCATTCACTAATTCAACCAACATTTATTGAACACCTAAAGTATGCCATGGGTTAAACTAGGCACCAGTGTTACTGTTACTAAAATCATTATCGTGCCACCTAGAAGTCAATGTATTGTGACACTCAAATAAGAAAATCCATAGTTACCGTAAAAATTATTATAGAGTGCTATAGGAGGACACGGTAAGACCTTAATGCACGCTGTGGAGAGTAGTATATGGGGGATATCAGTAGGGCTTCCTGTAGAAGGCAATTGAAATGGATATGTAACACGAAAGAAGGGTGAATTTTTGAGGAAAAGAGAAGATAAATTCATGTTTGCCAGAAAATGAATGGTTAAGGATCAGTCCAGAAAGGAGTTCCATTCATAATCAGTATAAGAAATGCTCACTGGGGCTTCCCTGGTGGCGCAGTGGTTGAGAGTCCACCTGCCGATGCAGGGGACACGGGTTCGTGCCCCGGTCTGGGAAGATCCCACATGCCACAGAGTGGCTGGGCCCGTGAGCCACGGCCGCTGAGCCTGCGTGTCCGGAGCCTGTGCTCCGCAATGGGAGAGGCCCCAACAGTGAGAGGCCCGCGTACCGCAAAAAAAAAAAAAAAAAGAAATGCTCACTGGAGTGTAAGAAAAGAAGACAATGGAGAGGGTGGTAGAAGCCAGACCATGAATGGTCCCTGCATGTACACTAAGTGCTACGGTCTAGTCTTTGTGTTCCCCTCCAAATGTATACGTTGCAATCTTAATTTCCGGAGGTGATAGTATTAGCAGGTGGGGCCTTTGGGAAATGATTACGGTATTAGTGCTCTTACACAGGAGACCCCACAGAGCTCCTGAAGCTCTTCTGCCGTGTGAGGTTGCAGTGAGAAGTCTGGAACTCAAGAGGGCCCTCATCTGACCGTACTGCCACCCTATTCTTGCACTTGCAGCCTCCAGAACTGTGAGAAAAAAATGCCTGTTGTTTATGAGCCACCCAACCTGCAGTATAATCTTACAGCAGCCCAAAAGGACAAAGAGAGTTTGGATGTGAGATTTTACTCCCAGAAAGATGGGAATCCACTGAAGGATTTTAACTGGTAACTTAGAAGGGAGACAAGTTTCATAACACAATCAGGTATTTTTATAAGAAACATTTGTTTCATTTTCAGAACGATCACTCTGGAAATACTGTGACTAGATTTTTGGAGAAGGGTGACGGCAGTCCCGGATATAGAAAGATGAGTTAGTAATCCATTAATGTAAGTCAAACAGGAAAGTGGAGATAAAAGTGTGAATTTGTGGCTGAGCGTTCTTTTCTGTGAGCACTTGAAAAATGTTATGTCAATGCTTCTGACTCCAGAGTTTTAGACAAGAAATATGCTGTCGTTGGAATTGGTGTTTCTCAATAAGTGATGCATTGTTTCTGCCTGTCCACTTGCGAGATTTTTTTTGTCTCCACTTTTCAGAAGTTTAATTATGATGCGTCTTGGCAAGGATATCTTTGCGTTTTTCCTCTTTGGGTTTGTTCAGATTCTTGAATTTGTGTTTATGTCTTCTAAAAAACTGGGAACTTTTTAGTCATGATTTCTTTGAATACTTTGTCAGTCCTACTTGCTCTCTTTTTTCATTCTGGAACTTTGATGATATGAATGTTAGTGCTTTTGTTACTGTTTACACGTTCTTGAGATCCTGTTCTTTCTCCCATCTCTACCCCTCAGTCTATTTTTCTCTGTACATATGGTACATTGTACTGATCTCTTCTAAGTTCATGATTCTATGCTTTGTAATCTCCACTCTACTCTTGAGCAAAGTTTTTTCATGGTTTTATTTTTCAGTTCTACTGTTCTCATTTGTTTTTATTGTTATAACTTCTAGTTTTTTTTTTTTTTTTTTTTTTTTTTTTTTTTTTTGTGGTATGCGGGCCTCTCACCGTTGTGGCCTCTCCCGTTGCGGAGCACAGGCTCCGGACGCGCAGGCTCAGCGGCCATGGCTCACGGGCCCAGCCGCTCCGCGGCACGCGGGATCCTCCCGGACCGGGGCACGAACCCGTGTCCCCTGCATCGGCAGGCGGACTCTCAACCACTGCGCCACCAGGGAGGCCCTAACTTCTAGTTTTTTGTTTACATTTTCTATTTTTCCCATTTCTGTCAAGGAACGCATAATTGCTAATTGAAGCATTTAAGTGACAGCTTATTAAAATCCTGGTCTGATCATTTCAATAGATGTTTTATCTCAGTGTTGGTGTATGTTTATTGTCTTTTCTCATTTATTCTGTGATTTCCTGGTTCTTGGTGTCATGAGTATTTTTCCATTGTATTCTAAACATTGGGAGTTATTATATGACTCTGTATCCCATTTAATTTTATTATTACTTTTTAGAAGGAAGTCATCCTATTTGAGGCGTAGTATGAGGACTGGGGGGTGACGTACAGATTTCCATTGGGCCCTACTGACAATACCCCAGCAAAAGTGGGCACTTACATTGTCTCACTGCAGACAGATCAAGTAGAAGTTCAGCTAGCCTATGGCCCTTCTGACACCTTCCCCCCAAAAGTGGGAACATTAATATCATTGTGTTGCCTTTTAGTAGGAGTGGAAGTTCATCTCCCCAGTAGTTTTCTTGACACCAGGGGAGGGGAGAAGTGAAGTGTTTGCTGTCCTTCCTCCCACTTCATTCCTTCTTGTTGATGCCGGGTGTGGGTAGAGGGTCAGGTACCTGCTGGCCCCACTGACACCAGGGTAAGAGGAAGAGAAGTGCCAATTAGCCCTGCTTGTGCCATCTCATTCTGTCTTACTGCCTCAGGATGGTTATGGGGATTCAGCACCCCAGTGGGTCTCACTGACATCATGTGTTGGGGGTTAGTGGGGTGCCTACTCCCTCCAATCTGTAACACCCTATTCTTATTGATGTCAGGGAGAGATGGAGGCTAAGTCCCACCAGTGGACCCCACGACTGTGTGAGGGCAGCCCAGTGTTAACTAGCCTGTCAGGCACCACCTTTTAAAGTCTGTTTGCTCATGGAAAGGGTTGGAGGCTCAGCTCACCACTGGACCACACTGAAACAACCCTGGTGGGGAATCAGAGCGCTGGCTCTTCTGGAGGGCAGGAGTGGGGTGGTGTGGAAGATCAAATCCTACCTTGGCCCAACTGAAACAACAGGACATAGGGGATGGGTGCAATATTCCACTGGCACTTGGCTCGAGTAGTGTGTATATTCCACTGGCACTTGGCTCGAGTGGTGTGTATATTATTGCCCAAATGGTCTTCTGTCTTTAGCAACCCCTTTCCTCATACTTTGGCTAGGGGGAACAGGGTTTTGTAGGGTTTTTTTTTGAAGCTTTTTTGTCTGTTGTTCTGTTGGTGGTTATTGATTGGGGGTCCTGTAATACCCTCTCCAGGATGTATGGGAAGCAACAGGAAACACAGGGGACTCATCACCATGTCATTCCTCAAGTCCCAAAGTCCTTAGTTAAGTCTGCCTTCTCATTTCCACCTTTCAGAGTCTTCCTATGTTTGTTTGTTGTTATGTTCAGGGTTTTAGTTTTAAGTGGGAGAACCTGGGAGAAATGGGCTACTTCATCTTCTTGGAAGCAGAGGTCTGGAGGCCTTTTGATGTTAAAAAGTACTGCTGACTGTAAATTAAAATTTGATGATATACACCTTGCCCTTTAAGAATTATTTTGCTAGATGATGTGGCTTCCCAAAGTTGCTACAATTTGATTTTCATACTTCTAAAAGCCAAGTGTTTTGCTGGAGTTGAAATTTAAAGATAAGCAAGAGATGAGGCTAAGATGATCTATGTGGTAACAGATTAAAGTTGGAAACATCAATATACATTCATGTTTAGCTTAATATTGCTTCATATTACCTTAATACACATGGTCATGTAGAGAGATACTTAGAGATATGTGCATATACATGGGTAATGTACACACATATTATCTCTTTGCTCTGTCAGCTGAGAAGATCTAGAAGCAATGACATCCTAGCAGCAATTAGCACACCCCACACCCAGATCCTGCTGTCTAATACCGTTCTCCACTAAAAAGACCTAGTTATCCTTGAAGAAATAGCTGATTCTAGGACTGGGGCAGTAAATATAAAAGGTTTATATACAAGACCATCTTATAGTGTCAGAAAGTAAGGAAGTTCCAAAAAAAAATATATAGGATGGGGATACCTCAGAGTGGCACAAGAGCCAACTGAAAAGAGTTCACAAGGGTCAGGACTAGAGCAATTTGAGGAACAAAGTAACTAAAGTAGAATTCGATTATAACTCAAAGTATAAAATAAAAATCCATGAGTTCTTCTGATATAAATAAATAATTGGATACATAAACGCAGGAGAATAGATAAATCTCCAGTGCAAAGGAATTCCAAATAGTTTATGTAGTACTCCATCTTAAGCATAACTCCCTATTCCTTAGTTGTGAGCTGAGCATATTGACTTCCTTCCAAAAAAGTACAGTATGAAAAAGGGAAAACAGTAATCTTACAATGGAGAAACCTGAAAAACACTACCTCAGCCTGGTGATCAAGGTCCACCTCAGCATTCATAATGCATATTGATACTTTGTACACTTGATGTGATCTGACAAAATAACCCTTCTACTCTGTGGTCTTCCTCCCCAAAACACATAATCCCAATATTATCATGAAAAATGCATCAAACAAATTCTAGTAGTAGGCATCCTACAAAAGCCTAACTACTCAAAATTGTCAAGGTCATCCAAGGAAAATCTGAGAAGCTATCAAACCCAAGAGGAGCCTAAGGAAACACGGCAACTAAATGTAATGTGATGTTTTGGATGAAATCCTGGAATAGAAAAAGGACATTAGGTAAAAACTAAGGAACTGGACTAATGTATGGGCTATAGTAAATGATAATGTATCATTATTTGTTAATTGATTGTAACAATGTAACATACTAATGTAAGTGGATCATCATAGAGGGAAATGGGTATAGTGTATATGGAAACACTTTATACTATCTTCTCAATTTTTCTGTACAATTAAAACACTTCTAAAAAATAAAGTCTATAAAAACGGCTGTGTTTTCTTGTTTTATGATTATGTGCCTGTATTTCCTAATAAATACGTAAATTTGATTAACCTTCCTTGATACTGATATTACAGAAAATACTAAGTAACTCTGAAAGAATTTGTAACTCCAATTCAACAAGCAATAATTCTTGGTATAAACTTTTTGGAAGAACCCACTGAATAAATCAAAGCAAATTGTCTTTAAAGGCTGAATTTCTTTTCAGTGTTTAATCTTTCATATGATTAATGCATACCACAAGCATGATTCTGTTTCAAAGAGCAGAAAATGTTGATTGTAGGCAATGACTAAAGTACAGTGAAATATTAATGCCTGATGCTATAACAACTTTAATGTATTTTATGTTTTCAAAATGATGAATTGTTTTTTCAGTTGATAAAGTATTCACTTTTATACATTTCCTACCCACCTTTTCCCAAAACACCCACAAGGAAATGATACTATCATCTGATATTAGGTTCATCAATTTAAATTGGAGTTTTTGGTAGCTGTGGTTGCCAATGGTACTGGAATGTGTGATACTTTTACAGATCCTATCCATGGCAAAATCTGATCTTCACAAGGTAAATCACAGTAGGTGCCTAAAGCCAAATGACATATAGCTTTGTAGCTAGATTACCAAGCATTTTACTTAGAGGCACAATAGGATGTAGAAAAGGCCATTTCTCTTTCTGTCTTTTTCTGCTCAAAGATCACTCACCATCTTCCTTTTTATCAGCCATTTCAGAAGTTTTCCACAAATTTAGACTATATAATGTCACTTAATGTGAATGTAGCTCAACATTCTGTTTTAGTACAGCTAATCTCACATTATTTTATTGGTGCTAAATATGTTAATCATCAGCAAATTTTTGTACTTAACTTTTTTTTTTGATGTGGACCACTTTTTAAAGTCTTTATTGAATTTGTTACAATACTGCTTCTGTTTTATGTTTTGGATTTTTGGCTGTGAGGCATGTGGGACCATAGCTCCCCGACTAGAGATTGAACCCACACTCACTGCATTGGAAGGCGAAGTCTTAACCACTGGACCGCCAGGGAAGTCCCTGTACTTAACTTTTAAAAATAATTAAAATAAGCTATTCAACACATTTCCCCTTAAAAAAAAAAAAGTAATTCTCCTTAGGCTGGCCCTGGGCACATACGTGACTTTGCCATTTTTTCCATGGACTATTTTCTTATCTGTTCAACTGTGTCACATCTGTTCTACCTTCTCAAAAAGAAACATTTAAAAATTCATCTACGCACGCATGCATTCACACATTTATTAAATAAATCGATTGAACACCTACATACAGCACAGAAAAAAAGGCAGAAAACTAATCTGGGTTGCACAGAAAGTAATGAACTCAGTTACAATTTTTGGTGAACACAGGTGTTACTCAATCTACTGGAAATTACATTTCATTATGGGGACTCACAGACTCAAGGAAAATCAAGACCTAAATAATAATAAAGTAATAAAAGCACTAGCCATTTACTGAGTGCCTGCTTGTACCTGACTCTGAAACTCTAAAATCATTACGGATGTTTTGAGCATTGTCGGATATAATTGTAATCTCCATTTTACAGATGAAAATAACAAGGTTAAGAGATATTAGGTTACTTGCCTAAAGTGAGGTGGCCCAGAAACTACAGAACTAGAAATTGAACCTTAGACTTCATAATGCCAAAGTCTGTGCTTTTAATCACAATGTGTGTGTGTGTGTGTATGAGAGAGAGAGAGAGAGAGAGAGAGAGAGAGAGAATGTGTTTAATAGAGAACTTCTGAGAAATGGCAAGAAAACTGCCAGGTATCCATAAAACAATAATTTAGGAGATTCCTACTATACAAGTAATTGTTAATCATATGGCTGAACTAAGGATCTCTCACTTTTGAACCAAGAAATCAAAAGCTTCCAGAAGTTGAGTCTAAATTTTACACTTACATAAGATACTTCATACAGAATGCTAAAGTATAATAACTAAAGAGCTCTGAAAATACTGGAAGCATTCATATTAGTATGATTTCATAATGTGGATAATAGAGGATTTAAGAAATTGGCAGAGGCAACTGCAGACTCATTTGTTATCATTTCTGTAAATAAAATGAGAAAAACGAAAAAAGAATGGCTGGCAATTTTAGGTAGTTTGCTTAATCTCCATACTAGGAAAGACTAAGCAAAAAAAAAAAAAAAATTCTCAAAATCTTATTTTTTGAAAGTACCTACAAGTGTATATGGTCTTTTTATACCAAAAAACTTGGAATTATGAACTGTCAAATAAGTCTAATCTTCTCTGATGATAAAATTGCTGACTTTATTTGAAACTATGAAATGAAAAATGAGGTAATAATCAGAAATTCTTAAGAAAAGGAGTAGAAAAAATATAATTATAAGAGTTATGTTAAAAAATATTTTGAAACAAACATAAAATCCCCATTACTGGTACAGAGCTTTTAAAACTTTACTTTGGTTTTAAGTTTTAATAAATATGTTTACATAATTACTGTCATAAGGAAGACACAAATTTAGGTCAGCTTTCTTCATTCTTTCTTTATTAAGCATTATTCTATTTTGCTCCATCATCTTGTAATTATAATATAGTAACTGTGTAATTTTCTACTAAGTGGATATAATTTCCTAAACTGTTTTCCTACTGTTAACAATTAAAGGTGTTTCCAATTTTTTGTTATTACAAATGACATAACAATGAGCATCTTTATATAATAATTTTCTGGATTATAAATTATTTATTGGCATAAGCTTCCAGAATTAGAATTAATGTGTAAAAAGCTATTAACATTTTTATCTTGCTAGACATTGCCAAATTACTTGTCAAAAGATGGAACCAAATTATATTGCAAGAAACTTTGCCAACAGAAGACATTATATATAATTTTTGATTTTGCTAAATTAATAAGTTGGAAACCTATGTTCCATTTCTTTGAATTCTTTGATAACAGAGTGCTGCTGGAGGCTGGGAGGGCGGCCATGTCCGGGAAGGCTCCCCAGAATTGGAGCGGGGAAGTGGAAAAAAATACTAATTGTATTTTCCCTCGATTGTTATCTCTCACTCTTTTCTGCCTCTGTGTAACTTATATCCAGGTAGCTGGAGAAAAATCATGTGGCAGGGCAAATTGGTATTCCAATAAATTAATAATCACCAACTTCAAATGGATTTTCAAGACTGGAAATACTGCTCTGACTTACAGTACGTTCTTTCTAATTCTCCTTAAGGACTATTTTTTGAGAAGCTTTACCTGCCCTCCTCAAATGTCCCTCCATCCTCTCTACTTCCTTCATTCTGAGCTGGTGAGGTGCTTCATAGCTCATTAAGAACTCAGAAGTCAGTAAATAGTCCACTGCCAAATCCATTAATTCATTAGCATTTGCGTTGATCTTTGTATTCCCTTTTACTACACGAGTGAAAGTTAAAAGGCCATGTGCGCTACAGATAGCATTTCATTTTCTCTCATCTTCTCAAGTACTTCACAGCACTGCATTTTCTACAACCCATCTAACTCCTTATGAATGATTCTTGCCAAAATTCAACCTCATTCTAGACTAGTAACTCCAACTTAAAATGTTAAAAACTATACGTGTAACATGAAAGCCTCCCTCCTCCCCTAATCCCTGCATATCTTCTTTAGCCAATTCCTGTCTGAACTTTTCAAAATTGTTATCTTCATATACTGTTTCCATGTCCTCACGTCCCATTTACTCTAGAATTTACATCCATCTGACTTCTCTCACCGTAAGCTCTTTGCCCACTGTCCTGAAATTTTACTTATGAAGGTCACCAGCGATCTCCATGTCAGTATAGCCAATGAATAGTTTTTGTCCTATTTCTAGGCTTTTTCCTTCTTTACAAAAGAAAAAGAAAAACAAAAACCGTTTTTTTTTCTTCTATGCTTTTACACTCTCATCATCTTCTGTCTTGGTATATTTTACTGGCTTTCTGTATTTAATCAGATTTCTAATATTCTATTAGTTTCCTTTATCTTCAGTGGAATAAACCACTATATGAAGGATTATTCTCAACAGTTAGTTCTCATAATAACAGTACTAGTAGCAGCAGTCAATACTCTATAAAGCTTATCATGTGCCAGACACTATTCTAAGACACTGTTTAAATACATATATATATACACACACACATATATATATATATATATATATATGAGGTTTTCCTCCTCATAGGCCTATGAAATAAGCCTATTATTATACCCATGTTACAAATGAGAAAACTGAGGCAATGAAAGGCCAAGGTCACATGATCAGTACTTGGTGGAGCCCCACCTAAGTTAATGCTGGGTTAATGCTGGACAAGTTAAATAATGTCTCACAGATTGGCCTTAAATGTGAGCAACATTTAATTAATGACTTGTGAAGTATCAGAAAAAAATGGAACATTTTAAATTGAATGGGAACTACTAAGTCATGTATCAGTAACTAAGAATAATTCTTATTGAATGAAATTATTTTTCATTATTCTTTTGAAAGAAGAATATTCTTGTGTTAGTGTTTTACAGTTTTCTTCCATTCACATATTTATTCATTTATTAGACACACATTTCCTACACACCTTCTATGTGCCAGTGTCTGCTGCAAGCCTTGGAAGATTCAGTGGTGAGCAAAAAATTACAAAGTCCTTGCTCTTAAGCAAATGTCCAGTGGTGGAGGAAGACAGAGTCAACATGTAAATAAATTTTGTACAGCGACAGAAATACGACTGGACAATGGGACGGAGAGGCAGTGAGGAGGCAGGTCTCTTTGGTCAAGATAGTAGTGGTGGCGTTTGAACCGAGGCCTTAGTGATCAGAGGGAAATTGGTCTGGGTAGAAGGATTAGCCAATCTAAAGCTGGGAGAGCAAGAAGTAGAGCTTGTTGCATCTGAGGGACTGAAAAAGATAACTGTGCCTCGAACCCCATGAAGGTCAGGGAAAGATGTAGTAAGTGACCAGACCACATGGTCCCTGTGAGCCTGGCTAAGTAGTTGAAATTTTAATCTCTTTACAATAGACAGCCTTTAGAGGTTAGAAGCAGTGCAATAATAGCATCTGATTTGTGCTTTTTAAAAGACTACTTTGACTGTTGAGTGTCCTACAAAAGCAAACTACTTGTGTCTCTATCAAGTGCAGATAGTAAATTTTAAAAAGCCCAATGAGCTCATAAGTAGTTGGTTTACTAACTGTAATCATTTCTCTTAACTAGACTTCATTAATATAAGCTTGGTGACCTTGGGGTCCTGGGGCATATTAGATTAGGGAAACCCAACTATTTTCAAATAGTGATTTGGAAAATTCTCGAAATTGTTGGGGTTCAGGAAGATTATTTTATTGCTGGGCCTGGATGGGAAGTTTAGAATAAGAAAAGAAAGTATGATGGCTGGCTTCCATCTATTCTCCCTTTCTGTGGGAGAAATGATGGTGGGGTGACTACTTTGCTGTTGACCCAATGCTTAAATTTCAGAGCTCGTTCAATCCAGTAAATATTTGCTGAACAACTATTATATGTTAGGCACCTTGCTGAACCTGGGAATACAGAGAATAATTAATAATAAAAGCAGGTATTCCTAATAAGAGACAGGCACTGTGCTAATGCTTAACATGCACCATCTCAAGTTAGATTAATTTACACACTGACCATATAGGGTAGATGCATTTATTATACCATTTTCCGGGTGAGAAATCTAATCCGTTTAAGGGGCTTAAGTTACTTCTCCAAGGTTACACAGCTAGTTAGGGGCATAGGCAGTATTTGGACTCAGGTCTGGTATCAGCACCAATTCTCTTAGCCATTATGCTCTATAAGGACCTTACTTGAGAAGTTCAGGATTATCCATATATGGGTACAACCAACCCTAAGACCATCTGGCAAAACTGGCTGCTTGAGAAGTCCTGGATTTATGTAAGATGCTCTTGGAATGGAGAAGATCGTGAAGGAGGGTCCCCAAAACACACTCTCTATACTAAGGGGTAACAAGAGAGAATTAGCCTACAGCAGTATGATATTGAGGACCAAGAAACAGTGTTTCTCTCTTTTGTGAATAGTTATTAAATTATTTCTACTTCAAAATATCAGAAAGAAATCACAGTACTATGGACAGTTTGTGGAGCCACCCTATCTTAGCGTGAATCCTGGCAGGTGTAGAGTTCATAGTATGACTCTGGCACCTAAGTGTAGTTAAGTAAGCTTTCATTTTTCTTTAGCCTTAAAGCAAAGTAGCTTTCTGATAGGTATAATTTAGGAAAGTCTTCAAAGAAAATATTTGAAGTCCACTATCTCAGAGAAAAGCAATTTTGCAAAAGATCTATCAGCAAAAGCAAGGCCAAACACACTAATTATTTAGTGAGACTTGTATTGTTATATCATTGCTCATGTTGTTTCTTTATGCATTTACCTGGAAGAAGGTTTTTAATGTTCAACAATTCTCAAAGAGATAAAGACCCACACTGATGTGTCAGAAGGAGCTTTGCCCCGGAATTAGATCAGTTTAGGTTTGGCTACTTACTAGAATTAGGTAACATTCTTAATCTTTCTGAGCCTGTTTCCTATCTGCAAATAGGGATAACACTATCTATTACAGAGGGATGGGGTTAAATTAAATGACACATGTAAATGAAATATATCCTTCCAGACTAACATACCTAGTAAATGTTAAGTGATCTGCAAATATTCTGCTTTCTTGAAATGGATGAAACCTGTTATCATGTTCTTAACCAATGGTCTAAATATCAAGACAATATTTAGTTATAAGTTATATTTGTTCTTTCACTGTCCATCTGCATTTTAACATATTCTAACATATTCTCCTTGATCAATTGTGTCAATATTAGTAACATTTGTCATTTAAGCTATTACTGTTCATATGTTTAAAATATTTCAACATGATATAAGTCATTACTCAAAGGGATGCCTAGCTGGCTTTGTCAAAGATTTATTTGAAGTAAAAATAAAAGACACAATTTTCATTTTTACCTAGTTTTATTGAACAGTGTATTCATTAACTGTATGAACTTTCTGGCCAACCCAATACAGTAGCCAAGACATGGAAACATCCTCAGTGTTTTTTTGTGGATGAATGGATGAAGACAATGGGGTGCATACAACCTACTATTATTCAGCCATGATAAAGAAGGAAATCTGGCTATTTGTCACCACATGGGTGGATTTAGGAGGCATTATGCTAAATGAAATGTCAGACAGAGAAAGATAAATACTTTAGGATCTCATATGTGAAATCTAAAGTACTGAACTCATGATAGAAAGGATGGAATGATGGTTGCCAGAGCTGGGGGTTGGAGGTGAGGAAAATGAGTGAAGATGATCAAAAGATAAAAACTTCTAGTTATAAGATAAGTGAGTAATGGTGATGTCATGTACAGCTTGGTCACTACAGTTAACAATACCGTATTTTACGTTTGAATGTTTCTAAGAGAGTAGATCTTGAAAGTTCTCATCACAAAAATAAAATTTGTAATTATGTGAATTAAGGTTAACTAAACTTACTGTGGTTGTCATTTCACACTATATATATATATATATATATATATATATCAATCATCACATTGTACACCTTGGACAGATAGAATATTATATATCAATTCAATCTCAATAAAACTGGAAAAATCTCATTTATATTTTAGCATAAATATATCAAATTGGGTTTCTTGACAAGATTAATAACTATAGATAAAAGGAAGTAAGATATTGTTGTTGCTGTTGTTTGCTTTTCCAGAGTGCAAAACACTAAAAAGGGGGGAGGTGAGTATGGGCTTGCAAATACTGTTTCATAGGCCCTGATGCTGTGATACAGACATTTAGTCCAGATCTGAAAGAGAACTTGAGTCATTTCAACCAATCTGCAAAACAGTCGTGTTCAAACGTGAAGAGATGAAGAGATATCAGTAAATTCTTTTTCACACTGCAAGAAATCTGCCTTCAGCTTTCAGCAAAACCTCAGTTTTGGGGTTATGAGGGTAACAGTTCTTAAGCAAGCAGTACAATGCTTCCACCAGTGCTTTCTCCCTACGATGAATAAGTTTTCAGTCTCCCCACCAGTGCTCATCCCTTCTCCCCTTAATGTCTTGGCCAAAATTCAACCATCAGCCCAGAAAACTCTTTCCCAGTTTCATTGCCTGTACGTGACCACGTTATTTCAATCACCTTGGCAACATTTATATTACCTACTTCCTAAGGTAGGTATTATATATATGAGATTTTAAATAAAAGAATGCCTGTAAAGTACTTAATGGTCAACTCCTAGCACAATATGAATATTCCATAACTGCTGACTAGCATTATTATTATATCATTTACATTAAAACTGATCTGTACTTTCTTTCACACACCCATGTTCTTTGTCCCCAACTGGGGTAAAGGAAATAAATGAACATTTATTGATTATCTACAGTAAGAGTATAGAATGCAGTGTAGGCTACAGAATTAGGGGTGTTCAAGACTGAAACTGACCTGGATTTGAATTCCAGACCTCTCACTTACTTAGACTTTACGACGCCTCAGTTCCCTTACTGATAATTAGAGGTAATAGACATTTCAGGCACCACGGTAAGGATTAAAAATATTATAATGTTTGGATCCAGAAAGGGCATTCATTACCTCATTTAATGTACACTGTTAGATAATCTGATTGAGTTTTGAGAATCTGATAACGGCTCTGCATCCTTTTGCTAAAAATAATTAGATAGGTAGATAACTATTCATAGCATTTTGCATAGAATTCCAGGGCTTTGCTAATACAAAAATCAATCAAAGGCTTTAGTTGGCACAAAGAACTCAGAGAAATTGTTATGGGGCAAGAATTAGAATTCTTCTTGAAATACAGACTATCATCCTGGAGAAGAAAGGACAACATTTTAATGTGGTTAAATTTGGGTCAAAACTATGCACTTCCTTAATGGTGTTTCTACCAGCTCTTGATTTGACTGGGATTGAAATTTCTGACATTACTGTCCCCATCACAGACTTGAAAACCTGGCAGACAATCAAGTGCAACCTACAGTTAAAGGTCGCTCATCTAAAAAAATGGGTATGTTACTACCATTCTGACAAGAGCGTTATGAAGATTAAGAAGCAGCACAAATAAACTCTCCTAACACCTGACAGCCAAGTAATACATCTTTCAGCTCTTTCAATTCTTTTTCCTGCTTACCTGACTTATTTCCTTCCCTGCTCTGAGTTCTCACTGTGTTTCATGTCCCACAATGCTGAAGTCATTGTAATGCTTTTACTCAGGAATCTCATTTAACATTTAGCATAGTAAATAAGAAAGCCTAAGAAGTGACTGAGGTAAACTGTCATTATTGCATCATTCTGATAACCTGATTTGTCCAGAAATGTAACTATGTGATTCTCCTTTACTTCCAGTTGCTCACCATTCATGGGCACAAATTGAGTGTATATCAGATATATTAAATTCCTGGAAAATTATCTGTGGTGTGATTTGGGGTTCTATTTGTGTACTACAGCTTTCCTAAAACTAAACTATTATCATTTCTACCCCTCTTCTGTCTGAAAATCCTCAAAACATAAGTTCTAATTAATAGTTATACTAGTTGGCATTATAGTCATTCTTTTTTGCTTTTTCTCTGATTGTAAGTCTCTTCTGACTCTTAAGTCAATCAAATGGGTTCTCTACATTTGAGGAAGCTCAAAGAGGAAAATAGGATGAGTAGGGTAAGAAGACATTCACACATAGAATTAGTGGAAGCCTTACCAGTAACAAAACTAGTGAAATTAGAGCTAATTAATTAGCAGCCAGGAAAATTTCATTATGTGTTGTCATTAACTGGTCAACTAGGGTAACTAGGCTTACACACAATAGAAAGAAAGAGTAGAAAATCTATTGTTTCTGCCAGCTTCTCCTGCTCGTTATCAGCTCAATTTTCTCCTAGTTTATGAAACAATAACAGTTTGGTATTAGAATTTAAGTGCCATCAATATAAGATATGGAGATATGTGAAGCCTACTCCACTTTCTTTGTAAACTAGTACTATAGCATCATAAATTCCACATTAGAATGATTCAGTTGAAAGACAAAATTCATGCAGAGTACACTATTTGTTTAAACTTCAAAAAAATCAAAAAAGATTGCTATATCTTGTTAGATATGTTATGATCCCAAAGATATGTTATGAATCCCAAAGCCAGCCAGGCTATCCCTCTGCATTTCTTTGTCCTAACACAGGCTTTTGTCCACCAGCATCCCCGTCGGCCCCTATACAGAAGAGAACACCGTCTGTTCATCAAGAGCCCCACGCCGCAGACACACGGCGCGGAGTTAGAGCTCAACGATGAAGCTGGAGGAGAGGCAGGGATCTCCCAGTTGTGTCCGGCCTGGTGGGATTTTAGAGAAGCTATTTCTTTAGGAAGCGTCCCTTTCTTCAGACAGACTGGGGCATTTCCAGTGGCTGGCCACAGTGCCCCGAAAAGGTGGACTCAGATGGACTTGGGCATCAAGGAAGGTTCTGTGCGGGGCTCACGGGCTGTTCTTCCATGTTTCGAACATACAAATCAAGCTGGGGGCAGGCCACCACTAGTACAGGGCCGACCAGAAGGCACGTTCAACAAAGTTTCCCCTCCCTAACCCCTGCAGCCCCTTCTAACAAAAGGAAGACCAAAAGGAAGATGTCCAGGGAAGCCTCATCTAAAAGGTGGAGGAGCAACATTCCTCGGTGCAAGTGTCCTGGCCGTGGCTGCAGTGGGAGGACCACACCATGCCACCCCCTGGCTGGGTGTCATGATGAAATTTGGACATTATACCAGAAGCCAAAGGGTCACTCCACCAAACCCTTAAGAAAAGGATGAGGGACGAAGCATGTGTGCCCTCGAAGCCCCAATCTTCTGGTGCTCCAGTCTTCAAAACTTACACAAGCTGCCTCTTACATGTCTCCTTTAGTTGTCACCTTGGGACAAGGACCTCTGAGCACCTGACTGAGGAAACAGAAAGGCCGCTGCCACAATCATCCTACTGAGCCCTCTCCCCTCCCCTCAAAAAGGGCCAGCAGCCCCCTTCCCTTGAAAGGGCTTTTCTTTAGAAAGGGCGGCCTGGACTTAGCATGAGAGGGGAATGCAGTTTAGAGACACCTGGGACCACGGGGTGCTTTCAAAGCCTCTCCCCGCCCTTCCAGGTCTTGTCTGGTGGGGTTTTCAATATTAACGCCGCACAGATAAATAACACCCAGTGTCAGGATGAAGTGTTCTTACGTGCACAGGGTCAGATGGAGGGTTGAGGCCCCGAGCGTGGTCCAGTGTCACGGGAGTGGGGGCGGGGCGGGGGGCTGGCCGTGAAGAAACAAGAGGAGGAGGGGCAAGGCTCAGTACTGGATCCTGCTGACTACACACACACCCACACACACACTTATAATCTTTAGCTGCCCCATGAACTTTTTGTGAACTGTTTAAAACTGGAGGTCTGTTGAACAAACAGCGGCGCCACTGCCAGCCATAATTTCATTGCAACGAGCTAAAGACTCTTAACTCTTCAGGTTCCAGGCCAAAGATGGACCTGAGCGGAAAGGGCCAAGGAGCCGGGGGCCCTGCCTGGCGTGAGGCCCTTCTCCAGAATGACAGCCCAAATCCTGGGCAGGAACACCCTCATCCTGGGCAAAGGCCGTACTGCGTACACCCCACCATCACTGAGAAACGGGCCCACCCCCCATCTCTCTGGGATGTAGAACTAACTAAGGGGATCTTGGGCACAAGGGACACACAGATAGGGTCAGAGACACCGCCACGCTCACCCCATTCCTCTTCTAGAAGCGGCTATTGAAATAGTTGGGGGTCTTTCTTACTTTCTTCTTCTTCTTTTTTTAACCTCCAAGGAAAAGTTCTTCAAAAGTGACTTCCCTCACCCTTGGCTGTGGGTCATGCTGCAGGGGGCAAATGACGTGATTTAGATGACAGACAGAGCAGGCGCTTTGCTGCTGTATATAAGAGGCTCATCTGCCCTTATTTCTCAACGACCCCCCCCCCTTTTCTTCCACAGGTGGGTGATGCTTCTGGAAGTGCCAAGATGTGTGAAGTCCATGAAAAGCACTTTACAAGCACCAACCTGTTTCCAGTGGGAGCTGCTAAGCTACACCTTGGCTCTGGGTTTTAACCCTTTTTTCCAGCAGTGGAGAGAAGGGGGCAAGGATGTGGGATAGGGATGAAGAGGGAAGGTGGCCAAGAGAAGGGGTCAGCCGGGGAGACGGAGGAGGGTCTGGTTTCTGAAGAACAGACCAGGAATTGTGGTGGCTGCCCGCTGAACACCCAGTTCTGGGAGAGACCCGGCTTGCAAAACGCAGACTCACCGCGTGGTCTCCGGCTTTCGGTCTGGCCCTAGGGGCAAGCACAGGAGAGCTTGAGTCTCCCTCGACAGACTTGGGCAGTCATCTGGTCCGGGAGCCAAGAGTTATGATTAGCATCCGAGCTTGGCCTGGACGCTGGGGAGAAGAGCCTGATTGGCAGAAAGAGGTCAGAGGGACCAAGATTAGGAGCTGTCCCCCCAACCTTGGCATCCCTGAGTGAGGGCACCTTGGCCCTCTGTGAAAAGACACGAGGGGGCACACGGGTCCCCAGCTGTACCCACCACCACCGTTCTGCCGATTCCTGCTATGAAGACACCATTATGGAATGAGGAGAAGGAGAGAACGTTTGTTTTGTTTTTTTTCTTTAAAGGAGACTTCCCTTGGCAGGCAACAAACAGATTGCAAAGGAAGGAGCAGTGGCCGTGAGAGGCTGGCGTGAGCGCAGGGAGGAAGGCAGCACCAGGCCACTCCTGCCACCTCTCCTTTCTCTCCACCCCAGCTCCTCCTGGCACCGGGCCACTTTCCACTGCCTCCGCCCTTGAGGCGCTGATGGATTGGTTCAAGTCTGCACAGCACGCTTGTCAAGTGACAGCGACGGAATGGGAAGCAGCGCCACCAAACCATCCCAACTCCACTCCAATACTAACGGTGCCCCTTCCTAGGGCCTCACTCTCTAGGCACCCCATGCCGCATCAGGCACTTATCCAGTTAGTGACCAAGAAGACCTGGACGGGTTTTGGGGAGCTTCTGGCTCAGAAGGCCGGGCAGACGGCAGGGCTCCCAGCCAGCATGCCATGTGCCACGGCCCTCCGTAGGCTGGGGACCTCTTCGGGGAAGGGGTGTCTCTCACTGCACGGGCATGGCTGGTTCTCTGTGGAGGACACGCGCGCGCGCGTGCGCAGTCACCACAGCCTCCCAGCTCCCACTCTCATCAACGGCGTGTCTCTGGGCAGGTGGCCGGACCTCTTCAACTTTGGCCCCCTCATCTGTAAATCTTTGGCACCGTGTTTTCCAGAGGATTAAACTGCACTATGGACTTGAGTTCTGCCTGGCAATAGCTGGTGCAGGCCACATCTAACCCATTAAACAGCATCTGACTCCACTAAACATTCTACGTAACAAACAAACCCCCGAATGGCTATATAGTTTCCTTGCGGCAGAGGGAAGGCTGAGGCAGGGACACAGAGGGGGCCAGGGAGGGGTGACCTTCTGCAGAGTGTGTGGCTTTCATGGAAGCCCCAAACTGATGGCACGGGAGCCCTTCCTGGGACTGCTCCAAGCGCAGACTGAGTCACAGACAGGCACTTCTCTACTGGCGTCAAGGAAGGGAGGGATGAAGAAGTTCCTATTTTAGCATTGGGGGCCGCGAGGAGGTGGGAGATGAGAAAAAGCGGTCCAGGGTGTGCAGCGTTGGGGCAAGTCCTCCTGGGATGTTTTCCCCAGTATGTGTAGCAGTGGGGAGAGGGGAACCCCAAGGATGCCCCCAGGTCGGGGGGAGGGTCGCAGGCTTCCTGGGGTGTGGCTGAAGGAGGTCGCCCGACTGGGTCCTGCAGCCGGGCATGGGTGCTGGGGGGGAGTGGGGGGTGGGAGGAGTGATCCAGCCTGTCCAGGCGCTGTCTCTTGGCACACTCCAAGTCATGGCTGTCGCCGCCTCCAGAGGCGTCCCCACTCACGACCCAAGTTTTGCATTAGTAACACAGCTGCGGAGCAGGAGTGCGGGTGTGACGGGGTGGGGGACGGGAAACTCACGTGGCTGGCCCTGACCTTTTGAGCAACCAGAACCTTCCCTGCCTCCTCCCAGGGCGCCAGGATAGCGCCGCGAGCCACTCGGGTCAGTCGGGAGTGAACTTGGCCGGCAGCGGCGGCGGCGAGTGGGGGAAGGGCGCCCCCTCCCCCGCCTCAGCCCTGAGCACGGATTGGTCGGCAACAAAGGGATTTTCTCTCCCACCACACACACCCGCGCTGCCGCAGGCTCCTCGCCCCTCCTCCGCCAGGTCCCCGCGCGGGGCCGACCCCCCACACGCACCCCCCGCCCGACCTTCCAGGACCCCCGGATCTCTCGGCTAGCCCGACCCCAGCTCACCCCGCCCGCGCGCTCCTCTGGGCTCCCCCTTCCCAGGCGCCTGCCGCTGAATCTCTGACAAAAAGCAACTTTGGGTGGGCGCACGGAGAACCCAGGATGTGCGGCGGCGCGCCCCAGGGGAGTGGGCACTGACTGGAGACCGCTCCAGCCCATCGTCCTGCGCTCCCTTCGGCCAGTCTGGAGTGTTCTCTCCGTGGACGCCTCCCCCACCTTCCCCGATTCAAAGATGCAAGCCAGGTGTAGCCAACTGTAAAAGGGGGCTCGGGGGCTTGGGGAGGGGGGCACCAGCAAGGATCGACCGGGAGAGCCGCTGCCAAACCGGGGCTGCCCGCCACACACCCCCTTCCCCCAAAACAGAGCCGTGGCCCCCCGTCAGTTCTTGGACCAACCTCAGACACTTCCCCTTCCCCCTTCCAACCCGCCCCCCCCCCCACGCCAGGCCTCGGCTTTTTGTTCCTTTCACTTTCTTTCACGGTTGTGCCACACACAACCACGCGTGTATGCAAGAGGGGGCCCCATTTGGAAGCTGGTGTCCCTCAACAGGAGGCAGCAGCCCAGGACAGGAAACCTCGGTTGAATGCAATTAATCGACCTTACTCCACTCCTCCCCGCCCACCCACCCTCCACACCCCCCCGGGTCTGGTCCCTACAGGCTGGGATCCCACTTGGAGTCTACACAACCTGGAAACAAATCCAGAATAAACGATCCATAGACCACGACTCTAGAGGGGGTGTCACTGCACTGCAGCCTCCATCAGGGCTTTGTAGAAATAAAGTGAACTCACTGCAAACTCCTCCCCCCACAAGGAACGCTATACCAGAAAGCTATTAACGACAGCTATCATTAGTACACACAGGAAGCACAAAGGAACTTTTTACGAATGAAAGATGCATAAAACACAGGGTCCTGTGATCTGCACCCGGCTTCCCTGCTGATTGTGTGCAGCCTGGGAGTCCTGGGAAGGCTGGGGGTGAGGGTCAGAGGAGGACGGGGGCGCCCACTTTCTTTACGAGGAACAATAGGAACCCCACGTCTGTTCATCTTGGAACCCGGAACACCCCCAAACAAAGCTGTGGGAAAACTGCGGTAGACGTGGGGGCCCGTGAATTTTTCTAGCTGTTCAGAGCTTAATTACTCCTCCTTGATCCGTGGGACCAGACACGACACCACCAAGGTTAAAATGCCCCAAACAGCGCCGAGCAGATGTGAGCGAGCTGGCAGACGCGCAAATGAGGCCTGCCTCGGAGCACGATAACAAGAGACTAATACGTTGCATATCGTTGAAAGAAAATTATTTTTCTCTGATTTGCGTTTGCTTCGGGGGAAAAAAAAGCCAACCAGAGTCCCTCTTCACAAGCACGAGTCTTATCCTGGAAATGCAGCCCGGCTGCATTAAGAGAGCTGGAAGGAGGGAAAGACTGCCAGCGCTTTGGCGTTGCAGGCTTGTTTATCTTTCCCCTTTTCCTCCAAGGCGAAACTCGTTTTGCAAGCAACATTCCTACAGAAAATGGCACACGTCATAAAAAGAGACCAGTTTACAGAACTGGCACCGAAGTTCATGTATCATTCCAGAAGCATCTCCCAGCTCCCCACTAGGGAACCCAACTAGATGTAGAAGTCCACATTATAACCCAGAGAGTAGATCTGGGGGCAGGGTGGGGCGGAGGTGGACCCATAATTTGCAGATATCCTGCAAGCTGTACACTCAGGGGCCGAAGTCACACAGAAGGGCAGGATATAGAGTTAAGTCAGCTCTAAATGATCCTCCAAAGCCCGGGGGCCAGGGCTGCGGAAGCCTTCAACCTTGAGGTTGGGGGGAGTGGTGTTTACACCCAGCTTGCCCCAGGACAGCCCAGGGGCAGGCCCATCTTCTGGACCATCCTGAGCCCCGCCAGCTTGGACCGGCCCAGCGGGGTATTGCTGCCACCCACCAACTGTTCTCCCTCCCACCCTGGCGCCTCCCCGCAGTGCCTGGCAGAGGACCAGGAACTCAGAGAAGGCCGGGCTCTGGGCATTTAGTTGATTAAGTCACAGAGTGGGTGGCGCTGTGGGCAGACCTCAAGACAGCACCGTTGGTCCTGCAGCTGAAAGGCAAGAGCGCTCTTAAAAACCGGGAAGGCAAAGGGAGGCGGGTGATCAAAAGCCGACTTGCACCCCTCCCCACCCCCATTCACCCCCCTTCGGGTCCTGAACCTACACACTTGTGTTTCCAATCCAGGAAACAGGGCCGAGGGCATAGAACACAGCGGCCGCCCGTCTCTTGAACTTGTCTGAATAACAGGGCCATTTCAGAGGAAGAACAACGGCCTTCAGAGCCTCTGCAATTTCCAGAAAGCCTTCAGTTAATAATACATTCTTTCCAACAGGCTTGCTTTAGGGCGGAAAGTTATTTTCCCAAATCTTAACAACCCGGTCACAAGCCACTGAGGCCCCAGGTCAACAGATCCCGGCCAAACCCCTCCAGACAGTTGACACTCATGACCCCGCAGGCCCTCTCCTGCCACCTCTGCCTAACAAGTTCCCTAAACCACAACACACCAACCAGCGCGCACGTCCACCACGATCCCAGGAGCCAGAAAGATGCATGTCGCGGGGTGCGGGGGGGCGGGTGCCGCCGCCCAGGGCTCTCTCGCAGCGCATCCGAGGGCTCCCGGGCCAGCAAGGGGCGGCCACCTCTGCAGCTCTCCGCGGGCCTGCATAGTGCGCGCTTTGTGTGAGCGCCGAGGAGGCACAGCGCTGCTCGTGCACCAACAGCTGTCACATTATTTGCACTCGCTGTAAACAGCCTTCACATTCCCCCCTTACCACACAGTTAAAGCCAGACTAACAATCCAGTTAGAGATCAAACCAACAACAGCAGCATTGTGTCTGCCTTCGCACCAAGCCCAGCAGCTGGCAGGTTTCTCCGGAACAAGAGACCCCCCTCCCCCCACCCCTCCAGGCTCCAGCCAAGGCTAGCCGAGGCAGCAATGCGTGTGTCGCTGCTGATTGTTAAAGCAAGAGAACACAGCCATTTCGCGCAGAGTTCTGTGCGGTTCATCAGCTCTCCCAGAGTTCCCTCCTCCCAGGCCCCCTCCCCCATTTCCTCAGCTGGGAATAAAGGTTGTTCAGACTCCCAGGGTCGGTTTCTCTGCTCAGCAAAGTGTGGGTCGGCCTGCCCCGGCCAGGCCTGGGGTCCTGCAGCCCTCTCTACCGTGGTCCCAGAGGCTAGGCAGCCCAGCACTTTCTGCAGCCCAAAGCCTCGTGCGTTTCGGAAAACCGTCCAACTCCCTGAATCCTTCCTGGTCGCCCCACTGACCAAAATGTCTCCTTTTATGATTTTTGGTTAAGTCGAACATTTCCATAATCGTCATTATTAGCGCAAATTACATGCCTGATCGGTCCTTAAATAGATTTTAATTAAATAATCATACAAGGCTCATTTTATGACTTAAGAAAGGCATTAGTTTTCGTTATAAACTTTCCACCAGGATATAGAATAATGATAGCAGACAAATACTTATTCTTTGAAAAGCACCAATAACTGATGGGCAGAGTGTTGGGAAAGAAGACCCTGCTTCACACCTTCTGGAATCCAAGTGGAGACTAGACAGACCACATCTGCACAACTTTCCTCCGGAAAAGGGAGAGGGGATTTCTTCCTCCAAAGCATTACTTTTGTCTTCTCTTTGGGGCCAGGAGAAAGGAACCCCAAATGTTCCTTTTCCTTGCCCATCTGAAGAGATCTCTCCAGCTTAGAAGTCTCTTCTAGAGACCACTCCTCGCCACCCCCATCTGTTTTCCACCCCTCAGTCTGCTGAGAGCCGTGGTGGAAAGCAGGCAGGCTGTGCTTGTTAAATGCTGTGTAAAATGCTGTTAATAAAATAATAAATACAAAGGATGGAGGCTGCTGGTTCCATGGGTGTTTTGACTGGAAATGCCTTGGCACTTGTCATGTGTTTATGGGAGGGCAGACAACTCTAGGATTTACATAGTTTGGACATCTCTGTACTTCATTTATTCTTTCCTAGTTGACGTAGGCCTAGAGCTATTTCAAGTTTGCATTTGTACAGAACTGTTAAATGCCTAAGAGTTTCTCCAATTAAACCAAGTTTTAAATCAGACCCAAGGCTGGAACGTACTCTCGGCCTCGCCCCACTCCACCCCTCTGCCTCTGTGGCTGGAGAAAACAAACAGACACTCAACAACGATCCCCTGTCCTTGCTCTCCCCACCTTCACCACCCCCACCCCCGGGGGGGGCACCTAGGGCAAAGGTTAAGGTGTCTTCAGATTACAGGCAAGGCCCTGGCTACACACACTGGAAAGCACTGCAGTTGGGCGCATCCTGCGCATACTCGAACCTCTAAAATAGTGAGCTAAGATGGGGGGAAAACTGCTGGCCTGGTAAAACCCACTGTTCACAAAACAATGTCAGCAAAGGCTGAAAGGCATTCTTTAGAGAGGTACCAGGGACTCATGCCTACTGAAGCTCTTTCAGCACAAAGGCTTTTAGGGGAAGAAGGGAAAAGGGGGATGGGGTGGGGGAGGAGAGAAAGGGAGCGCTCCTGTTTCAGAGCAGGCATCCCCAGAGAGTCAAGAACCAAGTGTAGCTTCAATCAAACGCTGACTTCCCCTCTGGGAGTCTAGTAGGAAACCTGATCACAGTAGCTCACTACCGGCCTGGATCCATACAGGTCTGGTTTTCTTCTCATGCTAGTAATTTTTTAAAATACATATCGATAGAAAAGAAGCAATCCCTGACAGACTTTTATTGAAAACCACACTGAGACCTCATAACATCCAGACTTAATCCCTATCAGACAAACCACAGCACCTCTGGCCCCTGCAGTGGGCCAGACCCTTTCACCTCTTCCCACCAGGTCTCTCCCCTCCAGCCGCTGCTGTTCCCTCTCCCCGAAAGAATGACGGGAGGACTTGCCAAAGAGCACCTAGATACCGGTTCTGGAATCAATTCCTAACCATATAAATGATCCCACTTAGGGGGAGAAAAAAAAAATCCCAGCCTTTTCATATGGATTCCTTTAAAGCCCAGAATGCAAAGAACTGTAACAAAGGGAAAGAGGAACCCACGGAGGCAGACCTGGAGGAATAGCCTCAGGAATACCCTTGGAGGGGAGCTTAACCTGCAGGTTGGCCCCCAGACACTGGCCTACGCAGGTCTTGCGGCGGGGGGGGGGGGGCTCGGGCATCTCAGGGGCAGCAGGGGATGGAGAAGCAACCTATAGGAATCTGACCAGTCATTCAAAGCAATTACTAATCCTCCGGGCCTACTATGTGCCAAGTATTCTTTGATCCTAAAGGTGGAAAATTATTCCCAGTCTTACAAATGAAGAAACTTACTGAGGCTCAGAGGCCATAAATAACCTGCCCCCAAGGTCACACAGCTAGTAAAAATGGGCCACGGTCAAACTCAGTCCTGGAGTTGAGGAGAGGAGCCAATTATTGGTCAAATTGTGCCATCCAGAATCCACAAGAAGTTCGGAAGCCTTCCTTGGCCCTTGTACTCCAATACAGAGTAAAAGGATAGCACTTAACACCTATGAAATTCGGTCCACAAGGAGCCCGCACCCTAGTTTCTCCTACACCCAGAAATCTCTTGGTCCATGTGAACTCTTTCGAAATTTCTGCCAACATCCTACCCATCTCCCTACACTGGAACACCCTGGTGTGAGGCCAGGGGTTCCCAACAAGGCTCCACTTTCCCCTCCTCCAGGAGCCCAGAACAGGCAGTGGGAGGTGGGTGCTACTCTTAGGTCTCTATAAAAAGTGCTGACACCTGGAACTAGAAGAAGGCTTGCCACATAAAGCAATAAATCAAATTATCTAGACAGAGCAAAAGCCCTTTGGAAAGACTGCCTACATCTACCTTTCCTAGGACTTGAATGAAAAACTCAGGGACCAAAGTGGGCTGGGGAGGCAACTGAGGGGGAAGCGGCTTGCAAGATGCTGGACCCTCCTGGACTCCTGGGGGTCCCCCCAAAAAGCCAAGTCCCGAGACAAGCCGGAGGTTGGGGTTATCTCTCCTCTCCCCAACTTCTCATCCCAGCAGCGCAGGGTCAGCGCTCAACATCCCCTCCCCACCCCATCTTCAATTTCCTGGTCTGCCCCGGGCTTTCAGAAGCTCCGGGAACCATCCACACCCGATGCCACAGACGCCACAGGCTCCACGACCGAGGGCCGTCTCCAGCTCAGCTCGGTGGGAAGGGGAACGGGCAGGAGCGCCGGACACTCAGCCGCCCCTGCGGCTTCCCGGCCCCGGGCGGGTGGCTCCTCCAGTGGCCGAGGCTCCGGATGTGTGAAATGGCTCCAGGAGCGCCTGGGGCAGGCCAGGGCCTCCGCAGCGGGAGGGACCGAGGCGATGGCGGAGCCGGGTCCTCACCCCTCTAGTCAGCCAAACACGCCCCGGCGGCCCGGCAGCCCCTGGCTCGCAGCCAGTGGCTTTCTCTCTTTTTTAAACTTTCCGGCCTTGGCCATCACCGCCGATTGGGACAGGATTTCCAGCCCCCGCCTTCCCGCCTCCACACCCTCCGTGCAGGCCCTTCCAACCTCCAGGGAGGTGACTCCCGCCCCCGGGCACCGTGAGTCCCTGGCCCCGGCAGACCCTCCCCCGCCCCCGCCACTTGGGCCACCTGGAGCGAGCCGCTTCCCAAAGCGATCGGCGTGCGGCCGAGTCTGGGGCTGCTGCTGCGTCCGGGGAGGAACTCCCGCAGCCTCCAAAGGTCCAGGCCTGCCCGCAGCGGCATGCAGAACCGCCCCCTACTCTCGCTCTCTTCGAAAGACCAGACGCGGGGGGAGGGGGGGCGGGGGAAGTTTAAGGCCTGTCTTTAAAAAAAAATTTAACTCTTCAGATGCAAGAATTTGGGTGCTCTTGGCACGGTTATGAGCGCTCGGGTAGAACAATAGAAATGGGGGGTGCCGGAAATGGTGCAGGAAGACCCCTATAACCCTATAAACCTCTCCTCCCCCCCTCGCAGTTACTATTAGCATTAAAAGATCCCAGTGCCTTCAATGCAATAGTGCCTGTTTATAACTTTTCCCTGCTGGGTCCCCATACCCTATACAAGCCCCCTCCTCACGTTTTGAAATCACCAGGGCAAAGATCGCTCCCAAATCTGTGACCTCCCGGAGCTCTTGGGCCTCTCACCTGCTCTTGCCCCTGGCACCCTGACCTGACTCACCCTCTTCCCCCCAGTAGTTCCTCTGGTTTGCACCTAGACAAGAAATTTAGTTTCATTTAGCTTCCGGTCTTTAATTTTAGCAGGTCTCCTTTTTGCATGCAAATCAATATGGCAATTACCATCTAAAAGCTCGCCCAGCCCCGGGTCAATGTAAATTGATCATTGTCCGCCTTCCACAAAATAACACCGGGAGTCTGTGATGCATAATGAGATTATACTGGAAACTGTCTTTTAGATCAAATTCTATTTTATGCTGTCAGGATCTTCTCCTAGCGGACTTCCCCGCTAGTCTAATCACGGGGCGCCAGAGCCCATGGGTGCTGAGGGGCGATGGCTGGCCGGGGAGACATGGTTCTAAGAAATAACAAAGTGCGGGGACGCGCCCCCCCCCATTTCCAACACCCTCGACTAGGGGCCGGCGGAAATGAGCCTGCGCTGGGAAAGGGGGCCTTCTACAGAAACGTTGCGGGGGGGGAAAGTTCGTTGGTCAATTCCCATCCAACAGAAAGTCAGCTATCCCTTCCGGAGGAACACATGGGGGGCAACCAGCGAAAGCCGTCGGGCCGGGCTGGGGGTTGGGAGACGTCCACGGCCAAGTGCTCGGGGCACAGGCGGCTTGGCTGCCACGGGGGTGGCCTGAGAAGACCTTCCACTCCTGCCCCGGCTGCTTCTCAAGCCAGCGCCACCATCTAGGCCCCGGCAGCGCAGCCAGCCTTGCAAACAGACGGAATCCTGCCGGCCTTACACTCGGGCGAGGCAGCCCGGTCGGGCCGGGCTCCTCCAGCCAGGAGAAGGTCCTCCCGCCCCCGCGCGGCCCCCGGGGCACGGGTGTGACCCTGGAGCTTAACAAAGGGCCTTCAGAGCTCCTCGGGCGGGCGGGGGAGCGGTGGGGCCAGCGGGGAGAGGGGCGGTACGGCGGCCCAAGTGAGGCCCCCCGCCCCGCCGGGCTGGGTCTGCCGGGCCCGCCGCCCTCGAGGAAACCACCGAGGTGGCATTGCCGGGGCTGCTGGGCACTCCCGAGGACCGTCCTGGGGTTCGGGCGGCTCGGAGGCCGGCGAGCCTCCTGCCCAGCCCCGCGGGCTCCACCCGAGTGCGGTCTTCCCAATAAAAGCTGGAATTCCCGGCTGGGCTCAGACAAAGAGGGACCGCGGCAAATCGACGCCGCGGGCAAATCAAACCCAAGCCGAGTTTACGCGCGCGTCTGGGGTCACAGAGGCGCCTGCTAATCCTCCCTACGCTGGCCGTCCCCGCACGGTCTCCTCAAGGGGGGAAAGAAAGCATACCTCCCCCCTTGATTCCGCCCAGAGGCCGAGCTTCGCACTTCTTTCGGTTCAGTCTCTCTCAGTTCACTAGGCCCTGCGCCACCTTAGCAAACAGGGCTTAGAGGAGCGCAACATCCCTTGCTTCCGACCCAGAATGCAAAGCTACTCCTCTTTTTCCTCCACCATCCATCCTCTCAGGGTCCAGAACTCAAAAATCTTTCAGAAATCCTCCTACCTGCTCAAGACATACTCTCTTCCCCACTCTAGATGCGAAGAAACTATAACCAGAAGCAATCTTAGTAACCAAGGGCCATCCACCCTTAGCTAGGCACCGTCGCCCTCAGTTTCCCTCTAGCCGAAGACACAGTATTTCCCAGTGAATGAGTGTGCGAATGTGGTCGTGTGGCCCACACTTCCGTGCCCTGCTCTGTCTCACCGGGCAGGAAAATCTTCATCAGGCATCGAGGAGTTTTTGTCATTCAGCCTGTGTATCTAAGCATGGATGTATGCATGTGAATGCTTTTTGTGTTTCCAAGTGACCCTCTTCACACCTTTAAATGGGCTTTTGTCTCTCGAAGGAACTTACAGAAATTCTGCTCCAGTTTCCAGCTCAACAAACTCTGGGATTTTCTCCTAGAATCTCGCTCTAGGTCTCAGTATTTGCATACCCATGTTTACATTCCTCGCGGCCAGTTCTTTCTCTCTTCTGTATCTCTTGTTCCATGTGGGCACCAGAGCCCAAGTGTCTTGATTTGTCTCAGCACATGTCATTCAGGCGCACATCTTAATCTGTGCATTCCTGTCTAATACGTACACCTCCCCACGACTTACATTCTTGCTTTGCCTATAATGGGGCTCGTTCCCAGACCAATATGGGTTTGCAGTTTAATGTAACTAGAGGATCCCCTAAGACTCCAAACCCTAAAAGGAAGAGGAGGGGGAAGGAGAGAGGAGTGTGACTAATGATTCATTTCTCTATAGGGTAACCCACCCACCAATTTCTACCTCAGGGAAAGAACGAGACCAATGCCTGCGGAGTTGTATTAAATTTTTAGACCCATTCAATGTTGACCCCATGGATGTGTATACAAATGATCGATCTTGTACACATCACTGTCCAACTCCTGTTTGGAGGCTGCCTCCCGGCACATATCTTATTTGAACTCTCCACAAGTTCATGGTTAAAAGTGTTTTTATTTACATAGACAACTCAAGGACCCCTTTGCTCTCTCCGACGCATACCTGTATGCACTGGCCAGGCATTTCAGGCTTGGGTCTTTGGTAGGCAACACTCTCGGTCAGAGGCCCCACTGACTAAAGCTCTGAGCAGACCTTCACATACTGGGCCGCTGGGAACGGTAAGGTCTAACCTCTGCATCTCCCCAACTCAGTTCCTTAAGTGAGGGTGCCCACTGTGTGTGTTCACACCTTCCCCATTGAGAAGTATCGGGTCAAATTAGATCACCTAGCAGCTGCGTTTGGTTCGTCGAAGAATCGAGCCCAATGTACCAGGATGTGAGACTGCATACACAGAAGAGAAAGGAAAACCCTAAGCCCAGACTCCCGCCTCCTCTCCCCAGGGGGCTACTTTGCCTCCAGGAATTTCTACTACACTCCCCACCCCCACTCTCCCTATCGTCTTTAAAGGGTTAAGAGAAACCCTCGCAGCCTTCCCTCCACCCTGGTCGCTGGGCCCGAAGGCTCGCTCGCTCACGGGAGTCTGCCGCCGCCTCCGCGGCCCGCCCCCCGCTTCCCGTCCTTCAGCCGGGAGGGAGCCTGCATGCCTGTCTAGACCCATCTATCACAGGCACACCAACAACACCCGCGAGAGCGCGGAGACCCTACCCAGGACCCCCTGCCCGCACGGTTCCCGGCGGACAGAACGCTGGAGCGTGACCGCGCCTGCAGGGTCGGGGTGGGACTCTACGGGCTCGGGCTGCCCCGAGCGCACAGCGGGTCTGCCCCGGCCCCGGCCCACAGCGCTCCCGCCAGCCCGGCTGCCGGGGCACAGTCACAGCTCTGTGCGCTGGGCAGTCCTATTTTTATCTTGTCTAATCCCAAACTGGGCGGGGAGCACAGGCGTCGTGCTTAGAGAACAAGAGATAGGCGAGGGAGGCGGGGAGGAGCAGCCAGGCAGCGACGCGAGCGGGAGCGAGTTAAAGACACAGTCGAGGCGACCGAGAGCAGGAAGAAAGAGCGGGCTGTGCGGGCCTCGAGGCGCCGCCCGCAACGCGCCGCCCGGCCAAGTTACACTCGCCTCCCGGTCGCCCCTCGCCGCCCATCCCTCCCCACTTCCCAGAGGCGCTCTCCGCAGCCCGGGCCGCGGGGCCCCGGCCTCTGTGGGAGGCACAGGCCCGGCCGGCCCTGCAAAGGGCTGGAGAGAATCGCTAATGAGCTGTGCGGCCCATTGATCCGGAGAAAACTTCCTAATTAACTCTCAGTCACCTACTGGTGACAGCGCCTCAAAGGACAGCGCTGGGGCCGTCCGAGCCCCAACCCCGACCTGCCCGCGGAGCGCCTGGCGCCCGAACCCCGCGCGCGCGCGCCCCCCCCCCTCCACTACCCCAGGCAATCCCGGTGAGTGGCGGCGTAAACCCGCACACTAAAGGCCAGCCTCGGGTTAAACCTGGACGGCATATTAATCACCGCCATCTCCCCCCTTCCTCCTCGCGGTGAAATCATGCCCAAAATAAACACGGGAACCAACACTGCAAAGCCCAGACCAGATAACAGGTCGGGGGTGGAGTGGGAAGGGTCGAGAAGCAAATGTATTTTCCAAGTGTCCACGTACAGGAGTCTCGGAGGCCGACAATTAAAATGACTTCCACACAAGCAATTCTGTTGGCCAAACCGAATCCAACACCTCGTAAGGATTGATTTCGGCCCGCGGTGTCCGTTTCCAGTGCCACAGGAAGTGTCAGATGGCTACAAATACCCAAGTCTGTCTGCGTTCACCACCCACCACCTTCTGGGGTGGGCCATTTCCTCCTCGTTTTTATTCCCAAGTCATTTTAAGGATTTTTCTCCAGAGACTACCCCTAGAATCAAATACCACTACCCCTCCTCTGGCCTTCTCTCAAAAAAGAAACAAACAAACAAAAAAACCCAGCTAAAACCCTGAGCTGTCTACTCTAGACACAAGAGGCTGTACGAATACCTATTTGAAGCGCGCTGGTTTCTTTTTTTAAGGTTTGTTTTTAAATACACATAACCCTCCCCCCTCCTTCGCTCTTCCATCCCCGCAACCCCCCAACCCTTTAGACGCCGGCGGCGCGCGCCCTCGTGCGCGCGGGCACTCACAGCCTCTGGCTGGAGATCGCGGACTTTCTGGAAAAGATTCATTAACTGCAAATTAAGCCTCGCCCCGGCTTCGGCCTACACGCGGCCAGGCTCAGCCGTCTCAGGGACCCGGGGACGTGCCCACTCGAGAGTGCAGGCGGCGGGAAGCCCGTCGGGACCACGCGTGCCTCGAGCCGCCCTACTCCGCACACGGCGCCCCGGGGCTTGCTTGGTCAACAGCAGGAGCACGTCGCCGCCGCCCCGAGCCCCCTAGCTGGCGGAGGCTCTGCAGCGCAGCCGCCCACCTGCTCCGAGCGCGGGCCCCGCGGCGCAGCGGCGCCTCGCTCTCCCCGCCTCGGCCGAGGATCGCGCCCGGGTGCGCAAGTTCCTCTTCGCCCTCAGCCTCTGCGCCGCACGCCCTCCGAGTGGGACCAACTTCCTCCGGCCGCAGACTCGCACACGCCCTACAGGGCTTTCCACCAGACTCCACGCTACCCAGAGGAGGACCCAGGTCTCGCCCCCGCGCCCGCCGCCGCCCCCGCCCCCGCACGATCTACCCCAACCCCTGGGGGTAGATCTTAAACTTAAAACCAACCCCACGACGTCGCGGGGAAGGTGCGGGTGGACCAGGGTGGCAGATTAAAATTTTTAAAGAACATTTACAAAACAAAGCGTCTGACCTGACTGGCTGGTGGGCGGGCGGGCCTTGTCGGAACCCCTCGCTCTGCTCGATTTCCTAGTATTTTTTTTTAAATCCATGTGATTCACGCTTTGGAGCAATCCAAAACAAAAAACAAAAAACCGGGATTCCCCTCCCGAGTCGCGCGGCAGCGGCGGCAGGTCGAGCTCGGCTCGGCCCGGGGCGCCCGCCACACACACCCTCGCGCACGCACACGCCGTCGTTCCACGAGCAAGAACGAGCTGCCCCCGGAGAGGTGAGACGAGGCAGCGGCGGCTGGAGGTTTTTACAGTTCTTTCCCGAGTCGAAAAAGAAAGCAGACGGGAACCCGCCGCCCTCCCCTTCCTGCTAGCGAGCTAACGCCGAGCCGAGCTTCCCAGCTTCCAGCCCAGCTCACCCCCCCGCCCGACTCGCGGCACTCAGCGACGACCGCGCTCCCGCGCACACAGACACACACTGCCTGCAAACTTCCAATCCGCGAACTCCCTGCTCTCCTCTCAGCCCCCAGCGGGGCGGCAGCCCCCCCACCCCCGCCGCGCCCCTCCCTCCCCGAAGCCCACGCCGGGCCGCTTAGGTTGGCTGCACTTTTAATAACTTACAGCTAGGAAATAAAAACGAAAGCGAGCAAAGCAGCCAAAGTGAAGCGCGAGGCACAAGCTTCGAGGGGTACGCCAGAGAGTCAGAGGAGCCACCCGCCGCTAGTCTGGGCCCCGAGGGAGGGGGCCGACTGCAGCCCGCCGCACGCACGCCCGCCAGCCCGCGCGGCCTCCGCGGGGAAAGGTGTTCCGGGCACTGACCTGAAATCCCCAGCCGGGGAGTAAGCAGGGAGCCTGCGATCCGGCGCTTTGAAGTTTTCCCCGGAGCAGAGTCGAGGCGGCGAGGAGGAGCGACGGGAGGTGGGGTGGGTGGGGAGAGGTGTGCGGGGTTGGAGGAAAGTGGGGTGGCGACGTTGGCGATGGGAGAAGGGGCCGGGCCGGGGAAGCGCGGCGAACAGCAAAGTTTGCCGTCCCCCGCTGCCCGCAACCCGCTCGCGGCGCCGCGCTCGCTCGCCTCCCTCGCCGTCTGCTGCCAGCCGGCTGCCCTCGGGGTCGGCCACGCCGAGGGGTGGGCTCTGGGCCGGGTGGGGGCGGGGGCGGGCTCAAAGCCTCCGGGCAGGTGGCGACAGCCCCGCGCGATCCTCCGGGCTCCGGCGGCTGGGCCGGGCTCAGCAGCTCTCGCGTCGCCGCTGCTGCCGCCCGCGCTCGGGCAGGAGCCCCAGCGCCATGCTGACGATTAGCCGCGAGCGCCCGCTCGGGCTGGGTGTGTATGTGTGTGTGAGTGTGTTGGCCAAGTCTTCCCTGCGCGGCGACAGCGCGGCTTGGGCTCACCGCCCGGCAGCTCGCGGGCTCCCCCTCCGCCGCCGCTGCCGCCTCGCTCCCGCTCTCGGTCGCGGTCTGGGCTCCGGCGCGTCTTCCCCGCTGCCGCCGAGCTCGGTCCGCGTTCAGCAAGGAGCGTAGCTCTGCCTCCCCTCGCCGCTGGGAGCCCAGGCTCCGTCTGCCGCCGCACGCCGCGATCCCAACGCGTCCCCCCTCCCTGGTTCCCTCCTCTTCCTCCTCCCCCTCCCTCCGCCCTCTCGCCCGCCCGCCCGGCCTCCCTCCCTCCCAGCAGCCGCCTCCCCTCCCCCCGCAGGCGCAGCGCTCGGGCGACAGCCAGCCGCCCGCCCGCCGCCGCCTCCTCCAGCTGTCGCAAGTTTGAGCTCCCCCAGCCTCCGCTCAGCCTCCGCTCAGCCTCCGCTCACCCTCCGTTGCAGCGCCTGGGCGGTGGGGTGTCGGAGCGGTGATTCCCCAAAAAGGTTTGCCCGAGTTTCCCCAGCCGATTCCCGGCGCGTTTCGCCTATCTGGGTTCGAACCCCAGACCACTTGGGTGGCGTCCCCCTCGCCCCTTGTCCTCCCCTCCCCAGCTTGGACCGAGTTTCCTTCCTCCTTTCCATACTTCCTTTCTATTTCCTTTTTTTTCTTTTAGATTCACTTTAGAAGAAATTTTACATCTTCTTAAAACATAGTTCCTTTAGCTTTCTCTTTTATAGGCTAAATCGTCAACATTCAATTTTCTTCATCATTTATATTCGCCAATAAAATACTACTTTTTATGGATTCTCATTTATAGCTCTTTGTGTTATGCAGAGTTAGATATTATTAACATATCTTATTTTACATGATTAGAGTATGAGAAAGAGGAGAACAAAAAGAAAAAAAAATGTGTGATGTGATGTGTGTATGTGGGAGGGGGGAGATTTATCACACACACATACACACAAACATATTCATATCAAAATAAGGAAGAAGTACTCATAACTATTACAGCCTGCGTTTCTCCAGCTGATCACATGATCATAGCTGGTATGTATAACAAGCTTCTTCCACTACCATCCTGTACACCCTATACCCTCAGCAAGCACTCCTGTTGGTCATAGATTCTTGCCTGCTAAACTTACCCAAACCTTTATTCCTGAAGGAACTGGACCATAGCAGCCCAACCTGAATTATGATAGTTTTCCACTGACTTTAATCATAGGAAATGAAAGTATTAAAAGGCACCCTGGAGGATCTTTTGCATTCCATACAGACCCTCCTTTACCCACATTATTTGGTAGCAACCCAATTTCATCTTGATAGAAGGATCTCTCCAACTAGTGCAGAAACCCCAGTCTTTGCCTGTTAATTCAGAAGTCCCATCTGGCTAGGTCAAACTCTCAACTTCTATTTCAATGAAAGTATTGTCAGGTTCCCTGGCAGAAGCATTATTTTCCTTGGTACTAAGATCTCACTGGACTTAACATCATGGAGATGAGAAGCAAATATTTTGCTAGTGGATCACTTGCAGTGATAGTGGAGGAGCCTCTCCCATTTTCCTCCCTTGATTCCCTGACCCAGGAACTCTGACTGTGGGAGATATAGCACTATATGTGAAGGAATGGTGATCATACAGAACACTCTGGAGATATCACCTCAGCCCTGAAAGGTATTGCCATCTAGCTGGCACCATAACTGAGTCTCCCTTAGACCATTCCACCATTACATCTGTGGCTCTGTAAGGAAAACCATGGTTAGACTAATTAATTCCATGAGAATGGACCCATTGCCACATAACTATATCTCTGTATTTAAGCTGCAGGATATCAGTGAGAGAGTATGAACGAATTAATAGAAAATGACTATCATGCAAAGACAAACAAGGGACTTTGTATCTCTTCTGAGGAAGGGATTCATCTGTTTTCAGTTGGACCTGGGATATTTGTACCATGTTAGGTGGAAGCACGACTTGGCTGTTTTCAATATTTGGAGATGAATACAGTTTAAGGAGATTTGCATGGGTTGACAAGGGGTGAGCTATGGTGGCCTTTTGATGTGGCCACTTGGCTAGGCCTTACCACACTTTCCAGCATTCCTTTTCTGTATGTCTCTGGGTAGGGTGGGATATAGCAGAGTTTCTTACAGGGGACTGGAGGGGAAGTGAAGCAGCAGTCATTTTATGTCCTCACTGGTCTGCTGGCTCATCTCATTGGTGAGAGACAGTGGCCAGGCCTGCCATTGCCCACCTTCCACTGGGCCTTCCTTCAGCTTCTTCTACTCTGGGACCAGTGTGGGTATTTAGTTCCATGAGGAAGGGGCTTGACTTCTGCAGGAAAACTACACAGTCAAGGTCAGAGGCAATAAGGGCTCACATAGGTTTCATTCTGTTTTCGTGGCCTCTAGCTTTTTTTTTTTTTTTTGGTGTATGGGTTCCGGATTGTTGCTACTTTACTTTACATCCATATTCTCTCCCTCGCGGCCTACTTTGTGACCCCCAAGCTCCAGGATCAGACACAGTCCTAAGAATTCAGCCTTACACAATTGTCTAGGTCAGACTGTTGCCTGTGTCTGATACTGGAGCTTGGAGTCCACAGGACATGAAGTCAGGGAGAGAAGACAGACAGATGGGCCTCATTTCTTAGTAGTTCTGCTTCTTCTGGGGGACCTATACTGAAATATTCCCTTTGTATTCTGGAAACGAATATTAAGACATTCTTTCTTAGAAATATAGAAGAAAGAAATATGATGTCATTAACTTATCCTTAACTTTCCTAAAGATCCAGAATTATGCTGTGCCTTTTTCTTTGAAAGTCAGAAGTAGCATAACACCCTAAATGTTACTTATTTGCTAGCAATACTTAACAGAGAAAAAGAGGGATAACTTTGCAGTCAGGAGAAAGACAAACGGCTTGGAAAAGACACAAAATAATTGTCAGCTCCTGAAAAAGTCTTTTTTAAAAACGTTTTTCTCTTTTTAAAACGGTAATAACTCCCCACCACAGAGAGGTGCTCTCACACTTACTTCTCCAATATTTGCAAAGCATTCAAGTCCTAAAATGTGCCAACATTTTTCAAACACAGGATTAAAAATAGAGTATTTTTGTTTAAAAATAATTATATGCCATAACATGGAAACAAATAATTCTGTAGTCTTTGGAAAACAATGGTTTGCCTGTGGATAAAGTCACCCTCCCGCCCTACCCTCAGCCATCATGTCAAAGGAACAATAACCTCCTAATGTGTTAAGTTCTCCATGCATTGTGTTTTAAAACAATGCTTTATGAGCACACCATTGGTGAGCTTTCGGCATTATCTCAGTATATGGTACATCTACAGAAATTTTTTATTTATACTCCTGTCCTTTTTTTTTTTCCTAAGGTACTTGAAACATTTTGCTTTGTAGTAATTTTTACTTATTTATGTTAAATAATATCATCTTTTGTAAGCCGCTGGTGATTTTGCCTGAAAGGCTGACTGTTGATAAGAAACATTCTTCTCCTTTTATTTGGCTGAGTATTTTGTAACAGAGGAAACATGACACTGTGGTCAGGCATCAGGCTTCAGAGAAAACTACTAACTTCAAAGTCTAGCTCTGCTCCCAGCCTGCTCTGCAACCAACAGCATGCCTTAACCTCTCTGTGCCTTATTTCTTTTCATTGGAAAAACTAAGATGATAACAAAATATCTACTTCCAAGATTTGTTTTGTAGATTAAATAAGCTAGTTCATGTAAAGTCCTTCACATAGCACCTGGCAAATGCTCAATAGATATTACCCATAATAATATTGTCTTCTGTGCTTGCCAATAAACTATGAAACTATATGGATCTAAAGGACAAGGCTTATAATTAACCAAAAAGAAGGAGTAAAGACCTTAGTTAATAAAAGTAAAATAATGTATCTTTTAAATATAGAGATATTGCTTCTACACAGAAATATTGCTAAAATAATAAATGTCAGACAAATAGATGCACATAACTGTTTTATAACTAGCAGCTGGATCCTTAACTCTCTATAACTTTGAAATGGAGCTGCAAAGTACAATGCATTTCCCTCAGTAGTTTCTCCAGATTCCCTTTGAATTTGTGCAGGGTCGATTGATACATACAAGCACTATTTGATAAAACATATTTTTCAAAAAGTGAGAACAGCACGTAATTACCTCTACATGATATTTCTTTGGTAATTGCAGATAAATTGGTAAAAATATTTCAATTAGGCAAGCAGACTATTGATTGCAACTTACTAGGCTGTAAGAAAAAGTGATTTTTCTCTCAAGTTTTAATATAAGTACTTACTTGTTTTATTTACAACAAATACAAACCTTCTCATTTCAGCAGCTCAAAGTCTTCATGGAAAAATCACATGATTACTAATCCTCAAGACTGACTCTCTGTATTTTTTGCAAGTTTTCGCCTACTTATTATGTTCCTGCTGGGAAGTTCCTAAAAATTACATTTCCTATAACTGGGAGTATTACTAGTTCTTTCTATCAATCTATTTTTAAAGTGCAGAACCTTCAGAACGTTCTGAATATATTCTTTTTAGAAAGGAAAACAAGAAGGTCACAGATTCTTCTTTTTCCTTTAATATTTCTCAACCACACACTCACACACACATTCCCTTTATATCTTACAAATTCATGAGAAAGCTCATTCTGTTTGCAATTTTAATTTTTGCTTTTGTTGACATGCAGTCTTCCTTAAGGGAACTTGATTATCCTTTTATACGGAAGGTAAGCTATGTACTATATTCATTTTAATTGAGGATGCACTGTTTGGAGATTACATCATCTGGTTATTTACATTTTTCCTTTCTTCCTTGAGTTGATCTCAAAGGAAACATGTGTGCATTTATAGTTCATGTATTACTGATAGCTATCCTGAGTATAACAGCATTTATACTCAGCTCTAGTTATAACTTGTTTCACCCAACCAAAACCACACTTTTCTACTGATTATAAGGTTTTAAATTCATCACAGATATCAAAGCGAGAGAGTACAGTGAGACTCAGTAAGCTTATGGAGGGGAGCTGGGGGTTTTATACTTAACTGAGGGAAACTTGATCATTGATGACACTGGTTTATGACAACGTCAGGATGGCATTAGGCAGCTCTGACGTGATAACTCCAGGGCACAATTTTTCACCTATTGGGAGGTAGTGTGAACATCTGAGCAGCTTAGCCAGTCAACTGTGTCTCCCTACAGCCATCATTCCTCCTCGAAAATCTAATGATTCTCTTAGTTCCATGGCAGAATCAGGTCACTCTAGGTAGTTCTATGTTATGTGAACAAAAGAATCACTGAGGATAGTAAAAACTAATTTTAATTTATCAAGGATCATACGTTAAGTATAATATTTTATAAATCATTTATTTTACTCTAAAATTAGTTGACAATTTTTTCCCCATAATTTGATTGGCACATTTGATAATTTGCACAGAAATGTACATGATAAGTGAACATAATGATGTTAAATAGTGGAAGATTGGAGCTGATGCAAAAAGAAAAGGTAATTAAATATATAGAAATTATAACATTATTCAAATTCCTACCCAATCTGCAATCCTTCCTCCAATTATATTTTTTCTGGAATATAGTCTTTTAAGCCAAAAGCACTTAGAATGGTCATTTTAGAGATTATGAGAGAGGAATTATAGCCCAGAGAAAACCTACATGCAATAGGTAGCTAGGGGCAGGCTTATTGAATGACATTATTCAGCCAACAAGTTGATACATCATCTTAAATCTGAAATTTTGAACAACTGCAGATAAAATGTCCTAAAACATACGAGGCAGGATGGTGTCTTCAGTTTCCCTCACTTACTTTATCTTTCTTTCCTTTTCTCACTCTTACAGGAAGAGAATCTCCCTTTAACTCATTATGGTTATGCTATAAAAGACTGAGTGATAAAAAAATAAGTTTATTTCAAAGGTGCCTCACTCTGAATCATCTGAATGACAGGAATCATTATACTGAAGAATGGGACTCACTGAGAGCATATATAAAGGAGCCTTATTTTTATCCTCCACTGTCCATTCCCCCTGTGCTGTGAGACTTGTTTTGCCTTTGCTTCCTTGGGTGAAAAGCAGTGCACATCCCATACCTGCCATGGTCACTTTCAGATAACAAGAATCCACCAGTAACTTCCAGTTCCACACACAGTCTCAGTTCAATAATTATTTTGTTCAATCCACTGTATTAATTTCAACATTATGAATTTCATTTAAAGTTGAAATTCCACCCATCCCCCATCAAGGGAGAAGTTTTCAATCCACACCAGTTGTTGGAGCGTGGCATGAAAGCTCTTACTAGATTAATAATGTTGTGTGTGCCTGGTAGATGCTTAAAGCTGACACTTTCTCTTATGGTGCGTGGGTTCTTCCGAGCCCACTGCCCCATCACTGGGAATTTCTCACACGTGGTTCCCTTTAGGGTTACCAAGAGCAACTCTATTCTGGATGGTTAGTTTTAGCCATTGCCTATATCTTGTCCTATGCAAACAGCCTACCCAATCCATTGCCAGGAAACCCTATAGAAATTTAGGTCTTATAATGTCAGTAATTTATTTAAAAATAACTCATCATCACATGTGTGACATTTATGGAATACATATTTGTATTATACCCTCTAGGTATTTGGTTGACACTTGAAATACTTTAATCAGGAATATTCACC